>NC_136268.1:149252814-149780314 GCF_964187855.1 Myxine glutinosa
TTTCCAATGTTGCTGAGTATCCATCTGCCAAAATTCAAGATGGTGGCCAAAATGGCTTCCAAAATGGACGCCACAGCAGAAAAAAGCATTCTGCCAGCTTAATGACTGTGGAAAAAAAAAACGTGACCATGATCACGGAAGATGGTGATAATACGAAATTATTAAATGAAATTGGACACATCTGGGTATCCGTGGTAAAAAAAAAAAAAAAAACTTTAGAGGGCAGCACAGTGACTACAGGCTTTGTTTACTACAACCATCAGCTCATCTAATTGGGTGGAAGTTCTGCATGCCATTGTTTGTATCAAAAGGTGACTAGTGTCATTGAACAGTACTATTTTCCTTCTGAAGGACAATGACTCTGCAAGTTGTGAGTTAAGGACACAAGTTGGATGGAAATACCATAATACACCATTGTTGAGGTAATGCATGGTGAACTAGATATTTTAAACACTGTAAATGTTGTCAATGTAATGACTGACCATGAAAACATGGGTGTAGACACGTCATTTGTGACTTTAAACACTTTTCTTGCACAACGTTTCTAAAAATGTTTAAAACCTAAACACAAATGTCAAATTCATAAACACCGTCTGGTTAATAAACACAAGCCATCAACTTCCTAAACATGTTTAGCATAAATTTAAACATGTTTATAAACGTGGTGCAAGATAGTGTTTCGAAAAGTGTTTAAAGTCTAAACACTGTTTTGCATATGGTATTATCATGTATAGTTTTCCAGATAATTAGGAAAGTGTCATCTTTTAACAATGGTATTGTGGCAGACACGAAAGCCCACTGGCATGGTGACATCATTCCGCGCACCAAGTGGGCGGCAGCCACGCCCGAGGGGTAGGCGTGGCCTCAGGATATACACCGGGCACGCAGCCCGGAGCGCGCCAGTGCTACAGTGACCTCTTTGGAATAAAGAACTATAAACTTACCGCGTTGTCCGCTTCCTCCTTGGTAGCAAGTCACGCGCGTGGCACCACGTGCTTCATTGGTGACCTCCGACATTCGAGTCAGCCGTCGCTGACTCCCCGAAACCGCCGCAACAATGGCTACCAACGCAGTCTCCATCAAGCTCCCCGAATTCTGGGAGTCACAAGCCGAAGTTTGGTTCCTGCAGGCGGAAGCCCAGTTCCGACTTTGAGGCATCACGGTGGACGAGACCATGTACTGCCACATGGTCGCCGCCCTCGGGCCCGGCATGGCCACCCGTGTCGTATCGGCCCTAAGGGATCCACCTGCCGACGGCAAGTACGAGGCGGTCAAGCGTCTCCTCCTCGCCACGTTCGGCCTTACGGTGGACGCACGGGCCGATCGCCTCTTGGACCTCCCCGAGATCGGGGACACGCGACCGTCGGTCCGTATGGACCATATGCTGGCGCTCATGGGCGACGAAACCCGGAACGCTCTATTCCGGGTGTTGTTTCGACGCCAGCTGCCAACACGAGTCCGCCTCGCTTTGGCTGGTTCCGCGTTAACGGAACCCCGTGCGCTCGCTGCTGAGGCCGACAAATACTACGCCGCTTTGGACACGCAGGCGAGTCTTGGCGCGGTTGCCGCTCCCGAGGCTCCCGAAGCTTTCCCCGATGCACCGCACCTCGTGTCTGCCATCATGCCCCGCCCACCACCACCGCCGCCGCCGCGAAGAAAACCACGGCCTCCGACGCCACAGCTGCCCGCCTGGTGTTCTTTCCACACCAAGTTCGGCCACGATGCTCGGCAGTGTCGCCCGCCGTGCTCATTCGGCAGGTCGGGAAACGGGCGAGCCGGCGCTCAGTGGCAACGGTGAGCGTCGGCAATTCCAACAGCCTGCTGTACATAACGGACACCTTGTCCGGGCGCCGTTACCTGTGCGATACGGGAGTGCAGGTGAGTGTCGTTCCTGCCGGTACGTCCGACAAGCACACCGCAGGCCGAGGTCCCGCGCTGCTTGCGGCCAATGGTACGTCTATATGCACGTACGGAAAACGCTGTCTCTCCCTGCGGTTCGGAGGGCAGGTTTTCCGTTGGTCGTTCGTTATGGCCGACGTGCCCATGGCACTGCTCGGCGTGGACTTCTTATGTGCTAAAGGATTACTGGTGGATGTAAAGCGCAGAAGGCTTGTCCAGGCTGAGACGTTCAGCTCGCTCGCGTGTGCGCTGCCCGCCTCGTTGAGCAGCTCACAGAGCGGCTCATCGAGCGGCTCGCCGAGCGGCTTGCTGAGCGGTTCCATTCCGGCCAGGTTCATCTGTACGCTTCCGGCAGCGGACGAATTCGCCCGCCTCCTCACGGGTTTCCCGGCCCTCACGCGGCCCACCTTCTTGGCGGGGACCGTCAAGCACGGGGTGGAACACCACATCCCCACCGCCGGGCCACCGGTCTACGCCCGGGCACGCCGCCTCGAGCCGACGAAGCTCGCCGTAGATAAAGCGGGGTTCGCTACGCTGGAGCAGCTCGGCATCGTGCGGCGCTCCGAGAGCGCGTGGGCGTCCCCGCTCCACATCGTGCCCAAGCCCGGCGGGGGATGGCGACCGTGCGGGGACTACCGGCGCCTCAACGACGCCACCACCCCCCGACCGCTACCCCGTCCCCCACATTCAGGACTTTTCCGCCCGCTTGGCGAATATGTCCTTCTTTTCAAAGGTGGACCTCGTATGCGGCTACCATCAGGTCCCTGTCAGGCCGGAGGACATCCCGAAGACGGCTGTCATCACGCCATTCGGGCTTTTCGAATTTCTTCGGATGCCCTTCGGTTTGAAAAATGCGGCTCAGGCGTTCCAGCGCCTCATGGACAGCGTCTTGCGCGGCTTGGATTTTTTGTACGTATACCTGGACGACATCCTCGTCGCCAGCGCGTCCCGCGAAGAGCACCTCCACCACCTCTGCATGCTCTACGAACGCCTGGGCCAGCATGGCCTCATCGTGAACCCCGCCAAGTGCCGGTTCGGTGTCGCTGAAATCGACTTTTTGGGGCACCACGTCACCAGGCACGGGGCCGTCCCCCTACCGGCCAAGGTTGAGGCGGTGAAGGGGTTTCCGCGCCCCCGCACGATCAAGGGGCTCCAGGAGTTCCTGGGCATGGTAAACTTTTACCATCGGTTCCTGCCCCGCATCGCCCAGCTCCTGCACCCCTTACACGAGGCCCTTCGAGGGAAGCCGGGCAAAGGTGACGTTACCTGGACCGAGCAGATGGACGCGGCGTTCTCGGGCGCGAAGCTCACCTTGGCCAACGCCACCATGCTCGCGCACCCGGCGCTCAATGCACCGATCGCCCTCACCTCCGACGCCTCGGACTACGCGGTGGACGCGGTGTACGAGCAATGGGTGCATGGAGCTTGGCAACCGCTGGCGTTCTTCAGCCGGCAGCTTCGCACGCCCGAACGCCGTTACAGCACCTTCGACCACGTGTTGCTTGGGCTTCACCTGGCGGTCAGGCACTTCCGCCATCTGCTCGAGGGCTGTGCGTTCACGGCCTTCGTCAACCACAAGCCGCTGGTTTTCGCGATGGGCAAGGTCGCCGAGCCGTGGTCGGCCCGGCAACAGCGTCACCTAGCGGCCATGTCCGAGTACACGACGGACATCCGGCATGTCGTGGGAAAGGACAACCCGGTGGTCGATTGCCTATCCCGGCCGTCGCCCACGCAGTCCACCTTGGCATCGACTATGCCCGGATGGCAGCGGACCAGGCCGCCGACCCCGGGGTCCAGGCCCTGCAGACCACCGTCACGGGCCTCTGCATCACCGAGGTGCCCTTCGACGGCATGGGCACAGCCCTTGTTTGCGACGTCTCCCTCGGGCGGCCTCGCCCCATCGTGCCCGCAGGCTGGCAGCGCCAGGTTTTTGACGCCATCCAAGGCCTGTCCCACCCGGGCACGTAGGTTGAGGGGGCCACGGCCGCGGAACCAATGAGCGCGGCCCAAATGCAAGCCTTCATGGCCCAATTCATGGTAGAAATGCAGAAAAAAAACGACGATAATGAGCGAATGAGGGACGAAGCGAGGGCTAATGGTGAAAAAATGGAAAACAGAATGATGGAGGCCCTTATGGGACAAATGGGGAACCGGATGGATGCTCAGAGTGAGCAATTGGGGGTAATGAGGGACGAAGCGAGGGGTACCGGTGAGGGGTTAGACAACGTAATAAAAGAGGTAAAGAATAGGTTAACGGGGGTGGAAAATAGAATGGCTGCCCAGGAGAATCAGTTAGAGGGGGTGAAAAATGGGTTAATGGGGTTAGAAAATAGGATGGAAGACAAATTGTGGGAAATAGGGGAGCAATCCGCCCGAGAAATTAAACAAATGGGAGAGCAGATAGAGGAGGTGAAAATCGGGGTAGAAACCAAACTGGATACTCAGAGGGATGAATTGGGACAGATGAGGGCGGCATCTACAAAAGAGAGGGAGGAGATGAAAGAGGAGATACGACGAGGTGTAAGTGAGGAGGTCTCGGGGGTACGCGAGGAGGTAAAGCGAGGTGAAAAGCGTATAGAGAAAGAGGTGAGGAATAATACGGCTAGGTTACAGGGGGGCATAGAGGGTCTGACGAAGGGAGTAGAACAGCTGACAGTGGGACAAAAGGAACTAGTGGACCAAGTGGAAAAGAACACTGCAATAATCAGGGGATTAAAAGCGACACAAAAAGACATTAAGAACGAATTAATAGCGACACAGAAGGAATGTCAGATGGTACATGAGGGGTTGACGCAGAAGTTGGAAGAGGTGACAGAAGTAATGGAGATGAAGGACCGAGAGGTGAGGACGCACATAGAAACGGTTAAAGTGGCGTTAGAGGAAGAGATAGAGGGGGCGCACCGGGAGATGAAGGAGGTAAAGGAAAAATTAGAGGAGGTGGAAGAAGGGGTGAGTGAAATTAAGAAAAGACGGAGGGAAACTAAAAAAGAGATAAGGGAGGAAGTGATGGAGTATGTGCAAGGTCTGTGTTCAAATCATGATGATGTGCTCACCAACCAAATAAAGAGTTTGCAGGTGGCAGAAGAGGTGCGACGACGAGGTACTGAGGTGAGTGGCGATATATGAGGAAATGTATATGATGTGAGGGGAGCTTCAGTCGGCTTGGGGGTTGATTTAGACCCGGGTGTTCGTGAGGGACCAATGGTGAGGTGCGTGACTGGTCCGGAGTGTGTGGAAAGAGGAGGTGTGCAAGGAGGTCTGGCTATGGGGAGTGAGGGGGGTGCTGGTGAGCAAGGATGTGCGGGTATGGAGTGGGTAGCGGGTTGCGGAAGGGCGACCCAGGCATCGACACCAAGAGGGGTAGTGTTTGGAGGGACGGGGGACGCGCGGGAGCCCCCCGGGAATAGCGCACTGTGGGAGCCCGAAAGGTTTGGTCCCGCGTTGATCCCGCCAGGAGTGACGCGCGGGGTCCGGCCTTCGGGCGCCCACAAGGTACCACTCGCGCCGTATGACGGCAAGAGTGATTTGAGGGCGTACCTGGCGCAGTTTGAGTACGTGTGTAAAGGAAACGGTTGGAATCCGGATGAAGGTGGAGTACACCTGGTAGGGGCACTGCGCGGTGCGGCGGCGGAGGTGCTGACAGCTTTACCACCGGGTGCTCTCACCCTGCCAGCTCTCCGTGCAGCGTTAATTAACCGTTTCGGTATCGAGCAGCAAAGCGAGCTTGTTAAAGCTCAACTAGCGCAGCGTAAACGCAAGCCCCAGGAGACCATCGGGGAACTTGCTCACGATATTCGCCGCGCGGTAGGGATTGCACACGCGGACATGGCAGCGAGTTCCCAGGAAAGCCTGGCGCTGGATCACTTTATTCAGGCCCTTCCGGATCTGGAGCTACGACAACAGCTCGCCATGTGGCGCCCGCAGACCATGAGTCAGGCGGCCGACGCTGCAGCCCGTTGGGAAGCAGCGAGGCCCCTGGCCCAGGGATTCGAGCGCCACGCAGTGGCGGTACGTCAGGTGGGGCCCGAGATGGGGGGCGGCCCCCTAAGGGGCCCTGACCTGGAGAGCATGGTTCGGAGGCTGGTGGATCGGCGTCTAGCGGGACCTGGACCATGGCAGGTGGCTCCAGTGGTGGCCCCCGATAGTCCCCGACAGAGTACCCCAATTCGGACATACAGGGGGGGGGGGGAATTTGGAATACCGGAGGCAAGCACCTTACCAGGTGAGGTGCTATAATTGTGCTCGGATGGATCACCGTGCGTGGGAGTGTCGAGCTCCGCGCCGGGACGTTCCCCGCCAACCGATGCCCTCAACTCCGCCCCGTATCGATCGGCCTAGCCGACCTCAGACACCCCCCCGCCAGGGCCCGGGAAACTAGAACGTGCCAGGCATGCAGGGCGGTGTTCGGCAGTAGGGGATGGGGAGAAGCCCTCGTTGACGTGACAGGTCATTCATTGTGGCCAAATTGGAACAGGTAGTTTAACAATTCGGTGCAAAATTGCCGGCGTGGGGGTAGACGCCGTGGTGGACACGGGAGCCAGCGCCATGATCATCAGCCCCGTGGTCCTTAATTCGAGTGCAGACGGCTGGGGTAAAATCCAGCGTCTGGAAAATCATAGCTTGCAGCTGGCTACCGGGGCAACGGCTCCGATCATAGGGCGTGGTTTTGTGACCCTCAAGTTGGGATCGGTAAAGCAAGAGAAAGAGGTTTGGGTGGCGGAGGTGTGCGACCCGTGCTTAATAGGGTTGGATTTGTTGACTGCCGGCGGTTGTAAAATCGACTTGGGCCGGGGGATCCTGCAATGGGGGGTGGAAGAGCTACCATTGGAGGGGGTGAGCACGGCCGAGAGGGTGGAGCTGGAGGCTCCTGAGGCCGTGACCATTCCTCCGGGGGCCGAGGCCATAGTGCCGGCCCGATAGTCAGCCCGCCCGACATGGCAGGAATCCTGCGGCCTGGTCGAACCGGTGGCAGGGCGATCCATACCTGGTTTAATCGTGGGCCGCACCCTTGTAAAAACGGAGGGGCCGGTAGTGGCCGTCCGAGTAATTAATATTAGCACAGAACCACGCACTATAGGAAGGGGCACGAAGATAGCTGGCTGCACCCCAGTTAGAGAAGTCGCGTCAGTGAGGGGCGAGAACATCCAGCCGAGCTGGCCCCAGGGGGAGCCTTCAATAAGTTCTAGGAATTGGCCCGATCCCATTTGCGAGATGGTAAATCGGAGTAGCATAGAGTTGGGAGGTACCCAGAGGGAGGCCTTACACAAACTGGGTGGTCCCATTTGGACCTCTTCTCCTTGTCCACCGAGGATATTGGACGTACGGGCCTGGTGAAACATCAGATCCACACCGGTGAGGCCCGGCCTATTCGTCAGGCCGCCCGACGGCTCCCTTGGAGCAAGAGGGCGGAAGCTGACGAGCAGGTTGAAAAGATGCTCGACGCAGGCGTGATCGAGCCCTCGGGAAGTCCTTGGATGTCACCTGTTGTGCTGGTCAAAAAGAAAGATGGGACCACGCGGTTCTGCGTGGACTATCGCCAGCTAAACAACGTGACACTCAAGGACTCATATCCCCTGCCAAGGATTGATGACACCCTCGATGCCGTTGCGGGCTCAAATTGGTTCACAACTTTGGACCTCAAGAGTGGGTATTGGCAGATGGAGATGGATCGGACAGGGAAGGAGAAAACGGCATTTTCCACAGGTAAGGGGCTGTATCAGTTCACTGTGATGCCGTTTGGTTTGTGTAACGCCCCCGCCACCTTTGAGAGATTAATGGAGCATGTGCTAGGCGGCATGCCATGGCAATCATGCCTGGTATACCTGGATGACGTCCTGGTACATGCCAAGACCTTCCCCCAGGCGTTAGCTAATTTGGACCAGGTGTTCGGGTGCCACAGACAGGCAGGGTTAAAGCTGAACCCGAGTAAGTGCACTTTGTTTGCAAGAGAGGTGGCCTATCTAGGTCACGTGATCGGCTGCGAGGGGGTAAAAACGGACCCAGACAAAATTAAAGCGGTAGAGGAGTGGCCCGCACCACGTACCATCAAAGAGGTGCGGGGATTTTTAGGACTCTGTTCCTACTACCGGCGCTTTGTGGCGAAATTTGAGAGTTGGCCCGTCCCCTCCACCGGCTTACGGAGAAGGGGACGCGATTTAATTGGACGCGGGAGTGCCACGAGGCCTTCCAAAAATTGAAGGGGTGTTTAACATCCGCACCCCTTCTAGCTTACCCCACTAGCAACGGGGCATTTACCCTGGATACGGATGCGAGCCAGGAAGGATTGGGCGCAGTTTTGTCTCAGACACAGGAGGGCGTGGAGAGAGTGATTGGTTACTATATTCGGGCCTTAAGTAGGCCTGAGCGAAATTATTGTGTCACTCGCAAAGAGTTATTGGCTATGCTGGCTGCCATGAACCATTTCCACCCGTACCTGTACGGTCGGAAATTTTCGGTTCGAACTGACCATTCCTCCCTGCAATGGCTCCTTCGGTTCAAGGAACCGGAGGGCCAAATTGCAAGGTGGTTGGAAAAGTTGCAGCAGTACGATTTCAATGTGACCCATAGGGCCGGGAAGGCCCATGGTAATGCGGACGCACTCTCTCGGCGTCCTTGTCTGGGGGAAAACTGCAAATTTTGTGCGAGACACGAGGAGAGGGAGCAATTGGGCGATTCTGCACCGATTCTCGTCGTCCGGGCAACCCGGGTGAGAGGGCCAATTTTGCCACTAACCGCGGACGAGGAATTTGGAGATTTGGCTTGGAGCACGGCCCAGCAGGAGGATCCTGTCCTGGGGCCGGTGTTCAATTGGGTCAAATTGGGGCAAAGACCAAAGGGGGAAGAGGTCACCCCCCTCGGGGCGCAAACAAAGGCGTATTGGGCTCAGTGGCAGACCCTGGAATTGAAAGGCAACATCTTATATCGCAAGTGAGTGGAGGTTCCCTCTGATAGAACTTCCTGGCTGGTGATAGTCCCAGACAAATTCAAGAACGTCATCTTACAACAGGTGCATGGTACCCGCTCCGGCGGCCATTTGGGCTGGACAAAGACAATGTCTCGGGTCCGCCGGAGGTTCTATTGGGTGAATATGGGGCGCGACATACAGGACTGGTGTCGGAGATGCGACGCCTGTTCTGCCAAAAAGGGACCAGCATGGAGGATGAGGGCCCCCCTTCAACTACATCAGGTGGGGGCCCCCCTTGAGCGGGTGGCTATGGATATTCTAGGACCGCTGCCCCGCACCCGCCAAGGTAATAAGTATATCCTCGTTGTAATGGACTATTTCACCAAGTGGCCGGAGGCCTACGCCCTCCCCAACCAAGAAGCCGGGGTTGTGGCGCAGGCCTTCGTAGAAGGATTTGTATGTTGGCACGGGATTCCACAGGTGCTGCACACCGATCAGGGATGAAATTTTGAGAGTCAATTATTAAAAGATGTGTGCAGACTCCTGTCAATTCGAAAGACCAGAACCACGCCCTTGCGGCCACAATCTGACGGGATGGTGGAAAGGTTCAATCGAACCTTGATCCAACAACTGGCATTGTTCACCACCACCCATCAGGATGACTGGGACGAACATTTCCCGTACCTGTTGATGGCCTACCGAACTAGCCAGCACGGGGCCACCGCATGCAGTCCAGCGTTGCTTATGTATGGGCGGGAGTTACGGGCTAACGCCGACTTGCTATGCGGTCCCGTGCCAGAGACCACGGATACACCGCCGAGGGAGGGTTACGCACGTCACCTGGAGGAAGGCATGGAGCGGGTCCATGCCTTCGCCCGCTGCCAGCTCCATCTGGCGGGGGCCAAGATGAAGCGCAGGTATGACGACCGGAGCCAGGGGAGTCAATACGCTCCGGGGATGAAGATTTGGTTCTTCAATCCCCGGAGGCGGAAAGGCAGGTGCCCAAAACTCACCTCCCCCTGGCAAGGCCCGGGAGTCGTCCTGTCGCAAATCTGTGACGTGGTCATTAAGATCAAAATGGGGGCCACGGGCCCCCCCTCGGATCGTCCATGCCGACCGGATAAGACCTTATGCCGGCGAGCAGGCGCCCTCATGGATCGCCTCGGCTCTAGATGCCGGGGCAGGACCCAGTACCTCTTGCGACGGGGGCTTGTAGCGTCAGAGGACTGGGGGGATGGTAGTGGAACGTCCCCGATGTGGTGGGATGGCAACTCTGTCATCCCTCACAACCGGGGGGGCAAAGGAGCACTAGTTTTATGGGGTTGATGGCAGTGAAAACTAGCCCGGGTGGGTTAGGATATATCGTGTGTAGGGATCTAGAAAGATGACCTTAGGTAACGGTAAGATTAGTTAGTGACAAGGATACCTGTAGTGGGGACGCAGGTAGATTAGTGTGGATGATAACGACGTGGGAGCGCAATAGTTTAAAGGGGCGACTGGGAAGCGCAAGTTTCAGAGGGGAGGAGTTAGATGAGATGATGCCGTGTGAGTGTTGGAGGTGTATTTAGAAGTGTATTGTGAAAAGTGTATGGTGACCAGGTGTGATTGCACAGGTGTGCAACTGAACAGGTGGATGGAGCAGTGTATGAGTGAGAGATGGTGATGTGTGTTGTGTTGACCAAAGGGTCCAGGAAGAGGAGGTGGGTGCAGGTGGCACCAGTTGTGAGTGCACAGGTGTGCAACAACAGGTATGAGGAACAGGTGCATGGAATAAATGGTAGTGTGGAGTATATGGAGTATTGGAATGGATGGTCGTGGAGTGGGTATGATGGAAACTGTGGAGTGGAGTGGATGGTGCGGAGGTGTGAATGGGGGAAGAGTGGACCCCCACCACTGATACCTGGGGCGGGTAGTGTAAATGTTAGGTAGCGAGTATAGGTAAATTGTGGTTGGATATTGGCATCTGTGGTGCATGGTGGAAGAATGGTATTTGGATGGGTGAATTAGTGTTGTGGAAATGGCTGGGCGTGTAGCCTGTTAGTGTGTGTAGTTGGTTTGGGAACTCCACCACTGTGAGGATGTCGGCCAGGTGAGGCCGCAGGTGGGCTCTGGGAGCCGGTAGTTGTGGATGGGGCCCGAGGATCCGGAGGACGGACCCGGGTAGCCCAGTGCCAGAGGGCACCAAGGGGTGACAGAGCCAGGAGGGGCCTTCCCCAGTTAGTTAGGTTAGGGTGAGGAGCTAGGTAAGCTCGGGTGGCAACTACAGTGGTGGAGGTGTGCAGGTGGGTAGACCTGCTGGGAGAGCTACACGTCACAGCCCAGAAATTGTGCAAGGGCACCGGGAGATGAATCGGGGGAGTGAGACCCCAAATTGAGAAGCACCACAGTTTGGTCAATGGGAATTGGTTTTTAGAACCCATAGTGTAAGTTGGCCAATGGATTGGCAGGGAGAGACCCCGGGTAGTGTAAAGTGTGTTAATGTCATTTAGAGGATAGTTAGGATTGAAGTCTCCTCACACCATCTACATCCACTCACCTGAGGTGACAGGTACTCCACACCATGCCATGTTTAATTATTTTTATGTGCAAATGTTTTGGATTGTGAGACGCATCATGACGTGGGTGTGACATTGTGCTTGATGTTCCATCTCTCCCTCCTTAGGAGGATTGATGATGAATTGGTGATAGCAAATTCTGAAGTAGAGGGATTGTGGCGACGAATTTGGTATAAGGGAAATATGGGGAAGACGTGACAGTAGCAACGAATTGGTAAATGTGTAGATTTTTGTAAATATGGGGTAAGGGCAAGGGTAGTGTAGGTGACAGGGGGGTGACGTACGGTAGGGACGAGCTTTCTCACTTCGCCCTCCGTACGCATTTCGCCTTGCATTGCCTTGTTGATGTGTACCCTTGTGACCTTACCCCTCGCTCATTTGTCTTGTCCCCCTTTTGTCTCCCACATGACCTGTGCGCCATTGGGCACCGAGGGGAGCGTGCGTGAGTCCGCCATTGTGCGCCTGGAACTCCCAGAACCAGCTGTCTGCATCGATGCACCACATTATGGACCACATGTCTGTGGCCGAGCACCACTGGTGCACCCCATGGGTTGGGGCCTGGCCCCTCTGCTGGAACCGGCCATGAGGGCCCGAAATCTTGCTGGCGGACCTTGGCCACAGGGCACCGATGCCCCACAGGTGAACCACACTAGTCAGCCCTGTGGGCCATAAATAAAATAAATAAAATGGACACATTTGGGCAAGTTTTATTGCAAATAGGCCGCCAGCAGAGAAAATGACAACAACTGGAAGAAATAATAATAGCCAGCAGAGGGAGCCGAAGAGCAAGAGATCACCTGCAGGGTTAGGGGTTGTTGTTTTTATTTTAATTGGACAATGGTGACTGCACCGATGGGTGCTTGAGGGTGTATTGGTGCGTTTTTGGGTGCTTTCATGGTGCGTCGATACAGAGCAGACTGTCTCCCCCCCCCCCCCCCCCCCCAGAAAGAACAATTACAGGTCCTGGGTTACGTTTTGTAAATAAAAGTAGCGTCAATTGTAAATAATGCTCCCCACCGTCAGTGTGTAGTTTGAAGACCATCCCGCAATTCGGTTAACTGTGGGCGTGAGTCTGTTAGGCAGGGTGCAATGGAGCAGCGGGACACATCTATCTATGTTTTAAAACTGTCACACTCAGGGTCAGGTTAAAAGTAGAGGGAACTACACCTACGTGTCACATTAAATAAAAGTTGTAGGCCCGGGGCGTGCCTAAGAGGCGGAGAGTGCAGTGTTGCAGATATGCGGACTGTATTTTTTTTATTGTGTGCTTTATTATTATTATTGTTTATTCTGCGCCTCCTGCCTCCGGAGTTGTGTAAAGATAAAAAAGGGCGTCTCGGTAGTTATTCCATGAAACACCACATTGCAGGACCCGATAAAACCCTTGTTCAGTAGCTTATATCTTATTATGTGTTTTAGAGTAAGGCCTTGTCTTCCATTAAGATGACACTCCATTGCACCGAGTAAAAGAGATAGATTCCCTTCATTCCCATTCCCAAAAACCTCCATTTCCCCTTTCGTAATGGCCAAGCCTCAATTTGGCAATTACATCCCCTCCAAAGCTGCCATTGACCACGAGGCAGGGTTGGGGAAGAAAGGCGGGTCTCCACCTCGTCATAGAGGGGAGGAGTAAGTTGGCCCCGCTCATCCAACCCAGAACGAGCAGTTTGGCTTGAGAGGGCGGAGAGAGAATGCTTGGGGGAGGTTCGCAAAGGGTGAAGGGCGGGGTCTATATAACCCGCCGTGGGGACGCTCCCAGGAGAGTTGCAAAAAGGTCCAAGGCTGAGCTGAGCTGCGTTGTGAGGTGCAAAGGAAAGAGCTGGGTCGTCAGAGCAGAGCTGAGTTGTGAGGTCCAAAAGCAGAAGATCATCCAGGGAAGCACAAAGCCTGCTATTCGTCACCTTGCTCGCCAGCGGCAGCGTCTACAGCAGCAGCAGCAGCAGCGTCCCCAGCAGCCACAACGCTCGCCAGCCATTTGGGGCCTGGACGGCGGTTTGGAGCAGAGCCGCGGAGGAACGGCAGCTGCCCAACGCGCCGATTCGTGCTGCCGAACCAATTGGACTTTCCTCTCCTTCCAGCCAATTCCTATCATCATTCCCCGTGTGTCGTCTTCGTTTGTTCTGTCCTGGGTATTAATTAAGCCTGTTAGGTAAGCTAGTCATTTGCACTGTGTCACCTGCGTCTCATGTTCCCTGTAAATAATCGTGACTGCTCTATTTGCTTATGTGTGTAAATAATAATAAACCCCGTTACTCTTCTGTACGTCTCCTTCTTCCTCTTTGCATTCGTCGTCTTAGTCTTTTCCCGATTGAATAGCGGTGGCGCGATACGGCCAACGTTTGGGTGAATCGGGTTTAGTCGGGGAACAACTGTTCGGCCGCGGTTACCTGCTCGGTAAAAGTAACATCTAATCCGCGGACCGTAACAATATATATATATATATATATATATATATATATATATATATATATATATATATATATATATATATATAGAACTTGGGACTCAGAAGACTCAGAGAAAGGAGCAACGGATATATTTATTAGAACTCGTTTACACAAGCTTGCGGAAAGCAAGATGTCGCAGGAGGCTCACACCAAAATGACCAACACTACAACAAGATGCTCTGAAATAATTCAATTTAAACTTGCTATATATAAAGAATATAGGGTGTGGCTTTTTAGCTCACAAGATACAGAGACAGAATGGGCTCATTGGTCCTCCCACCATTAGTCCCATCCTGTTGTTCAGTTAGTTAAAGGAAGTTCATCCAAGGCCACTCATGGGTTAGCTCAGATAAGGAGATGGTCAGCAATATGTGGCAACATGTTTACAACTTTCTGTATAGAGACCTTGGTTGGGAAAGTACAAAGGGAGTGGACACTCATAAATGTGTCAGCCTACAGGATATTGGCAAAGTCATGTGGGAGGCTGAGAGATAGCAGCTGCAACCAAGGCCAAAAAGGGGAACAAGAGATTATGCCAACACAGGGCAAGAGCTCACAAGCACAGAACTCCTTATTAGGGTATTACACATCCTCGATGCACAAGAAAGGACTAAGTATTTTAAAAGAATACAGCAATCAGTCAAAACAAAACATATAATTGGTTATACTTGGTAATTGGTAGAGCAGCAAGAATTAACAAAGGGGGAGGGGAATAATAGCTCTCCACATACCGCCCTTTTGGATCTAAGATACAAAGTTATCTACGAGCCAATCAAAGGCCTTTATTTCAAACAAAGCAGAAACAAATCAAATCAGAAAAGTCTTTCAACATATCACGCGAAGGCAGCCCAGTGAGCATGTAGTGCCCACAGCACTCCACATCGCACCCAGCAGGATGATTCGCGTCTGTATGTGAGTATGCAATGTAAGTCCGTAAAAGCAGGGTGATCAAATGGCATGTAAAATCCTCCAAGAGAAGTGAGATAGACAGTGTAAAAGGTTCACTAAACATACCACGCGAATGCAGCCCAGTGAGCATGTCCCGTACCCAAAGTACCACACATCGCACTCAGCAGGATGATCCGCGGGTATGTGGGTGTATGTGGGTGTATGTGGGTGTATGATGTAAGTCAGGTGTAGATGGGTGTATGATGTGAGACCGTAGAGGCATGAAGATCGAATAGCGTGTCAAATCCACAACGAAGACCTCTGGTTCCGCCAGGGTCCACACCCAGGAGGATCTCCCGACCCACCCTTTGCCCACAGAGGTGCGGCCAGGACTCCCCCCCGACTGGAGCTCGCCCAAGCTTCCCCAGGTGAAATCCTTGTAGATCTTCAGCGCTCAATCGATATTCATGTTCATGAGGTCTCTTATATGCTGGTGATCTGGGGGAGACACAACGTCATCAGTATCAGGTGGCTTAAACCTATGGCCAAAAAACAAAGCATAACGGTCCAAAGGAGGGAGAGCAACTTCCTTTGGGTCAAAGTCGAGGTCGTCCGAGGCGATGCTGCTTCCACCGCTGTTATCCATGGACGAATCTTCAAAACAATCAGATTCGGAACTCAGAGCATCTCCAAGATTGAGTTCCTCACCATCCAGGCTTGGGGTTGCAGTTGGGTCCAAATCCAGGACTGGGTCAGTGACGTTTGACTCACTGTGGGCTTGTGAGACATAAAGGTGAGCCCGTGAAACATAAAGAGGCAAAGCCTGCATTGAGACATAAACATCAGTCGGGGACCCTTGCAAGTGGCCCACATCATCATCGGAAACATCATCAGTAACATTATTCTCAGGTGGCGTAGGCCTGCGGCGTCGGCGGCCAGCAATAGTCATAGCCTTACACATCGAGAAAAAACGCGAGGACTCCCTTAGGAACTCGTTGGCGTCTGCATGCGACATGTTGGGGTCCAGAGTAATCGGCGTCCTGGCAGCCTGAAATGCTCTGAGGTCCGCAACTGTGTAATCAAAATCATTATCGGTAATATCAACAATGGAAGAACAATCTTCGGAAGCGGAGATCTCATTGTCGTGGCCCAGTGACTCGTTCGGGTCGTCGTTCCAGGATCCGCGATCTGCAGTCACGTCGACGGCCGGTGTGTCATCTGGACCCGCGATCAGCTTATCGATCATCACCATGGCCTTTTCTGTTGTCGTCTTCAGTGTCCATCCTGTGGTAAACTTTCTCACACACGCAAGGACTAAAGCCTTGATTAGTACACAACAGACCACGATTCCAAGGACTATTGCCAAGGCGGTCAATATCCACTTTACTATCGTACCTGTCCATCCTTTGAACCAGTCAGTAAGCCACTGGTGGGAGGCTTCCCGATCCATTCGATCCCTTGTCAATATATGAGCACTTTCTCTTAACCTTATAATAGCAGCACTGACCCCTTGTGAAGTATCAGGAATAAAAGTACAACATCTACCCTCAATTATCCCACATACCCCTCCTCGTTCTGCCAGTAGCATATCTAATGCAACCCTATTTTGCATAACCATTGTACGCAGGTGGACAACCGTGTCCAACATTTCGTCATGTGCTGTAGCGGTGTCGTTGGCCACCTGTTCTAAGATTAACGCAATTTTGTCAATGCGGTAACTGCTCATGACCGTCCCAGCCCATGGGAAGAAGAAACTAACGGCTTTCTCCCAATCAGCGCCGTGTAAGGTGGTGGTGTCGTCGTCGTTCCAATAGGTGCTTCATTGTGTCCTTATGAGTGCAGGGGTATTATACAAGTGTTGTCGCATTTCCATTTCTGGGAAAACTGATCCTAAATAGCAAATTCCTCCCCAATTATCAGGTAAATATGGGTAAGCTTTGTTCCCGCATACAAACATGGTCCCGTGTGGAGCCACTAAATGGGTGGTCATGCAAGTGCGAAGGCCTGGGATAGTGTTCGTCCCGTTTTCCCCTTCCCATACCAACTGGAGGTGTGTGAGGTTATGTAAGGGCGAATTTGTAACATTCACTAACAGCCTGTGTTTCCCTTTCCTAGGGTCCGCGGGGAGGGTATCTCTACACACGGATTTGCCTACCATTACTTGGCCCTTTCCTTCTAAGCAGAGGGCCCCCCTCGCCGGCTTGACCCAAACTGGCGCCGGACGTTCCTCAAAGTGTCGGGACTGGATGGGGGGGGGGGGAGTACTGGAAAACTCGTTTACACGCGGTTCCGTCAGAACCTTGGCTTGTCAGGGTTGTACTAATGCATTTGGTATCTAGTGGCTTCGAGCACAAATCATTGAGTGATAAGGGTAACACTACCATTGGTATTCCCGCTGTGCTGGTGCGGGGAAGGTGCATACACATCCAACACCGTGTCCTATTCTGTACTGTGGCCATATGCCGTGCGACCTTCCAGTATGTGTTCTCCTCTGGCTTCCTTCTTACTTCCTGGGCAGGCGGGGTTTTAATGACGTAGGCGGCGCAACTAGGTCGGAAGTAGGGTGCAGTTCCATTTGGAATTATCGTGCGAGGGGGCCATATTCCACATTCAAGTATCATTGTTGTATCCGGGCCAATGGGGGTATAATGCAATAAGAGGGTAGTATTCTCAATGCCCGCGCCCCATCGATATCCTGGGGCATATCGACTGCTTATGTCCCCAGAGTATGTTCCATTTTCCACTTTCCTAACCTTAGTCAGGACTAGGCGTGGTCTTGTCATGCGTGCCTGTGGTGTCTTATTGTGTACCACTATAGCTTCCACCCATCTTACAGATAACCACTTAAAGCTTGTTTCCAAGTTACAGCAATTCACCGCTACTTTGTCTCCCCAGCGAGCCGTTATATACTTGACGGGGTAGAGGGGAAATGCTGGATAGTTGTCGGGTCCTGGGTACTTGGGGAGGTCCTTTCTCGATAGCTCAAAGTGCAAGAGCCTATCTTTGGCAGGGGGTTTGCGGCAGCTACCCAGAATTCCCATCATCATGACCATCATCGCCGCCCTTAGGAGACTGTAGTGCCCTAGACGGTGCATTGTCTTCAGCAATGTGAGGTGCGGTGTCTTGTGTGGCTTGTGGTGCGGGAATGGACAACTTACAATGGGTGGCGTGGATCCACGAAGGTTTACCCTCGCAGAAGACTGCTGTCGGTGTGACCAGTAGCACCTGGAATGGTCCCTTCCACCGTGGCTCCAAAGCAGCTTTGCGGGTGAAGTGCTTTACGAGCACCCAGTCGCCGGCTTGGAAGTCGTGGATGGTGTGGCCTATTGGTTCAGGCAGCGCCTCTCGTACTCGAGCATGGATGCTGCGTGCCACATTGGACAAGCCTATACAAAATCTCAAAAGCATGTCATCCATCACCGGCAAAGCAAGGGTGGACATGTCCGTTGGTGCTGAAACGGGCAAGCTCATAGGTCGCCCATTAATATTTCGTGGGGGGAAAGGCCCGTAGTGCGACCCGGGGTGGAACGGATGCTCATCAATGCAAGCGGGAGAGCCTCCGGCCACCTCAAGCCTGTGTCTGCGCAAAGTTTCGCTAGTTTATTCTTTAAAGTCTTATTCGTTCGTTCCACAAGTCCCGATGACTGTGGGTGGTAAACGCAATGGAAGGACTGTTTAACGCCCAACGCCTTCAGGATGCCCTTGACCACCTGCGCCGTGAAATGGCCCCCTTGATCTGACGAAATTATCTGGGGGATGCCAAATCTGCACATAAAATCCCGCACGAGGCGCTTCGCTACTGTCGGGGCATCGGACTTGACGCATGGGTAGGCTTCGACCCATTTGGTGAACGTATCTACGATTACCAACACATAGCGAAACGACATGCTTGGTTCCAATTCTGTAAAATCGAACTCGATAGTTGCGAACGGCCCACTAGGCGGGGGCCGTCCCCCGTCATGTGCATGTCTCGGCGGCGCCCCTCTATTGTGTTGCTGGCAGACCACACACGATCGGCACACTTCGGATACAATCCGTGACAGTCCTGGCGCTGCCCAAGTGTAGTTTATCTGTCCCATCACCCCCCTCTGGCACACATGACCATTTTGATGTGCCATGCGTGCCAGCCAAGGCAGTAAGGCCTGGGGTGCTATAGGTTTCCCGTCAAGGGTCCATATTTCTCCTGGCCCAAGGCGTATCGCCCCTCGCTTGAGCCAGTCCTCGTGTTCGGCCGTCGGTGCAGCGGTCTGCAAATTTATGATATCGTCCTTAGTTGGTGTGGTGGGTGGTCCCACAGTCGGTATGTCAGCAATCTGTGCGGATGTCTTCTTTGCTCGTGTCACCATCGGCATGTTGCGTTCTATCTGTTGGTTGGCGGCCTTTCCTGCCGCCTCGTCCGCCCTTGCATTGCCCCGGGCAACGTCAGTGTCCGCCCTTTGGTGGCCACGACATTTAATTACCGCGATAGCGCGGGGAAGTAAAATGCTTCGGAGGAGCCCTTCTACCAACGCGCCATTCTTTATCACTGAACCGGCAGATGTGAGAAAACCTCTCATCTTCCAGATGGCCCCTTTATCGTGGACTACGCCGTGAGCATAGGCCGAATCTGTGTAAATGTTGACGGCAAGGCCTTCCGCCAAGCTGCACGCTCTGGTCAAGGCGCACAGCTCCGCCTGCTGTGCGGAAAATGTAGGTGGAAGACGCCCGCTTTCTACCGTTTCGCTATCCGAGCACACGGCGTACCCGGACAACAGGGACCCGTCCCATGCGCGCCTAGCTGATCCATCGACATAATATGTACAGTCGGGGTATTCTAGGGGATTGTCCTTTAAATCCGATCGCACCGTGGAGACTAGCTGCACAACGTCGGCGCACACATGGGGTTCGCCCTCCTCAGGGGTGGGCATCAGTGAGGCTGGGTTGAGTGTCGTGCAACGTTCGATCGTGATGTTGGCTGCAGTGGTCAGTGCGGATTCGTATTGCATTAATCTAGTGTTAGACAAATGCTGTGTGCTTCGCTGTAACAACAGCGAAGTGACGCAATGCGGTACCCGTAGCGTTACTGGGTGTCCCATAACGATGTCCGCTGTTCTTTCTACTGCGTACCTGGCCGCTGCCACGGCTTGCAGGCACACCGGAAACCCTCGTTCGACCGGGTCTAACTTTTTACTAAAGTAGGCTACCGGCCGCTCCTTATCCCCATGGGTCTGTGTCAAAACTGACTGAGCGAAACCTCCCACGACGTGAGTGTAAAGGGTAAATGGTTTCACAAAATCCGGAAGTCCTAATGACGGTGCCGTGACCAACGCCTTTTTCAGCCCTTCGAAACATCGCCTCAATTCATCCGTCCATACCAATTCGTCCGGGGCGTTTGATTTGGTCGCCTCGTACAGTGGCTTAGCCAGCAGCGCAAAATCAAGTATCCAAGTGCGGCAATATCCCGTCATACCTAGGAAGCGCAACATTTGCCATTGCGAGCGTGGGCGAGGCAACTCCATGATAGCGGTCACCCGTCCAGCATCCAATTCTCGTTTTCCGTGCGAAATGGCGTGTCCCAAGTAAGTTACAACCTTCCGCACAAATTGAAGTTTTGGTCTGCCTACTTTGTGGCCTTTGGCCGCCAAGGCCTTTAATAGGGCCATGGAATCCATTTCGCACGCCTCCTTAGAAGGGGAGCAAATCAACAAATCGTCAACGTATTGCAACAACACTGACCCTCCCGTCAATTCCACATCCGCCAGGTCGCGGTGCAGTGCCCGGGAAAACAGAGTGGGGCTATCTGAAAACCCCTGAGGTAGTACTGTCCAAGTATACTGGCGCCCCCTATGGGTGAAAGCGAACAAGTATTGTGACTCAGCCGCGATGGGCACAGAGAAAAACGCAGAACAAAGGTCGATAACTGTGAAGTATGTTGCGTCCGGCGGGATTGACATCATGAGGGTTTCTCCATTTGGAACTAGTGGGTGTATGCCCTGTATCACCTTGTTCACCTCCCTTAAATCCTGTACAAACCTCCATTTGTCTTTCATCGGCTTTTTTACTGGCAAAATTGGTGTATTACACGGGCTGTTAGTTTCCACGATAATTTTCTGTTCCACCAGGGATTGAATTACTGGTGCTATGCCTACGTCGGCCTCAGGTCGTAGCTTATACTGTTTTACGTTTGGCAAGCGCATCCCCGGCTGCACTGATATCACTAGAGGTTCGGCGTCTCGCATCCGTCCAACCTCATCATCGCTCTGAGGCCATAAATTGTCTGGCACCTCAGCTAGGAGGTAATCTGACTCACCCGGGTCCGTTAGCACTGCCCTCATGGCATAGGTGCCCTTAGGGGGCAACTCTGCTTCTTCGAACACTCCATCCCTCCATTGTGGCTTAATGTCAATTGAGAACCCTTCACCATTTTTGAGCCGTTTCAAAGTCCAGCGGCCCCTTTTACACCGATAACCTTGTAAGGGAACTTCTCGTAATCGCCCCACCATCCAACCTACACTTTCCGGTGGCCACCCCTTGGCAGTAGTGAGGGTAACATGGGCGGCCGCTCCTTCGGGGTATTGGGTCAACGCACGCTGACTCGAGGTTAGGACTGCCTCGATACCTATCCCCTCACGGCCGATCCATATCCGTGATAAATGTAGAGGCGTGCGCTCGCCCAGTTTTTCCTTAACCTTCTCTCGGTAATTCTCGTCCTCGCCCTTTGCATCATAATACGCAGTGCAATGGGGTGGATTATCCTTTAAGTTTTTTATCGAAATTTGGTGCAGTTGTAGCCAATCTCGCAGGACTGGACTGTCCAAACACACATTATCTATGATATGCGTCCACGTAGCCAGAGCCCCTTCATCCAAGCGCCACCAATACGCGGTGGGGCCGGGCCGAGACAATGCCATCATTAACAAGTCGCGTTTAGATTCCGCGACGTCTACGAAGACTCCCTCCTCTGTACATGAGATTTGACAGCCCAACCGGCACAGTAAGTCCCGTCCCAACAGATTTGTCGGGGCGGTAGTGGTCATCAAGGAAGCATGTTTAGCCTCCAGCGGGCCGCATGTTACTCGCACTTCCTCCGAAATAGGAAGCGCTTGGTGTAAGCCCGAAACGCCCAGTATTTGAACGTTCCTCGCCGTGGGGCGCAAAGATGGCAATTGCCCCTTGTTAATTGTGCTGCGAGTCGCGCCCGTATCGACGAGAAATTCTAATTGTCGTCCCTCCACGTCCAACGTCAAGGTCGGTTCCTCTGCCGGTGTCATGGTCAAAAGAGGACACTCCTTGGGCGACCCGCCAGCGTCCCGTCAATAGGGCCCTCTATTGTGTTGGGGCGGAAACCCCTTACGAACACTTGGGCAATCACGTCTCCAGTGTCCCATTTGCTTGCAATAAAAACACGGTTCCTGCGGAACCGGTGGTGCGGCGGGCATAGGTCGTCCCTCTACAGCGCCCCTTCCGCCCAGCCGGCGTTCTGGCGGCCCCCACTGTGACTGGTTTACTGGTTGCCATTGCGGCGGACCCCGAGGCGGGGCCCAGTTCCCCCTTGGTCCATTCTGCATCCCACTATTGGGGGGTGGTCCAGGGGTTTGGAGAAGGGGTCTTGGTGGGTACCAAATTTGGGGAGGGGGCCCTGGTACGGTCCAAGTTTGAGGGTTTTGAGGAGGAGGAGGAAGAGGGGGTGGTATTGTCCATTGTTGTTTTATCTCGTCCATATTAATTAGTCCAAGGTCTTGGTCAGTACAACCGTCGCAGTCGTTGCTTTCGTGGTGGATCCACTCTCCGTTGGGGAATTGGCCCCTATAGAAAGGCAAACACCCCCTCCCATGGTCCTCATAACCCCGGACAGGCCCCCACTTCTGGCACTGTTCGCGTATGTGGCTCTGACTCTGATCCCCCTTTTTATTTTGATTAAATTGAGCCCGTTTCTCTTGGACAAACATTTGCAATATTTCCTCCTTAATATCCTTCTTCTCCTCTAAGGAGGAGCCCGGGCATTGTTCCAGCTTGTCGCATAACTCGTTGGTTGTCATTCCTTTCCAGCCGAAGAGGACGGACTGTACCTGTTTCTTTAATGCCGGCGGAAGCCCCTCGATTAGATATTGGTTTACCAATGGTTGGGGTAGCCCATGCAGCTGCATCGGACCCAGTCCTCCCCAGCGCGCGATGGCCTTTTCCAACCTTTCCCGGTAATCTCCAATTGATTCTCCTGTCTTTTGCTTTATGGCCCCGATTTTTCCCCAATCCGGACCTCCTGCTGGCAACAGCGCCAGCTCGATGGACTCTAGCAGCCGGACCTTCAGTTCCTCCCATTGTGCTGGTGTTATCTGGGGGTTTGCACCCACCGCCCTTGGGTCTTCCATCGGCCACAGTGCTCTTTGTCTACCCTTTCCCATACCTTGGGTGGGAGCACGGACACTCCCATATGAGTTATGTCTCGATAGTCGCAGTCGCCAACTAAAACCCAATTCGACATGGTTGGCACTATCTGTCATGGGTCCTCGATAAGCAAATGTTGAATCCTTTCCCGCATTACTGTTAAAGCGGATTCTTTCCATGGTACCCTTTCTCGAACCCCCTGACCTTGAGCATTAACTCCAATAATTTGTACGGGGCACAAAGTTTTCCTTCCTGTTATTTCCTGACATTCCAATGGGGTAGTTTGTGAGGTCTCTTTCCCATTACAGCCTACCAGTGAGGGGTATAACCCATCCTGTCCTATCGGTGGTGGGAACCCTGCGATGTCGGTCCCGTTATCTATCCCGTTAGCCCCGAGCTGTGCCAACAGATTTCCCTGGCTCGGATGGTTCTGGGGAGTAATGACCTTCGTGCCGTGGGGTATCGGCCCCTGGGGTAACCGGGGCGCGATGGTAGTGTGGTTGCAGGGAGGTGGTGGCGGGAGCGCAGAAAGGATAGGTGGTGCCTGAATCCCTGGGGCAGGGCTTAGGTCTGGGGCTGGGGAGGGTAGATTGGTTACTACCTCCCCTACCGCGGGGTCTGGTTTTTCAACGAGCGACATCAGTCGCGCGTTGGCCTGCCTCTCTAATTCTTTAATCGCTTCATCCTGCATTTTATTAGCCTGTTTCCTCAGGCCCTTGAGTTTTGATACCTCACCGGCCAAGCTGGCCTGTATCGACCTTGCGTGTCGCTTCATCGCTTCTTCCTTCCACCAACCAAAGACTTTCCAATAGTCAGGCGGGAAGTGTTTCGTGTCCTGTTCTAACTTTTCTAATGCCCCATACAACACGTCCAATTTTTCCAGCGCAAAAGACCCTCCTTCGGGCCATGGTTCACCTAGATCCTTAGTCAGCGCAACCCATGACTTCCCTGGTCTCGCAGCATCATAGCCATACCTCCGAAACATGAAAAATGCTGGGGTATTTCTGAGAGGTTCACCTGCCTTTACAGTCTTATTACCCATCCTGTTCCCCATCCTAGGAAAATCTAGTTTACCGACGTAGCCTTGTACCCGTGAGGATCGCCCGCCTCGCGAGGTACGGCCGTCTACCTAACTCCTGAGAGGCTCGTAGCCTTGTACCCGTGAGGATCACCCACCTCGCGAGGTACGGCCACGCTACCTACTCTCCTGAGAGGCTCGCCCGCCTACACAGCTATCTAACCTACCCTTACTATACTCTCCTGGCGTCCTACGCCCTTATAATACTTCTAATCTTACTTATAATTCCAACGTCTCCCGGGTAGGCCTCGGATCGGGACGCCGCCCTTATCCTTACCCTCACAACCCAGAGATCTATTACTCCTTACCCTCGGGCGCCCAACGTGGGGCACTTCCCCTTACGTAACGTTACCCTGACGAGTCCATAAACAGTCAGTTGCTCCGGGACCCAAGCGGTCCGTATTTAAATTTTGGTTCGTGGATCAGGTTCGAGCAGGGAACGGAACAAACGGCACCCGAGCAAGAGAGTGGGTTACAATTTGGACTGACCCCCAGGCTATAAAGGAAAAACAAAAGAAAAACCACAGCTCACCTGACCCGGATCAATGGCCAGCTGGTCTCACCACTCACTTGCCTGGGACCGCGTCCCGGACTGCACAGACTGATCCCACCGCTGCCACCACTTGTCGGAACTGGACTTAGAACTTGGGACTCAGAAGACTCAGAGAAAGGAGCAACGGATATATTTATTAGAACTCGTTTACACAAGCTTGCGGAAAGCAAGATGTCGCAGGAGGCTCACACCAAAATGACCAACACTACAACAAGATGCTCTGAAATAATTCAATTTAAACTTGCTATATATAAAGAATATAGGGTGTGGCTTTTTAGCTCACAAGATACAGAGACAGAATGGGCTCATTTGTCCTCCCACCATTAGTCCCATCCTGTTGTTCAGTTAGTTAAAGGAAGTTCATCCAAGGCCACTCATGGGTTAGCTCAGATAAGGAGATGGTCAGCAATATGTGGCAACATGTTTACAACTTTCTGTATAGAGACCTTGGTTGGGAAAGTACAAAGGGAGTGGACACTCATAAATGTGTCAGCCTACAGGATATTGGCAAAGTCATGTGGGAGGCTGAGAGATAGCAGCTGCAACCAAGGCCAAAAAGGGGAACAAGAGATTATGCCAACACAGGGCAAGAGCTCACAAGCACAGAACTCCTTATTAGGGTATTACACATCCTCGATGCACAAGAAAGGACTAAGTATTTTAAAAGAATACAGCAATCAGTCAAAACAAAACATATAATTGGTTATACTTGGTAATTGGTAGAGCAGCAAGAATTAACAAAGGGGGAGGGGAATAATAGCTCTCCATATATATATATATATATATATATATATATATATATATATATATATATATATATATATATATTAGGGTGGTGCTCAAAATAATTTGTTTTAAATATTTACTGGGACATGGCTTTATGTTGTTCCTTTTGTTCCAAAATGAAAAGACACCAAATATGAAAGCAATCTGATTTTATTTAGGGGTGCCACATCAGCCTTCAAACTAAAGGTGTCTACAAAACTTTTCTATATATGGATCGAAAGCAAAACCAGAAGTTTGTTTTATGAAAATCCACCCTCCACTCACTTTCTTTGTATTCTAGCAAACACAAGTTACAATAGCAGCACAAATAGCACTATATTGCTATGAAAACTCAAATTCAATGATAACAATCCAAATGTTCAGTTCATAAAATGAAGAGACACCATATCACATAATATTAAAAAACCCAAATATAATGAGAAATGTAACTCCTATTTCTGGGCCTGTTTCACCACTGTTGCCTTCCTGGCATCAGGGTACATCTTCCTGTGAGCAGCAACAACTTGGAGCAGAGCTTGCTTTTGCTCTTCATCTTTTGTAAGGAGCTTATTGTAGTCTTGTATCAATGCGACACCCCTTTCTGCCCTGTCGTTCACCACGACTAAGCCACTGGCGGCTTTCTTTGCTTCCTGAAAGCTGGTTTCTTGCTCCCATGAACCAGGATCCTTATCCATCCAATCAGTTGGGGTCCCTAGGATGCTGAAGAAATGCTTGGTGTGTTTTGTTATGAGGCCAGCGATTGACAGGGCGGTTCCTCGTTTGATAGCTGGTCTCTTTGGAGAGGGGTTTTCACCGTCATTTTTCAATGCTTCAATCATATTGATCTTGCTTTCTTTGTCAATTCTGGTGTCAAAGAATGCAAATGCCACTAGTACTGGGCTCATGTACCACGTGTGGCGGCCAAATGCCTTCAAGGCTGCCTGAGCCATCTTCTGATTGATTTGTTCAAACTTTTCCAACTTCTTGAAGAGGTTAATGTCATTCAGGGGAGCCTCAATAGCTTGTGGAGCCCGAAACCAAGCCTGTACATACACAAGGCAGCCAAAAATGTTGAAGGGTCGGAGTTCTCTCGCCTCTCGAAGTGTCAAGTGGAACTCTGACCGAAACATGAACACCTGTAGTGAATATAGTGCTTTTGCCATCCATCTGGCTCTGTGCATTGCTCCTGGAGCCATGATCCGGATTCCACGAGGTGAGATTCCTCCCATGTAGATGACAGTCAGTTCTAGGAGTTCACGATAATCATCTCGTGGCTGCTGATCTTTCAAACACACAAGAGCAAATTCCAGAGCTTCATCCATCATGTCATTGTTCTGTGCAAACTCAGCTGCCGTATCAGGATCTGTGAATCCATTTTTTGGTTGGTGATGGGCAATGGACGGCCACTCCGCCTGAAACCGCTTAAAAAGCTGGATGTCAGGGCCTGATGAAGGACCGAAAAGAGTGGTGAAAACATCTCCCAGAATGATTCCGTGTGCATGATGGCGGCAAGCCAAATGAATTAGTTCAGTCTGTAGCTTCTTTTCAATGAGGACAGCAGCCCCTCCACGAACACCTGAATTGCTGGCCGTTGTGTCAAAAGACAAAGCCTTCACCTTGCCCACAAGGTTCCAGCTCTTCAGTGTGTCCACTACAGCGGTTGCCATAGCTTCTCCTCCCCCGTCAGGTAACTTGGGAACATTCAACAGCTGCTCCATTCCATGGTACTGGTTGGACACAAGGATTGGAAGACGATCCACCTTCACATGCACAAAATCTCCAGTGACATCGGGAAGAAGCTTTCCATCCCAATGGACCACTAAAGGACCCTGCACATTATGATGAAATGCTTCTTTTATTTCGTCCATGGTTTTGCATCGATGCATCATGCGATTCCGCCGCACTGTCCATCGGTTCAGTGCCAGCTCTGCAGGATCCCATCCTACTGCTCTACAAATGGATGCCAAGTTGTGGACAGCCATTCGGTCACTTGTTTTCGTACGAACCAAAGAAGCTGCGACTTCAGGAGTGACAATGTTGATAGGCCTTCTTTTCTTGGGACGAGATATCCCACCATCAGATGATGAAGAACCAGCCTGTGCCGTGGTCTCAGAGTCAGAGTCTGAGTCTGTGACTTCCATAGCAGTAGCACCCTTCATGACCATTTCCTGTCTCTTATTTTCCTTCTCTGCCTTAGTCTTCTCCTTTTCTTCCCTTTCTTTCTTTCGCTTCGTTTTTGCTTCCAACACAGTGTCTACAGATCCCATTGAAGCCTTCCTCTCTGAGAATTGATCGTGAAGAAACTTCCTGCCCTCGGGGTTGGTGATTATGGCCTCCGAATCTGCATGCCTAAGATCAAACGTCTTCTCCAAGGAGGCCTTGAAGGATGCTTCCTTTTTCTCTTGGGTCGCACCACCCCGCTTTGCACCTTTTTGGAGGCTCCTCCATTCTTCATATAGCCTCTCCAAACGATGGATGCAGTGCTGCTTCGTCGTTGTAGGTAGGTGAGCTTTTTCCCAGAACTTCACAACCTCTTCAATGGTGAGGGTTGCACTCTCCCGGGCAATGCGATTCTCCTTATTCAGGTGATGGAAAAACAGGACAAGAGATTGATGCACAGTCAGGAGCTTGGCACCTTTGATGGCATCTCCAGAAGTGGACCCAATGAGATACACATTATCCTGAGCCCGAGTTTTCAATGAAACACTGGTACTAGCACATGCCATATCTGCAAAATACGCAAGAATGTGGGTAAAATCCTGTTAATTCTTACTCCACAGGGTCACTCTCTACAAAAGAGCCACAGTCAATAAGTTAGGCCTACATATTACACACTAAAAAAGCGTACCCCTGACCCCGGGAACCTGTACAAAACATGCATGAAAATTGCCCAGATAGTGATCATAGGAAGTCTCAAAACTGTATGTATAATATATTGTATATAACTATATATATAATGTATAATGTGTATTTATGTATATTTATTATTTAATGTATATTTTATGTATAAATTTAATGTATATTTAATTATAATGTATATATATTGTATAACTATGTATTTATTTATTATATTTAAATTTTAATATATTATATTTATTTTTAATATATTATTTAATGTATTATATTGGTCTATATTTGTATAATTGTCTATCGTATAATTGTATATATAATGTATAATATAATATATATTATTATTATTTAATGTATATTTGCTATATATTTATTTTTAATATTATATTTAATGTATATATATAATTATGTATTTATTTTGTGTATATACAGCCCAAAAAATGGGAATTCCTATTTTTGCATGGGGGAAAATTCATCACTGATGTGGCATCCCTACATATTATTGGATTCCATTCAAATTTGGTGTGGTTTCCTTTGACACAAAAAGGAACACAAATAGACCATGTCCCGGAGACAATCTGCATTTTGATTTTTTGAAGCCCACCCTAATATATATATATATATATATATATATATATATATATATATATATATATATATATATATATATTGTTATGGATATGAGGATTGTGTTTTTTTATTGTGTTTTATTATTATTATTGCTTTATTCTGGACCCTCCTCACTCCAGTGTTGTATAAAGGTCAAAGGGCGTTCCCGTAGTAAATTCCATAAAGCATACACGTCAGCCAATCATAGATTTCCCCCTTGTTGATAGTTATATCTTTATTATGTGTATTAGGGTAGGGCCTTGTCTTCCATTAAGATGACACTCCATTGCACCAAGTGAAACAAGATAGATTCCCTTTCATTCCCATTCCCAAAATCTCCATTTCCAGCTACATCCCCTCCAAGTCTCCATTGCCAACCGCACTGGGCAGTTTTCCAGGTTTGTTACAGCGGTGGGTTGCTGATTTCGCCCCAAAGCCGCCATTGAACATGTGCTCAGCTCGGGGAAGAAGGGTGTGCCCGCCCATCGTCACCAAGGGCGGAGCCAGAGGGCCTGTGCCCACCAATCAAGGCCGAAGCGAGCTCACCCAGGGGCGTGTCCTGAAGGCCGGCGGCTTGATCGCCTGAGGCGCTATAAAAAGCGCGCGCGCAAGCGCCGACGAGTAGTTGGACAGGGAGACGTGCAAGTTGTTGAGTTGTTGGGTTGTTGAGTTGAGTGGTTGGACCAGATGAGCTTGGACAAGATGAGAGAGACGAGTCCTAAAAGAGCACGTGACGTCCACACAGCCACAGCAGCTTGGGGCCTGGACGGCAGTTTTGAGCAGGGCCGCGAAGGAACGGCGGCTGCGAAACGCGCCGATCATGCTGCATGACCCGTTGGACCTTCCGCTCCCTCCAGCCATCCACCTCCTGCCTTTCCATCCTTTTGTGTACGTGAGTTTGTTCTGTGTGTCTTGTCCCTGGGTTAATTAAGACTGTAGGTAAGCTAGCGATTTTCACTGTGTCTCTAATATCTTCTGTACATTATTTTATTATCTTTCCTTCTTCCTTGGTTACTTTGAGCGTGTATATAATAGGAATAAATTTAGTAGTATTGCCAATCTTTTTGTCTTCTTCTTCTTCTTCACATCCGTGTCGCCTTTGTCTTTTCCCTGTTGAATATCTGTGGCGCGATCCGGCCAACGTTCGGGAATGGGGTTAGTCGGGGTAACTGTTCGGCCGCGGTGCCATCCGCTCGGCAAACAACATCTTATCCACGGTCCGTAACAATATATATATATATATATATATATATATATATACAGACTTGGCATTTAATATGGATTCTATTTTTTTCTTGACTTGGGTTTACTTTCTTCACTCAGCCTTTCAATCTGGTGAGTTTCTTTTACACTTTGGTGATTTATTTGTTAAAAGAACCATGTCACTGATTGTCTGTCGCAGCAAGAAGTCAACAATAGGATTATATCACAGGTGGCGTGGCAAAATGTACGGACAGGTGCATTTGACGATTGGCTTCACAGTCGGGTATACAAGGGTTGTTGCGTTCTGTATTAGTGGTAAACAACTGCTGCACGTCTCCAAAAGTTATTGCCGCTTCCTCTGGAGATGGTCCGTCAACTCGACAATGCTGTTTGTCATGGAGTGGTGGCTTTACGAAATTACGGCATGAAACAGCGTGCTATTGCTCGGCAGTATGGCATCACTCAAGGTCAGGTGTCAAAGATCCTGAAACGAAATGCTCAGAGAGGTGTCAGTAGTGTAATAATGTTGATCCTGGGACACCTCCAAATCCCCATTGACTTACATGTTAATTTTCCTCTCTCCTCATTAACCCAAAGCACCTCTATTTCTCTCACCCTGTTCTTTACGAACCTTCTCACCTTTTGACATGATATCCTTATTCATTAGACCACTTAAACACCTGTGATCCTTCTGACCTTATGGACCTTTTAACCTTTTACTCTTAATATCATCTGGTGAATATAACCCACTCAAACATCGACCCGACAAATATTTGTTTATGTGTGGGAAATAATTTAATTCTCCTACAACTCTCTTCACCATCTCATATATTGACAAAGTATATGTTTGAGTTTGGTTCTTTTTCAAGATATTTTAACTGAGTTAAAATAAAATGATAAACCTCCCTCAATGTTCTTGTTTGGGTGCCTCCAGTGCCACATACTATTTTTAAATTAAAGTATATATTTTCCTGACAACCATTAAAGTTTTCCGTCCACTCAAAAATATTTCCATCTTTTTTACCCAACTCACCAGTATTTAAATTAATTCTCTTATTTGTTTTGTGAACTTTTTTACCAGTTGCCTTTTCAATTATACCTATTTGATATTTTTCACATTCATTATGTTTTCCATTTATATACCAAGGTTGATTACACCTCCACTCTTTAGTCTGGTTGATACTTGGTTCTATCATTTATATATTAATAAAAAAGGCGGCGGTAGCCCTTAAAATCCCTAACCCCATTATCTTATCACTTATATATATCTTATCACTTATATATATCTTATCACTAATATATATATCACTTATATAGATCTTATCACTTATATATATCTTATCACTTATATACTTATATAACCATAAGGGAGACTATCAATCCCATTTTCTAAAATAAACCTCTTATCATCAAAAGCTCCTCATGCTTTCTTATTTATCTCTTCTGTATATAATTGATGTTTATAACTTCTTATTCCATTAATCTTTCTAAACTCTTCTTTCTTTGTTGTTAAACAGTTATAATAATCCTTAAAGTTTATTGTTTCTTTGATAACATTTTTCTTTACACCTTTTAACTTCTTATCAGTCTTTTCAACGTTATTCACAATATATTTATAAGCATAAGCCTTGGACCTCAATCCCACAAATTCACTCATAACATTTCCTCCTAATTCATCCTTGAACTTTCCAATCACCTTTTTATTTTTAGAAGACAACAACTCACTCTCTGGACTATAATTACTTGTATCATAAATATTAATGTCCTTTTTCATGTCTGAATAAACATCATCAGTATTAATTTTCAAAATAAAACTATCTGTATCCATGTAAAGTAGATTAACATCATTTTGATATTTCTTCCTCAAGTTATTATAAAAGTAATCATACATTAATGACTTTGACAAATCAAGAATTGATGTTCCAATATAAATAGGTTTGTCCATTTCAATACTCTCTTTAATCAAATGGATCGCACAAAAGTTCTCAGTAAAGACCTCAACTCTCGTAAAACTCGGTCTATTAATTAATTTTGATGCTTGTTTCCAAGATGTTGATAGTCTGATATTTTGTCTTTTCCTCACATTTTCCATGGTCTTACCAAAGACCGCATTATTCATCAATTTATAAAAGTCTTTCTCAAAATCTGTTTTTGACTCTGTTCTTCTTTGTGTATTAAAATCAATGTACCCCTTTAACCAATAACTTTGATTGAACTTTAGAATCCTATGTATCTTTTCAACACGGAGACCCTTTGAAAGACATTGTCTCAAATTTCTTTGATGAAGAACATAATTTTTCTTGTTGTATAGTGTTGTTAGAAGCTTCTCTGACGCTTTACCCTTTACATTAAATGATTGTTGATAATCACTTAACCACTCATTCTTTGGAATTTCCTTTTCACAAGCAAATGGGAGATCTTTGTGTAGGTTATGGAGTTCCTCTGGATATTTCAAATCAACTTCAAAATAATAACCAACCTTTGAATCATCCAATTCTTTTTGTGTAGAGATACATACATCTTGTAAAACCTTTTTGTAGTCTTTTTCCTTTACCCATCTAAGTTTTCCATAAGGAATAGCCTGAGACATTGCCCAACCATACAAGTTATTTGAGTCATAGTACATTAAGTAAGAACTCTCTTTTGTTGAATCATAATTTGGAAGATATTTGTTATTTACTTTTGTATATCTCTTTGAACAGACTTGTGAAATTCCACCTCTTTTTGACTTTTCAATCATCAAGAGCATGTCAACATCTGTTATTAAATCCAAAGTTTGTTTTGTCATTTTCAACATCGCGCTCCAAGCAAGACCAGGAGCAGTGTAATAGTGAGCAGGATCCAATCCATATCCAGAATGACAGATTGTTCTGAAAGCCTCAAAGACATCAGCTAGAAGAAGAACATCAGTTTTGAGATACAAATCATGATACTCACCAAGATTCTTGATGTTATATTTTTTCCAAACATTTTGTGCATGTACATAATCTTTATCAGGTATATGACTATTATTTAATTTATTATAGAAATTTTCTTTTGAAGGAATTTGTGTTTCATTGAATCTCTCAAATGAGTCCATATAGTCATAGGGATAAATTCCCTTTTGTGTTAGTAAATCTTTGTCTGAAAAATACTCTGAAAGACATGGAAACTCTTTTAGATTTTGAACCAAGTTAACCAATGGACTTGCCATGAATTTAAATGTATCAAGAAATCTGATATGAGTAATAGGAGATGTGTGAATTGTTTTTGTGAATGAAATGTATTTCTGATCCGTGTTAGGAATTACTGAAATGTGTCCAGATGTCTTTGAAAGTTCATTAATAAATAGATGTGTATCATAATGAGCGTTGTTATGAAGAAAGACAGGAATGAAAGAGGGGAGTTGATAATTAATATTACAACTTTGATGAGCCGGACCTCTATATTTACCAGTGAGATGACAATGGTCTCTAACCTTTACCAATTTTCTTCTCACAAATATGACAGGCAGCCTTTGGATGTCTAAATTCGCTTTTTTCTTTACTTGTTAAGGACATTGGTTTATTGGTTTCTCTCATTATCTTGGTTAATCGAACACAGTCTTTTTCTAGTCGTTTCACAAACTCCTCTGGGGTATTTGAGCCTCTATACTCCTCTAACTTGTTATATTCAACACAAACGGATGATTTGATATAATAACAAAAACCGCAAGGAGTATGTTTTTGATATTTATTTGTGTATGATTGTTTTGGATCTGGAGAAGCAGTATCTATTTTTTCTAGAATACTTTCAAAATCAGCATATATAACAAATGGATGTTTTATTGTTTTCTTTTCATCTTTGAATGAAATCTTTGAGCCTTCTTTCGGCATTTTAATTACCGTTGATTTATGTTCACCACAATAATTTGAGTGTTTATCCAATCTTTCTTGTGTATTGAAGAAGTTAAGACAACGTGTACAAATATATATTTTATTTGTTCTTTCACATACTTGTGTACGAACCAATTTAGAAAGATCTTTGATGTATGTATAATGTGAATTTTCCTCTGAATTAAAATATAGAAGATTAATATGAGTTTGTTTACAATTGTCAGAAAGCTTTAAAACCTGAATGTTGTTTGTTTCTGTTAGACCATAAACATTAACTGATAAATTATTCATCTTTTCAAATTTAGGAATATCATATAAAGTCATCGGAAACTTTAGATCTTTCGTATTTAATGTATTCTCATATTTTTTATAATGAGATACTCTTTCACCATGAAAATGTGGAGGATGTAAGTGTGCTAGAATAGACCAGAGAAAACATTTATTATCTTTATTTTTGATATTGATAACTGCTTTTCTATTTTTGATAACACTGGGTAAATCAATGTAAGAAGAAGCTTTTAGAGGATCTGATTTAAGAATATGAATGTCTATGTAAATAATCTTTCCTATATTGAATCCACTTCCTACGATTGAATTATCCACATCTTGCTCTTGTTTAATAAGTTCATCATAGACTCCTGATGTTTTAAAATCTTGATATGAAGATATAAAGTGTGGCTCAGTTCTCATGTATGGTGCATCTATAACTCCTTCATCCTTTGTCATTTCTAATTTTACTCCCATATAAAATTTAAGTGGTTTCATTTCCTTTAGTGTTTTTTCAATCAACGTTTGAACAGCAGGTTTAACTATTTCTACAGCATCAACTATAGACTCTGGTTCAGGAGGTTTGAAGTTAAAGACTCTTATTTTAATATGTCCTTTGAATGCTCCATCAGAGTTTTTAGTTGTGATAAAATTTGATAAATGTAGATTTGTTTTAAGATGTATTTTGAAGCCTTTCTTGAGGATATTTTTATTACATGTAGAACAGTGTTTTGTTTCAGGTGGAAGAGGGGAAAGTTTGTTAAAAATGTTGTATGTATGTTTTGCGGTGAGAATATGTTGTTTATAATATTTTACTTCCTTCTCGCAAGTATCACAATAAACCATATTTATAGCGTGAGAAAACGTGGTGTTTTATATATATCACTGTACTTAAAGTAAAACACTTTTGAGCTTTACAGCTCCTTTTTATATATCGCTGTACTTAAACTAAAACACTTTTTCACTCAGAATCATCTGAGCCATAACTATCACATGAATACTCAGAATCATCTGAGCCATAACTATCACATGAATACTCAGAATCATACTCAGAGTCATCAATAAAGCTACTCTCATAACTATCATCTGAGTTCAATGAAGTACTTTTAGGTGGCGGTTGTGGCTGTGGATAACAAATTAGTTTGTCATCTTTAAGCTTGAACGTCTCTATTTCAATTGTTTTAAGAACTTCAGTCTTGATTATGAGATCCAAACTCGCTGATGATTCAACATTCTTAACAATTTTTTGAAGATACAAAAGCCATACAATACTATGTCCAATTGAACTTGGAAGCTCCTTTTTTATTTCTTCAACCGCAGCTTCTTTAACACTATATGTTGTCATTGGATTAAACAAAGGAAGAAGGTCTTCATCCAGTATATTGTTAATCTGGTTTACAACACTTGTTGTGATCATTTTTTCATTATAAGGAGTACAAACACATTCTGTCAATTTATTGGCCTTTATCTTTGTCATGATAAAATCTTCCAATGAAATAATAAAATCTTCACTGCTGTATTGACTCATATTTAATTAGCAAGAAAAATATTCCCATCAATATCTATATACTTTCTTTCATTAACAGATTCAATCTCTACAATTTTTATATCAAAAGTTATCTTTAAATAATCTCTAACTATCATAGAACGAAATGACATTTCACCAGAAATATTAACATCATTCATTTTACTTAGATCTACACCCTTTGGATTATTAAAGAAAATACAAATGTCTCCTCTAGAATTATTAATGGTCTTATCATTCTTTTTCAAAGTATCACTATCGATCACTTTTTCAAGCTTTGAATAAATTGCCAGGAGTAGAGGAGAAACTTTTGTTAGATTTACTTTAATGGATGTCTTTCCAGGTATAATTAGAGCTCTTCCTTTAAATGAAATAGAGGGACTCATGTTATTTTCCATAACTGGTTTTACCCAAAAATTTCCATATTTATCTTTGTTCAATTTAACATCTTTGACATATTTTTCTATATCTTCCACCGAAGTAGAGATTGATTGAAATTTGTCTTTTGTGTTTTGAAACATTGTATTTATTAGTTAAAAAAACTTGCGTTTAGTTTAAGTAAAAATTAACTATATAAATATGATAGAAGGATATTTAGAATTTCCAGACTCTCCATATGATAAATTAGAGAATTGTCCGGCTTGTGATAGAAGAGGGCTTAATAATGAGGATTCATATAAACAATGTATTTTCTGTGATTTAATTTTAATTGATGATAAAAAAAATATAGAAAAATATATAACTCTTTTAAATTAGAACCAAAAATGAAATACTTTACAGGATTAATAAGAGAGATGAATGTTAAGTATTATGGTGATAATACACCATTTCTTACAAGGGAAGAGACTATTTGTATTGGGGAAATGTATAAGGGTTTATTGTTATTTATGATTCAAAATAATTTTAATGGAAATGTTAATGCAAGATACTTTATAAATAAAATAATGGATTATCTTAAAATTAAACCTGAACTCAGGATAAAATATGCAGCTTCTAAAATAGCTCAAAAAAAGTTAGATGACTTGTTTTTCAAATATATAAATGAATGATTTTTTACCCGTTTGGGAAAATAAGATAAAATTTAATAACCATAAAAACATTCCAAATTCATTGAGATGTCTAATAGTTGGTTCAAGCGGATGTGGAAAAACCTGTTTACTTTTAAAGATGCTCCTTGGTCCTAATTTTTTAGATTATGATAATTTAATAATTTTTACAAAGTCAAGTTTTCAACCCGAGTATCAACTACTCTCACAGGGTTTTAATGCGGGTCTTAAAAAGGAAGACATTATCGGTTTATTTAAACTTCAAAACAAACTAAATGATTATAATATTGAAGATATAATACAATTATTTTGTGATACACAGAAATCAAAATCGAAACCCATAACTTATATTCTCAGTGATAATACGGATGATATACCTTCACCTCAAGATTTAGATAAATCAAAAAAGAACCTCATCATCTTTGATGATTGTGTTAATGAGAGAAACCAAACAGTAATGGACAGCTACTATACAAGAGGGAGACATTCTTCTTGTAATTGTATTTATCTTAGTCAGTCATATTTTCAACTCCCTCGACGTTCAATAAGAAACAATGCCAATACTTTTATTTTATTTAAGTTAAATTCAATAGATGTAAATAATTTTTGGAGAGATAATTGCTCTACATTATGTAGTAAGAAGGAATTTGAAAATTATATGAAACACACGATTAGAAAATATAAATATATTGTTGTGAAAAAAGATGAGATACTAAATGATATTTTTCAATAAATAAATACAGAAAATGAATACCGAAGAAAGAGCAAGAAAGTTTAAAGAACATCAAGAGTTGGTTTCAAAAGTTGTTAAACAACAGGAAGAGATAAAGAAGAAACGGAGACAGAAACTAACTGGTGAAGAAGCCTTTGAAAGAAAACAAGAGAAATTCTTTAAACCACTTTTGAAAACTCAACACTCACCTGCAGTACAGTAGAATTTACTCCAAAAAAACTTCAAATGATCAAAGATTTTAGTCAAATGACAGAGCAAGAACTTGGAGAATTAGAATATGATGATGAAGGATTATTTCAGAAACTTGAGGAGGTAAATCAACCCCCTAATTATGTTGTGGAAGCTCTTCAAAACAATGAATATTCGGTGGGTTCAAAAACCAGAGCAGGTCTCATTCCAACAGAAGAACCAGCACAGTTTTATATTGTGAAAGAAAAGGTATTGATATTTCATGATAAATTGGTATTCTTAAGTTCTACTCAACCAAATGTTGAATTAACTCCAAGATTAATGTTTCTTCTAACAAACTCTGGATTAAATGGTTCAAAATATTTTGAGGAACCACTTGATATGGAAAGAGAGGAAGATAGGGTATATATTGATTTACTAAACACACTTGATTATGGAGTTTCTGTTGCTGGTAAAAGGAAGAAGAATGAGAAGGAGAAACATATTATTGATGCTTTAAGTAAGCTTGGTTCGGGTGTTAGCTTTCTTCCAAATGACCCATCGCAATTAGTTAATAGACTATTATTACTGTTGGGTAGTAAGAAGGCTGGAAACAACAATTGTTTTAATGAAGCCTCAGCCATTTTAGACCAGTTGATGAACATGAAAATAATTAATAAATGTCAATACAAAGATATTTTATTAGATATTAAATAAGATGAGAAGCACAATTCTTAGTTTTGATTTTACAACGAGTGATTACACAGCATCATTCCCTTACCCACTACAACTTGACCACACAAAAGAATATGAGGCATCTTTATTGTCGATGGAAACTTATAATACCTTGTTTAATATCACAGAGAAAAACAACAAGTTTAGTTATAATCCAGGAAGTGGATATAAAACTATAACCGTTTCACCCGGAGCTTACGAGATTTCTCAAATATCTTCAGAAGTCTCCCGCCTTATGAAAGAACAAGGTGATGAACCAAAAAATATTGTAATAACTATTCAAAAACACACTTCAAAATCAACTATTAAACTTAAAAATAATTATAAAGTTGATTTCATGATTGAAAATTCGTTCAGAGAGCTATTGGGTTTCTCTTCAAAAAAGATTGAAACTAACGGGACGTTTTACAGTGATAATGTCATTCAAATATCCTCTGGTATAAATTCAGTATTAATTCATTGTGATTTGATTGATGGTGCTTTTAACGATGGAATAAGAACAAATACAATATTTTCATTCAGTGCATACTCAACCCCGATTGGTTATAAATTTAATATGGAACCAAAAAATCTTGTCTATTTACCTGTGTCAGGAAAAACCATATACAGAGTAAATTTTAGGATAACCGACCAAGATAATCATATGATATCCTTTAATGATGAAATTATATCCATCAGAATTCACCTACGTGAAGTTTTTCAATAAATAAATAATGGTTATTGTGAGAAAACACGAGTTGGGAAAATATAAAATAATTACAGGGGAGGGCATGTTCCTTTCACCATACTATACAAGGTATGTGGGTAAAGGATACTATAAACCTAAGAGACAACGAGGTGTAGGTCATCAATTTCGAAATAAAGGAGATGGGATAATTGATACTCTAATGGGTATTGGTTCAACCATCCTTAAACATAAAGATCTAATTGGTTCAACTGCTTCTGCCGTGGGTTCAGTTGCGGGTGCTATAAAGAGTATAAAAGATGCTCAAAAGGAGTCTCATAAATTACAAACAATCAAAGAAATAAAAAAAGGTAAAACTCAACTATCTTCACAAGAACGACAAAAAATCATTAAAATACTTGGGTCAGGGTTTCAACAATTTTAATGCTATATAAATACAAGTATGGAAGCAATTGATAGTATCTATGATTTGGATGATACGATTATCATTTCAAACTCCACTAAAAAGGAAGATTATTTTAAGGTGAATGCTATAACAGGAACCGACTGGAATTCAAATGGAACAAAAAGTTTTGAAATAAATAATCAACAAACTTACTTGAATATAGCTGATAGTTTCTTGCTGTGTAAATTTAAATTCACTAAGGCTGCGGATAATACTAATGCTACACTCGTAAATGATTTCTTCTGGAAAATGTTTGATAGTGTCCGTCTCTATATTGGAACACAAGAGGTTGAAGCGGTTGATTATGTCGCTGCTACATCTGAAATGATGAAATTTACACTATATTCGTTTAGTGATAGAATGGGTAAGGGAGCTGTTGAAGGTTTTATTCCTGATATGTCAACGGGAACAAATGCTGACCCTGGTTGTAGTCAAAGGAAGGCAATGTATAATGATGACACAAAACCAGAGAATAGTTTTACCGTAGCAGTACCTCTGAAAGGTATATTTGGATTTTGTGATTATGACAAAGTTTTGTATGGTCTTAAAATTAGATTTCAACTACAAAGGAATGATAATGTAAATAGGTTGCTTTTTGGGGTTGAAAATGCTTTTGGAGACAACAATAAATTTGTTATTAATGATTTGTGTTGGTATATCAGTGAATATACTCCTAATCTTAAAACGGAAGAGATGTTAAATAGAAGACTTAACTCAAAGAAACCACTGAATGTATCATACCTTAAAAGAAGATGTCAACACGTTAAACTGGAACACACTACCTACACTTGGAATTTGGGTGTACTGGAAGGAAAACCATGATACCTATGGCTCATTTTTAAGAAACCAGATGGAGATGGAGGTACTGATAAGAATAATGCGTTGTGTGATAATGCCAAGGTGAAACAACTTCGGGTTTCTCTTGATGGCACATTTTACCCACGAGATAGATTGGAAATTGATTGGGAAAAAAATGATTATGGGGAAGCCTACAAGTCCTACCAAAAGGTGTGTGAAAGTAATGGTAATAATGATCCTATTTTGGATATGGTTGCGTTTCAAAAACTTTATACAATCTACTCAATTGACCTGAGTTCTCAAAAGGAAACTATAAAGTCTAATAGAGTAGATACTTCTCTGTACATTGAAAGAGGAGAGAATGAAGAAGTTGATGCTTATTGTTTACTTTTGGAGGAAACAGAATTGCAGATTAATACAGATAATGGTGTTATGATTAATATCACATAGGTTTTTTCTCATAAATAAATGGTTGGGGTATATGTTAATCAAATCAATCTTAATAAATTAACATCTTGTATTCAAAATCAAAAGCCTTGTATTATTAATGTTAATACAATTCAAAGAAAAGGAGCTGTAAGAATTGATGTTTTACTCACACACACACAAGTAAAAACACTAAATGATACTGGTTCACTTAAAATTAAAATGACAAAACCTATGTTGAAGAAATATTCAACACGGGAAACGAGTGGAGGATTTCTCCCGTTTCTAATTCCTTTACTTGCTGGTTTAAGTGCGGCGGGAGCATTGACTGGTGGTATTTCAACAGCGGTAAAAACTGCTAACGAAAGGAAGGCACAACTAAAAGCTCAAAAAGAATTGGAAAGACATAACAAGGAGTTGGAGAAACAAATTAGTGGAAGTGGTGTAATTGTGGATTTTACTCACCCACTGCCTGATAAAGTTAGATTGTTGGTTGGAGAAATGCTTTCCTCTATCGCTCAAGCGGGTGTTAAACTAACTAAACGGGGTAATGGATTGTATCTTTCTCATAAATAAATGGATGAATGGTTTAAACAATTTGGAAAGAATACAACGTCAAATATAGAACTAGCTAAGTATTGTAAAACACTAAAAATTGATAATGTGGTTATTTGTATGAGAGATGAATTAATACATATAAATAAGAATACAAAGAATATTATTATGAATTTAGACACACAGAATGGTACTCATTGGGTTTGTATTCATAATGGTCAGGATAAATATTATTTTGATAGTTATGGTATTCCACCACCTGTTGAAGTAATACAATTCTTACAGAATGGTGTTTATCAAACATTCCAAGTTCAAGAAATTAATTCTAAATGTTGTGGTCAATTATGTTTATATGTATTATTTCAACTCAACAATAATGAAAATTTTTATGATATCATTTTTTATCTAATATAAATGACCTATGTTGGAAAAGATGGTTCTATCTTTGGAAAATCCTCTCAGGATATTGATTTATCAAATTATTATACAAAGGCACAGGCTGAACGACAAATATATAGTGTAAGTAAAAATATTAATATGAAGAATACTTATAAATTAATCAATTATCCAAACCCTACAGATGCGAATGACTTGATTAGATTCAGTGATTTATCACAATATATATCTTTAAAGAAAACAGCACGTTTTGTGAAACAAGTAAAATTTACAACCACAACACCTGGTTATACTAACCATACACCTTTCCTCATTGACCACCTACTTACAATTGAATTTTATAAAGAAGGACATATAGTTAATATGAGAATTAATAAATGGGGGTATGATATGTCTGATTTCGGGTATAATTGGTATTTTTCAATAAACTTAGAAGACCTACATGATTTGAATCAGTCTCGTAAAGAAGAATATTATCCACTTGGTGAGGATGAGGAGTTATGTGGAAGTACAATTAGTAAACAACGAATACATGATTTTAAGAATAAAAAATCATATGACAGCAAAACAATAGTTTATATAACAAAGAAGGATGGTAATGAGATAAGGATAGAAAGCCGAGGAATACAAACCGATTTGGTAGTGGGAAGATGGGGATATTACCTGTCATAATATTAATCTCACATATATTTCTGATACATAAATGGCAGGAAGAAGACTACAAGAGAATTATAATTTTTGTATTCAGGGATACCTACAAGAAAAGGGGGCTCGGTTTTACATACCATACGAATTGGAACATACCCATGGACATTTTGTTATTAAAAACTGGCCTTATACTGATATTGTCAAACCCACAAATAGAGACTTGTTAAAAATATTAAATAAAAATGAACTTCTCAAAGTTATGAAATATAAAACTCTTTTAGAAATCGTCAACAAATCTTATTGGTATCCTATTATGAAAAAAATAATTATAGATACAAGAATATCTGAAAATCCAGATGAGTACATGTATAATATTCTTTGGGGCTCAAGCTCAAGGGTAGCAAGGGAAGGAGTTGAAGAAGAGAAGGAGGAAAGAGAGAAGGAGAAGGAGGAGAAGGAATAGGAGGACAGGGAGGAAAAGTATAAAAAGATGGAAATCAGTGAGATTCGTAAAAGATTGAATGTATTACAGCAAATAAATCAATCTCAACGCACTGAAGAGGAAAATAAAGAAAGAATGACTCTTGTGAAGATATTGGTTTTAAAAACGGCTGAGATGAGTTCAATTTCAGGGAGGAGATTTACACGAGAAAGTGGGGAAGAAGAAGAAGAAGGAAAAGATTATGTGGTTGATGATGCTATTGACTTTAGTTAGTTTTTATTTGTAAATAAATGGAGGAGAGAGTGAAGGCATTCCTGAGGATTCTTTGTGTTTTAAAAATTAAGATAGAAATGTATATGTTGAAAACCAAAGAGGTTTTGATACTCTGTCGGAATTTTTCTGATAAATAAATATGAGTTATTATCTTAAATGTAAAAAGAAAACTAAATCTAAAAGTGTATTGTATGTTAAAGCTAAAAATAATAGAGTTTATCAAAAAGGAATATGTCAAGTGTGTGGCTCTAAAAAGTGTCAATTCATCTCTCCTAAAAGTGGAGGAGACATACAAAAGTTTTTGTCAGGTAGCAAATTTACAACAACTGGAATTCCAGGGGAACTACACCTTCCAGGGTATTCTTTCTGTGGTCCAGGAACAAACCTGGATAAAAGATTAGATGAGGCTGACAATCCTAAACCTTGGTCTAAACCTATAAATAGGGTTGATGAAGTGTGTATGAAGCATGATATTGCTTATGGGAATACCACTACATTGGATGAAAAACATGAAGAAGACAGAGAAATGTTGTATAATTTGTCCTTGATACGAAATCCTACATTGAGAGAGAAAGTTGATCGGTTTATTGTAAAAAAAATGATAAGTGTCAAATTGAAACTTGGTCTTGGTTATTCCTCAAAAAACTATTAAGCTCTAATGATGTCATCAAGACTGAGGAGCTTTTGGTTAATGAATTACACAAACCTATAATCACAAAGTTTAAAAGAAGGAAAGTTTATTCAAAAGACACAGACCACATCTGGTCCGCTGATTTAATTGAATTGAATAATGATAAGGGATACAGGTATGCTTTAACCGTAATTGATTTGAGGAGTAGATTTGCTTGGGTTGTTCCTTTGAAAAACAAGAGAGGTTATACTCTGATGTTAGCCTTCCAACAGATATTTAATAAAAGTAAAAGAAAACCAAAGAAGTTATGGACTGACGAGGGAACAGAGTTCTACAACAAAATATTCATGAAATTTCTTAAGGGGGAGGGTATTAAATTATACAGTACCTTTAATGAAGGAAAGGCAGTTGTTATTGAGCGTTTTAATCGTACTTTAAAAGAAAAATTATATAAAAAATTCACACAACTTGGTTCTCAAAAATGGGTGTATTTAATTCAGGATATTGTTGATAATTACAATAATACAGTTCATTCATCAACAAAATCAAAACCATCAGAAACATTTACAAAATTAAAATATGAAATGGAGATTAATTTGAAAAAACGCAAGTTCAAAGTTGGTGATATGGTAAGAATATACAAATGGAAAAGCCATTTTGAAAAAGGTTATACACAAAAATGGACTCGTGAATTATTTAAAATCATTGATGTAATGGATACAGTTCCTTGGACTTACAAATTAAATGATATGAATGGGGAAGAAATATTAGGGGCATTTTATTCACAAGAATTACAAAAAACAAAGCTAATAATTCATTAAACAACATTTCTATTCACCCCACCCAGATTAGCTAATTTAATTAGTGGTAAAAAAAAAAAAAAAAAAAAAAATCATAAGCCACGCCCACACAGACCCCGCCCACACAGACCCCGCCCACACAGACCACACCCATCATCCCCCACCCCCAGTGCGTCCCCCACCCTTGATCCCCCCCCCATCCCACCCCCACCTTCCCCACACACACACAAGGGGAGGGGAGGGGTGGGATGGGGGGAATCAAGGGTGGGGAACGCACCTCCCCCCTCCTTTTTCCTTTATTCTCGTTTTGTAATTAATTATTAAATAGTTGTATACAAAGCAAATATATTCATATAATATTGAAAACAAAATCTTTATATTCACAAAACATTTTTCTTGAGGTATACATTCAACATCTCCCCAGCACAAGACATCAATTTCTTCCCAGCACAAGTCAAAGGTTGGTTCAACAGATGTCTTCAGGTTTTGAATCTCTTTCTATTAAATACAAGGGACAAGGAGAAAAATATGTTATATACCTCAACGATTTAAAATAATGAATATTATGAGTATTATGAATCGCACACACACATACACATACCTCCAAAAAGTTGAGTTTGGTGTAAATGCTGCTGAGATGAAAATTTAGGGTATCACAGGTCGCAGGTATCTCAAAATAACCCCAATCAGAGTTGTGATCATGGTCGTGGTCGTGGTTGTGATCATCGATCTCAACTATCATCTCAGCTATTGAAGTAATGTTCTGTTGGAAAACAAAGCGAGAAACTGTAAAATTTGCAATACGTAAAGTTGAATCTAACAGAGAAATAGAGTTTATCAAGATGAAAATTTTAAACTCACATGGGTAGGGAATGAATTAGCACTCCTCGGAACTTCAAGGTTGTGAAATTCGTTGTCAGTCATTTGTTCTGTTGTTGAGACAAACTGTCCAGAATAGAGGCTGTCCAAACACCCAGCCATCTTATTTATGGGAGGCTGTTAAAAAAAGAGAAAAAACAGTAATTATTGAGAGGCTGTTAAAAACGACAATAAATTGTTAATCATGTTCTATATAAAACAATGAATAATTAATCGTTAAAACCAAAAAAACTTACCTGTCTTGCGAAAAAGCTTCAAACTCAATGCCATCTTCAACGTTGGAAAACATTTTTCAAATGAAGCCACCTCAAGTGGGGTTCCGTTAATATAGCTGGAATGGGGAAATTTAATGACATCATGGAGGCAATGATTGATAAATTGATCGTCTGTTTGCCGTGTCGCGAGCAAGGCCTTTGCCGCGTCGCGAACGATTTGAAATCGAAGTTAAGTGATTGTTCCCATTTGTATTTTCGTTAAAACTGTATTTATTTATGGTGTTGTACGTATATTGTGTCCCGACGAAGATTTTTCGGTGCAAATCTTTCATACCTGTATTGAAAATCGTGTTAATTTGTGTCGTGTCTTGAGGCCTTGTACAGTGTGCACTGTACAACCTTGAGGCTTTGTTTTTCTCTCAGCGGTCCGTCGTTTGTGAGCCAATAACTTTCGTTCTCTGTATTCCCAGTCTTTTCACCCATAGCCTACTTCCTTGTGTAAATCTCAACTCAAAAAAAAACAAAAAAAAAAAAAAACATTTCCTTCTCTGTTCTCATTCGTTTATTCATTCTTATTCGTTCGTTCGTTCTTCGACCACGTGTTTCTCCCCCATTTCCCCAGATAGATTTCACTCATTAACCTTCAATGTTTACACTTTCCCCTCAAGTTATGTATTCCGTCATATTTTATAACACCTTTTTCTTCTTCTTCTTTAAAAGGCTGCTTTTGACTTGCTCACCAAATCAATTCATCCCAAAAAAAATATCCATCTCCTATAGTGCCTTTTTTCTACATTCCCTAAACTCTCCTGCACTCCATCCTCCATCCAGCGTCCTTAAACGTATTTTTAACTCGAAGGTCACAAGAAACTCATTTTGCAATAAATGTTCGTTTCCCATAAATCGTACACTTTCAAAAATCCAATCTCACCCCTCCCCTCCAAATCTTCCCCATAACCCCTCCCCTCCAAATCTTCCCCATCACCCCTCCCCTCCAAATCTTCCCCATCACCCATCCCTTTCAAATCTCCCCCCTTGCCCCCTCCCTCCTAAACTACCCCCTCACCCCTCCCCGCCAAGACGCCCCCTCGCCCCTCCCCTCCTAGACTCCTGCCTCACCCCTCCCCTCCAAATCTCCCCCATATCCCATCCCTTTCAAATCCCTCCCCTTGTCCCTTCCCTCCCAAACTCCCCCCTCACCCCTCCCCTTCAAATCTCCCCACCCTCATTGCTTCTCAATTTCCCCCCTCTCACTCCCCCTCCTCAAAGCGTCCTCCCCGCTTCTTCCCCCTTCAAACTCTCACCTCCATCTCCCCCAACCTTCTGCCTCGCTCTTCCCCCTCCTCAAATAACACCTCATTGTGGCTCACCCAATCACCATCAAACCTTTTGTCCGCCCCATCCTTCCCTTTCTCCGAGCTATTCTGAAATCTCTGACACACCTTCAACAGCTCTCCCTACCTCTTCCACCTCTTCCACATCTTACCCTACCCCTCCTCCCCCCTGTTCTGTATCTGATGCTCCCCCTTCCTCTTCATTAACGGTATGGACCTCAAACATCCGGGGCCTTCGTTCAAACTTAACTGATCTCTCCATACAGGTTGCTTCTGTCAAACCAGACGTGATCTGCTTAACAGAAACTTTCCTCCTTTATGATGTCTCTGATTCCATAGTATCTCTCCCGGGCTACTCCTTCCTCCGGTATGATAGACCTGAGCCTCGTCCTGGAGGCGGGGTTGCTATCTTTATCAAAAACTCTCTTCCTCACTCGCCCTGCACTGCACTCTCTCCACCTCACCCCCAGGAATACCTCTGGCTACGGCTTCCCCTTCGCTCCCACCTCTTGTTCATATGTGTGTTGTACCGTCCACCAAACAGTGATGACTCCATCTACATCTCGCTGTCTGATGATATGGACCAACTTCTATCTACTCATCCCAACTCTCTCTTCCTCATATGTGGTGATTTCAACTGTCATCATGCCAGTTGGCTGGGTGTGGGTACCTCTCTCACCAGCCATGGCTCCTCAGCAAAGGACTTCTGCGACTCACTGGGACTGACACAATCTGTCAATTTCCCGACCCGGATCTCAGTCAACGGAACATCTTCTCTTCTGGACTTGGTTATGACTAACTTCCCTGAAAATGTCTGCTGCTCTTCTTCTGGTCCGATCGGATCATCTGATCATGTCCTTGTTAAAGTGGACATCTCTCTGACCATCCTCAGGGAGCCTGCTCAGCGTCGACGAGTCTGGCATTTCACTCAGGCCAACTGGCACGGGCTTCAAGCAGCCATCAATCATCTGGACTGGTCTCCCATCTCTACCACCTCTGACATCAACTCATCCTGGGAATTCTTCCAAAGTAAATTGCTCTCTCTCATGCACAGATTTATCCCATCTCGTCTTCAGTTGTCATACCCTTCCTCCCGTCCATGGTACACGGAATCTTGTGGTGAGGCTGTTGCCCAGAAACAACTTGCCTTCGTCTCCTGGAAAGCAAATCCAACGGAAGGAAATCTCATTTCCTTTCACAAAGCCCGAAACAAGTGTGTGTCCACCCTCAGGAAAGCCAGGAAACAATATCTCTCCGTTCTCAAGACCGAACTCTCTTATCTGTCTCCCTCTTCCAAATCCTGGTGGCATCTGGTCAAATCCGTTTCTGGTGTTTGTTCCCCCTCCATCCCCTCCCTTACCTCAAACGGCTACACAGCTGACTCCGCACATGAAAAAGCTGAATGCCTCAACTCTGTGTTTGCCTCTAAATCTTGTGTCCCAAACCCATCCCTCTCCGTACCCACCATACCCAGTCGTACCCTGCTGCTCCTGGACTCCGTGTCCTTTCCTCCTGACAAGGTGGAAAAGTTTCTGTCAACCCTCGACTCTGATTCTGCAACTGGACCCGACGGCATCAGCCCACGGGTCCTAAAATCCTGCTCTGCTGCTCTATCTCACCCTCTCTCTGTTCTCTTCACCCTCTCTTTTGCTCAAGGTCAACTGCCATCTGCTTGGAAATCAGCCAACATCACCGCTTTGCACAAAAAAGGTGCAAAAACAGATCCTTGCAACTACAGACCAATCAGCCTTCTCCCAATTATCAGCAAAGTCATGGAATCCATCATTGCTTCGGATATGAAATCTTTCCTCTTCTCCAATGGCTTGATCTCTGATCATCAATTTAGTTTCAGACCAGGTCACTCTACTCTGGACATGCTGCTTCTGCTGTCTCAACAATGGATGGAGGTCCTCAATGCCAAACAGGAAATCAGAGCTGTCTCCCTCGACATATCACGTGCCTTCGACACAGTCTGGCACCCCGCTCTGCTCACCAAACTCTCCTCCTTTGGTATCCATGGAAATCTCCATGCATGGCTGGCGGACTTCCTCTCTAGTCGTCGTCAACGTGTGGCCCTGAATGGGTTTCTCTCATCTCCTCTTCCTGTTCAGGCTGGAGTTCCCCCAAGGCAGTGTTCTGGGCCCCGTGCTTTTTCTGGTCTTCATCAATGATCTCTCTGACTCTCTCGAAAATCCTCCCTATCTCTTTGCTGATGACTCCACTCTCTGCCGCTCCATTCCTCTTCCCTCAGATCGGCAGTCTGCTGCCTCCTCACTCTCTGAAGACCTGGACAAAATCACAGACTGGTCAAACAAGTGGAACATGTCTTTCAATCCTGACAAATCTCACACTCTTACTATGTCTCTCCGAAAAGATCGACTGGACAACCCTCCCATCTACTTTCTCAACAATCCTCTCCAAGAAGTTCTGTCGCTCAAGATTTTGGGTCTCACTATCTGCCATGATCTTTCTTGGGAAAACCACTTTTCCAAGCTGGCCTCCAAAGCCAGTCGCCGACTGGGCATCCTCCGTCGTGCGAAGTCCTTCCTCGGCACACCTGAGCTCCTCACCACATACAAGGCTTTCATCCGCAGCTCAATGGAATACTGTTCTCCCCTATGGGCCGGTGCTCCTGCCTCACACCTAGCTCGGCTTCACGCTGTTGAAACCAAAGCTTTCAGAATTATTGGAATCTCCCGCGATGACGCTATCTCTGAGGGCCTTTCACTCACTCACCGCAGGCAGGTAGGTGGTCTTTCTGTCTTCTACCGACTCCTCTCCGGCCTTGCACCCCCAGCTCTCTCTGTGCTCTGTCCCCCAAATATTCCTACAGGTCGCACAAGATCTGCCAGCAACCCTCTGATGGTTAAACTGCCGAAATCTCGGCTCTCTGCTCACCTTCACTCTTTCATACCTCTTTTCTCCCGCCTCTGGAACAAACTCCCTTACTCCCTTCAATCCCACTCCTCCCTCCAGGTCTTTAAAACAGCTGTTCACCACCATCTCTTATCTTCCCCCATCCAAAACCTTGATCTTTTCTACCCCCGCTAATTCACCCCAGATCCACCTTGTTTGAAATTCCAACTTCTTTCCTGGAAGTCCTGGCAGTGTCCATATGTTTTATACCTCTCCCACCGCCCCCTTCCCATGCCCCCCCCCCCCAAAGCCCTCGCCCTCTCTCAGATTTCTCGATGTCTCCATGTCTCTCGGTCCCTGCTCTCAAATGTTGTGTTTGTGTCCTTCCCCCTCTCTCCCCATCTTGTCTACCGCTCCCGATGTTATATGTTTTATGTGTTGGTTTGTCTTTCTGTGTGATTAATGTTCGCTCTTTCACGAGCCTCGATCTTGTATACAAAAAAAAAGAAAAAAAAAAAGAGTTTCTTTAAAATTCCCGGTGTGTCCCTTCAAGGAAGGCAATTAACATTCTTTATGGGATTTAATGTTTAAAAATATCACTTGACTAAGACATAATATTTTTGCTTCGGGCAAGAGAAGAGTAAAACTGGTTTCTCAGGTAAAACATTCATGTTCGTTGAGTCTCTGTTTATAATGAAAAACTGGTGTGCAAGAACATTGAGGGAGGTTTACCATTTTATCTTAGCTCAATTAAAATATCTTGAAAAAGAACCAAGAGTAAAAGGTTAAAAGGTCCATAAGGTCAGAAGGATCACAGGTGTTTAAGTGGTCTAATGAATAAGGATAGCATGTCAAAAGGTGAGAAGGTTCGTAAAGAACAGGGTGAGAGAAATAGAGGTGCTTTGGGTTAATGAGGAGAGAGGAAAATTAACATGTAAGTCAATGGGAATTTGGAGGTGTCCCAGGATCAACATTATTACACTACTGGTGTCCCTACTCCAATACAGAGGCCAGGACGTCCCCGCAGAACCACAAGGAGGGATGATCGCCAGCTGCACCAGTTAGTCCGCAATGGCCATACCAAGTCAGCTAATCAGCTTAGGGCTGAGTGGCAGCAACTGACAAATGTGCCTGTATCCAGAAGGCGAGTCATCCAACGACTGGTTCAAGCAGGCTATCGTGCCAGGCATCCCCTAAGAAAGCTACGCCTGACCAGACAACACCGCCAGCGCCGATTGCAGTGGGCCAGAGAGCACCGTCAATGGCAGCCAGGACACTGGAATCACGTGATCTTCAGTGACTAGTCTATATTTCTGGTCTATCGTCAAGATGGCCGCGTCCGAGTGCGCAGGCAAGTGCATGAAGCCTACAACAAAGATTGTATAGTGCCAAGAGTCCAAGCTGGAGGTGGTGGGGTGACCGTTTGGGCTGCTTTTCATGCAGGGGGCAAAACTAACATGGTTGTTCTGAATGGAAACCTGAACCAGTTCAAGTACAGGGCCATTCTGGAAGAAACATTGCTTCCATTTGCTCATGCAGCCTTTCGAGGAAACTTTGTCTTCCAAGATGATAATGCACGGCCTCATCATGCTCGCATGATCCAACACTTTCTGGCTGACCGTGGTGTAGAGCATATGGAGTGGCCTGCCATGTCCCCGGATATGAATCCGATAGAGAACTTGTGGGCAGATTTAACGCGTCAAATCGACCACTTGGACCAGCAGCCGACCTCTGCGCGTGAATTGCAGCAGGCTATTGTCACTGCATGGCAAGCGATTCCTGTCCAAACCTTGGCAAATCTCGTGAACAGCATGCCTCAACGTGTGCGTGCTCTCCTGAATGCTCGTGGGGGTTACACGAAGTACTGGACTGTAATTTTACTGTCCGTAATCCCAGTCATAATATAACTTTTGTTTTTGTTAAAAAAAAAATTGGCTAATGTGCAAAATAAAGAGATACTTCTGGAAAACGTACAGAAGTTTAACACAGTACTGTCCATGAATTGAGTTCGATATCAGTTTACATCACTTTCAAGGATCAATATAAGGTCTCACAGCTGACAATGCATATCAGAGCAAAAACCAAGCCATGAGGTCGAAGGAACTGCCTGCAGAGCTCAGACAGGATTGTGTCGAGGCGCAGATCTGGGGAAGCCTACAAAAAAAATCTCTGCTGCATTGAAGGTTCCCAAGAGCACAGTGGCCTCCATAATTCTTAAATGGAAGAAGTTTGGAACAACCAGGACTCTTCCTAGAGCTGGCCGCCCGGCCAAACTGAACAATCGGGGGAGAAGGGCCTTGGTAAGAGAGGTGACCAAGAACCCGATGGTCACTGTGGCTGAGCTCCAGAGATCCTGTGTAGAGATGGGAGAAACTTCCAGAAGGACAACCATCACTGCAACACTCCACCGATCTGGGCTTTATGGCAGAGTGGCCAGACAGAAGCCTCTCTCAGGGAACGACACAGGAAAGCCCGCTTGGAGTTTGCAAAAAAGCACCGAAAGGACTCTAACACTGTGAGAAACAAGATTCTGTGGGCTTTCATGTGTAGTCAGGTTCACTATGTTTACAAATATAATTTCGTTCAAAATTTTTGGAGATTAGCAAACCTGTACATTTTTGGAATCATCAGAGCATGGAGAATCCGAAAATCAACATTGGCATTTGCACAGACACCTGCATGGCCGCCATTTTGGATTTTCAAAATGGCCACTGTCGGGGAAGTGGTGTGAGACTCAAGACTCCAATGATGTCACAGGTTTACAAAAGGTCATGACTTTATTAACTGGTTGTTCACTTCATTCCAATACCAAATAATACTGTTTAACTCAATGGACCAGGTAACTCTATCCGCATAGTCCCTCTTTCATGGCTGCAGCGCCGAACCCGTGGTACGCGTTCATTCCGTCGGGCAGGGCTTCTGAGGATGAGTGCTCCCTTGACTCAAAGTCTCTTCTGTTTATATCGGCAAACTTCAGTTAATCCTCTGTGCGCTGAAATCGTAATCCCTTCTCCGCTGCTTCTAATCCGTTCTCCGCAAACGTTACTCGGTCGCCTCACTGGCACCAGCTCGCTCCCCTCCCTGCTGGGAATTTGCTTCATCCTCTTTGCATCCCGATGAAAGACAATAGTACGGGCTTGGGAATGTGTGTTAGCCCGGGGTCGTGCTAAAGCTACACAACAGGACTCCCAGCTTCGACAGGGCGAGATGCATTCCTGACATTCTTACGACCACCTGCTCGTACCTTGGTTCGTTACCAGTTCCAACCAATAAGTTACACTGAGTTACACTTCCACAATTCCCTCATCTTTTTGTTTTTGTTTATATTAACCATTAATCTAAACATCAATATAAGTAAACAATCAATCACTACAAGTAAACATCAATACAATTTCCTTAGGCATACACCGTCATCCTGCAAGAATCTGATCACAAAACATTTCGTTGGTTATTGACTCCTTCCATATTGTTAATTCAATCTATTTCATTTGCATCACAAATATCTTTGTAAAACAACACTTCACCATCACCAAGATACAACAATTTTGCTTCACCATTTTCAAGTTTTTAAAGCATCTGCAACATCTGGCAAAAACGTTTCCCTCCAAACAAATGTTGATTCTTTGTTTGAAAGGAAGGGCTGATCACTTGTGTTTGAATTCGGGTATGAAACATTTTCTTCTGTCTTTATAAACACCTGCACTACTTCGTGTAGGATTTCGCTGTTGTGGTAACGGTGCGGAGTCATAGACTGACCCTGCTCTCCATGTAGCATTCTTGCCACTCTTGCTGTGAACCATAATGATTCCTTGAACAAGGCCTTCGCCCAGTTGTAGTCGACTTGCCTCCTCCCTCATTATGAGTGGGCAGCAAGTGTTGGTGTAATGTTGATTGGCCAGCAAGATGTGGAACAGGGATGCCGGATGCATCCACAATGATGTTGGGACCATGGTGTTCAGGTCATTCATGGTCCATACCAGGAGCAACCAGCAGAATCGTGCACAGCTGTTGTGACAAAGGCACAGCCGTTTTTTGCAGCTCCATGCTGGTTCCCCGGACGTTGGTGAAGTAATAACATATGTCCCCGCATTTCACAGAGGTTGCAGGTAAAATGTCGTTGTCCTGCAACTTCTGATGTGGTGAATGTTCGAAGCCTTCGAACAAGAGTAAGTGATCGCCTTTCTTTCATATGTTGCAGTGTGATCCAGGCAAATGGTCACATAAATTTCCTTGGTGAAGGTAAGCATCCATCTCCAAGTTACATGGGAGAATGTCTTCATCATTCTTTGAGAAAGAGGGTGTATGCCATGTTTAACTTCATTTTTTAGCCACAAATTTTCTTTCTCGAACTTCTTCCCAATTCCGTTAGCACCCCTTTCAAATGTGATCTCGTCTTATCCTTATGCTCAGTCACATCTGAATCTGCTTTCCACACACACTGAATCAGATAGGGTACATCTTACCATGAAATCAGCATAATCATGTATATCTTCCGACAGTTTCACATTCAACAATTTGTTGTTTTTCCTTAACACAAAAAAAGTTATATTCATTTATATGCGCCACACAAATAATATTCAATCAGGTATGTATTTTATTACTAAACTAAGAATAGCATCCACAATTGCTTTCAGGTTAATATAGTTCAAAAATTAACTCATGCAGGTATTTTAGCACTACTCTAAGAAAATAAATTGTATATGATTACAATCACAAACGGGAATATCTAATTCCCAACAACAATTTTCCCAAACCAACAAATTAAGCATAATGTATTATTACCATAATTCCTCTCCACTTTTTCTTTTTCCTTTTTTTTTTTTTTTTTTTTTCCTAACAGTGTGTCACTCGTGGTGATATGAGTTCACTGATATTGTAATTGACACAACTCATAACATTGTCGTTATGCCATTATCTTAATTCTACTGTATTCATTTGCAACATCACTTGATTTAATAATAATAATAATAATAATAATAATTCATTTATTTTGTATAGCGCTTTTCCAGAAGCCCAAAGGCGCTTTGACAGAGTGGCAAACACAATGCATAACAAAACAATACATGAAAACAACAATTGCAAAAAGACAAGAATCAATAGGGAAATATTTAAAGCAAAAGGAGGGAGAAGGAGAAGAGATAGTCAGGGGTTAAATGCTGTGGGTTGAATGTTGAATGCAGCGTTGAACAGGTGGGTCTTTAGTGATGTTTTGAATGTGGTGAGTGAGGAGGAGTCTCTGATGGTGTGAGGTAGTGAGTTCCAGAGGGTGGGAGCAGCGATGGAGAAGGCCCTGTCCCCCCAGGATCTGAATTTGGTCCGGATGGAGGGGGTCAGGAGGTTGGTACCAGCAGAGCGGAGGTTGCGGGTGGGAGTGTGTCTGGAGAGGAGGTCAGCCAGGTAGGATGGGGCCAGGTTATGGAGGGCTTTGTATGTCAAGAGGAGGATTTTGTACTGGATTCTCTGGGGGATGGGGAGCCAGTGAAGCTTGTAAAGGACGGGGGTGATGTGGTCACGGGTCCGGGAATGAGTGAGTAGACGGGCAGCGGAGTTCTGAATGTATTGGAGTTTATTGGTGATTTTTGAGGGTGAACCATAGAGGAGGCTATTGCAGTAGTCCAGACGGGAGGTGATGAAGGCGTGGATGAGGGTTTCTGCAGCCGTGGAGGAGAGGGATGAGCGGAGACGGGCAATGTTTTTCAGGTGAAAGAAGGCTGACTTTGTGATCTGTTTAGTGTATTTGTCGAAGGAAAGGGTTTGGTCAAAGATGACGCCAAGATTCCGGATGTGAGGGGAGGTGGATACTGGGATACCGTCGATGTTGAGGGCAAAGTTATGGGTGGATTTTGTGAGCGTTTTTGGGCCAATGATGATTATTTCAGATTTATCACAGTTAAGCTTGAGGAAGTTGATTTGAAGCCAGGATTTTATTTCAGTGATGCAGTTTGTCAGGATAGAGTGGGTGTCGGTGGAGACGGACTTGGTGGAGATGAAAAGCTGGATGTCATCGGCGAAGCAGTGGAATTGGAGACCATGACGGCGGATTAAGTGACCGAGCGGGGACAGGTAAAGGATGAAGAGGAGGGGGCCAAGAACTGAACCTTGGGGGACACCTTGGGGGAGGGGAGCAGTGGGGGATTTGCAGTTATTGATGGAGATGAACTGGCATCTGTCAGAGAGGTATGATTTAATCCAAGAGAGGGCAGTGCCGGTAACGTTAAAGGTGGATTCAAGTCGGGTGAGGAGGATAGTGTGATCGATGGTGTCAAAGGCAGCGCTGAGGTCGAGGAGGACGAGAATGTTGAGGTTGCCAGCGTCAGAGGAGAGGAGAAGGTCGTTGGTGATTTTGAGGAGAGCAGTTTCAGTACTGTGGTTGGAGCGGAATCCGGATTGGAATGTTTCATACAGGTTATTGGCAGAGAGATGATGTTTGAGTTGAGTGGCTACAGCGCGTTCCAAAACTTTTGACAGAAAGGGTAGGTTGGAGATGGGTCTGAAGTTGTTTAGGGTGTCAGGGTTTAGACCAGGTTTTTTTAGAATGGGGGTAACAGCAGCAATTTTGAGGGAAGGTGGGACGATGCCTGTAGACAGGGAGGAGTTTATTGTTGCAATGATAAGTGGAGAGAGAGCAGGGAGGGAGGCTTTGACAAAGCTGGAGGGGATGGGGTCAAGAGTGCAGGTGGCAGTTTTCATTCCTATGAGGAGTTCAGAGAGGTCAGTAGGAGAGATTGGGGAGAACCGAGACAGGGGATGGCAGGACAAGGGGGGGCAGGTGGTTGGAGGGGGAGCGGGTGCGGCGGTGGTCAAGCTGTTGTAGATGTTGTCAATTTTGCGTTGGAAGAAAGAGAGGAAGGAGATGCAGTTGTCTACTGTGAATGACTGGGTGGTGGTGTTCAGGGGGCGGAGGAGTTTGTTTATTGTCGAGAAGAGTGCTTTTGGGTTTCCGGAGCCAGAGTGGATAATTTGAGAGTAGTAGGCAGAGCGGGCGCGGGAGAGGGCATCTTTGTAGTGTTGTATGTGGTCCTTGTAGGCTTGGGAGTGAACTGTGAGACCCGTTTTATTGCGGAGTCTTTCAAGTTGGCGAGCACGAGTTTTCATCAGGTGGAGTTCAGGGGTAAACCAGGGAGCAGAATGGGTGAAAGAAACTGTTTTGGTTTTTACAGGCGCAAGCTGGTCAAGGCAGGAGGAGAGAGTGTGGTTGTAGTAGTCAGTGAGGTCGGAAGGGGTGTGGAGGTCAATGAAGGGAGAAGTGGACATTTTTTCAGAGAGGGTGGATGAGAATGAGGTAGGTGAAAGAGCGTTTAGCTTACGGAAGTTGATTGTGCGATAATGCCTTGGTGTTGGGGCGGGGATGTTGATGGTCAGAGTGATGGCTAAGTGGTCAGAGAGGGTGAGGTCGGAGCCATAGAGATGGTGCAAATTTAATCCAGTGGAGCAGACAAGGTCCAAAATGTGACCACGGATATGGGTAGGAAAGTCGACATGTTGAGTGAGGTTAAAGCAGGTGAGTAAATCAGTGAGGTCAGTGGTTATTGTGGAGTCAGTGGAGTCCATGTGGATATTGAAATCACCAAGGAGGAGGATTGAGGGGGAGAGGGAACATAGCTGGGTCAGAAAGTAGGAGAAGTCAGACAGGAATGATGGGTGTGGTTTGGGAGGGCGGTAGACGACAGCCATGACTGACTGCGTGTGACCAGAGAGTTTTAAAGCCAGGTGTTCAAATGATGGAGCAGATGAGATGGAGATGAGGTTGGTCTTGATGTCTTGACGGTGGATAACGGCAATTCCACCACCTCGGCCCTCCGAGCGTGGTTTATTGACGTAGGAATATCCATTGGGTGTGGTGAGGTTGAGTGTGTAGTAGTCCAGAGGTTGTTGCCAGGTTTCGGTGAGACAGAGAAAGTCCAGTTTGTTATCCAGGATGTATTCGTTCAGGATGAGGCATTTATTGTTGAGGGACCGGGTGTTGAACAGGGTGAGCTTGATGTTGTTTTGAACAGCAGGGATGAATTCAGGTGATTTAGCCAGGGTTCGTAGGCAGGAGGTGCGATCGTGTGGGTTGCTGTGACCAGGTGCGCTGGGACGAAGAGTGAGAGTGCGCTGAGCCGACCAGAGGACGGGGATGGAGTGACCTGATTGCAAATAAACAAACTTACGACCGGAGCCACGGTGAATGTACCTGGGTCGTCGGAGGAGTCCATTTGATTTGATGGCAGAGATGCATGATGGGGTGGAGCGGGTATTGAGCAGAAGAAGCCTTGCGGCGGAGTACTTCAGAGCCATGCAGGCAGGAGCGAAGGGACGAGTACGAGGCCAAGGTCGAGGAGGCAAAGCGGCAAACGCAGCGGCAAACGCAGCGGCAAACGCAGCGGCAAACGACTGCAGCCGCTAATCAAGACCACAGCGGCAAACAAGACCACAAGGCCACCAAGACCACAAGGCCACCGGCAAACAAGGCCACCGCCACAGCCACCGCCGCAAACAACGGCCTTTCAACGGCCTTTTGTGCAACGGCAATTGCACAAACAACGGGAGCGGGCCTTTCGATTCCGTATTCCGTACCATCAAAAGCAGATTCCGTTATCCAGCCGGAGAACACGCGGCACGTGCGCCTTCCGTTGGAGAACAAACAGTACCAGCTTCCCCATACACGACGCCATGGCGGCGTCCACAATCCACAAATCAAAGTCCACAATCCACAAAGTCCACAGTCCACAAATCCAATCCAATCCAATCCAAACAAGAGGGTCGTTCTATAACCAGATTTAATCTTTTAATCTCAGTATTTATGTCGCCATAAAAGTCTTCCTTTTCTGGTTCCACATTTCTTTCCTCATTTGTCACTTCATGCGTTATCATCGTATTGTTGGTTGCCTTATTCAGACACACCGTCACTAAGGCTCTCAAGCAAGCCACCACTAAAACAATTGCCAATATAACTACTAAACCAACAAACAAATATTGGAGTATCTTAGCTACCACCCCTCCAAATGTGTTTCCCAACCATGCAAAGGCCCCCCCTTTTATATAATCGTGGTATCTTGCTCCCTCTTGTCCCACCTGTAGCCATCTGTAAAACATGTGAGCTACCCCTTGTATATGTTCATACCTATAACATAATTATATGTCAATGACATTCAATATTGTATACCAAACTAACAAGCTTCCTAAAAGGTAAATAAAGAAAATCCCTTAATATGTAACATAAATCAGATTATTTGTCTTACCCTGATCCCCCTATCTCCCGGGGTCGAACTAAATCCCCTAATCATGAGTGTAGTTGTGATACATTATCCCTCATGTTGCGCTAATATCAGTAGATACTGGTATGTCATGTAGGCAAATAAATGTCACTATCTTCCCTAATTCAAGTAGGAATATTACATGTTGAAATTGTAATGTTTATCAATGCAAGGGGTGTTAAAATGTAATTCAAATGAATGTATATCACGACTATCATTTATCCGCCACTGAATGTTCTGCTGGGCTGCTAGGTGCAGCCTCATTTTCTGTGGGATCGTCCACCTTAGCCCCATGTGCTTGCTTGCAATGAGAGGCATTAATCCACCTTTCTATTTTGGGTCCATATTTGTTTCTATTCTTATCAATCTCCTATGGTTTATCAATTCGTTCCAAGATACCGCAACCAAAGGTTTTAACCAAGGCTCTACCAAACTATTTCCAATGTGAACAAAAATGCCAGTGAAACAATGATTCGAGGAATTAACTTCAAGGGGTCAATAAATTTATTCTATAACCAGATCTAATTTTCCCATCCAATAGTTTGCCTTGCCACATGTCATATTGTAACACTTTAATAAACCTTCGAAAAATGTTTCCCATCTCAACAAATTTCCTTTTTTACAAATAGCCATGCGTAACTTACGTATTTAACTACAATTTCCTCTCAATTTGTTTGGCCTAACTGGCCGCAAAAGTGGCTGCCAGCATGCAGTACCGTTTTTTTTATCTACCAAGGAAGTGCTCGTCCACACAAGACCTCTACCAAAATGTTGTTTGTAAAAACAAATCTGGGATTTCTGATTACATGGATGCACACTCTCAGGACATTTTCAGGCTGCTGTTAACAATCCACTACGATAAATTAATTCCTTTACCCACAATCAAATAATTAGTACAAATTGAGGATATTATCCCTATCACATTCTTTTATAGATTCATTATGTTGGATCTAAATTTTTTTTTCCAATAATTTTCCACTGCTGTAAGGAAGAACAATAGCTCTCATAAGTCTTAGTAATATCGTACTTAATTTACCCAGCATCAAATAATTTATTTACTATCCTTTCTCATCTGATAACCAGTAACTTTGTTTGAACTCCAGAACTGAAAACTCACAATAGTTCAAACAAGCAAAATTTTCTTTACTATTTTCCCATATCATCTATGCCTTATACCCATCCATACATACAGCCCAATTTATATTCTGATAAAATTCAAGTTTATATATATATAAAATCCGTGAGCAGAGTACTCTGGGAAGTCAGTGTAAGACCTCTCCAAAATTTGGCTAATTTTGTACTCCCACATTTTTTATGAAGCTCATATCCATAAATAGCTTTGATTCTCATATAAATTCTATCACAATGGAATCCCAAGATTACTTCCAATTTTTTACTATTAATGAATAGCTGCTCATAACTCAGCAAATCAAATCTTTATTCTCCATCTCCCTTGACAAAAGTGATAATTTTCATAATCAAATTATATTTCTATTTTTTATTTTACGAATTCTCTCGATATGCGATCCCATCCCCATGGAACTATCTATTTTTCAGACGAGGCACACTGTCGGTGTCAACAATCTTGTAAGATTGATACACAAAAACAAAAAACACTGACACACAAAATACCCACACACACAAGCATTATGCGTATTTGTTTGCGTTGGAACCCTTATTTACAGATCCGGATGGGTGTCAACTTTATTTCAATTTCTCAAAATTTGTCCTTCAATTTTATAAGCGCTAATACACAAATGGACCAAAAAGTTTATTCTTAGAAAACCCCTATGACGTCACATTGACATTACCCTTTCAGTTCCCACAATAATTTATCCAAATTTGACTACCCACCCATTTGTATGTCAGTCGACCACTGACCTATCAATCGTGCGGAACAATAGTCCGAAATTCCCACCTGATCATCATGTGACTCTTGTCACTTGGTTTGCCAAAAATTGCAAAGCAATTGTTCCAAACTTTGTAAATTTAAAATTTTGTGCCCAACATAAAAGATCCAATTTCGGCATTTGATCAATTAATTATCAATTTGCTTACAAGCAAAAGAAAAATGAATAATTCTTGCTCCGAAAACTTTTCAGACCCAAGAATCATCGACAGTTATTCATGTTTGTCCAGTAATCTAATTTGTTGAGGCCAATCGTCATTTGGGATTTGTCGCAATGAAGGCCTAATCATTGTCTGAGGTATCGGTCAGCACTGGTACCCTTGATCTTGGTTTACCCTATGAACTTGTCTTCCTTTTGGTATACGGACATCCTCTTTTCCAATGTCCCATCCGTCCACACTTGAAACACCGGTTTCTGTCATTGCCTGGTCTGTGCACCTGTGCACTTGTATTGCTGGGCTGCATCTCTACATCCCTGAGTTGCCACTGCAATCTCTCGTTATCTCCTGAAACACGAAAAAAATTCTCTGTACCGTCCTTTTTGGGGAGACAACTGGAAATCAGATGGGACAACTGTCACTTTCATTCCTAATTTCGAGGGCAGTTGTGCATTTGTCTCCTCCACTGTATCCTGTATCCTTTTTATTTTAAGTTCTAGATCCGTTATTCGTTCTTGCTGTTCCCGTTGTCTGGATTCACCATCCCAAAGATGGAATGCAAGCCAGTCTACCGTTAGATTCTGTCTCTTCCTGGCTTTCAATCTTTGTTCCAATCTTTCCAATCGACTTCGCTCAAATGTACCATCTCTTGGAAACTCCTCATCATGTCCCTTTGTCCACAAATACCAATTCTCGACCTGCCTTATAGCTTCGGCACCATAACGGTCGTACATATGATGTGTACAAGTACCTTTTTGTGGAATCTCTGGTTGTCCTTGTGTATTCTTGCAGGCTCCATTTCCCATTTTGCCTTTTATCAAAGTAGCGTTGGATGTGTTGTAGGTTGTTCCTCTAAAGCTTCACTCGTACTTCCAGGAAGGATCTCTCCACCTGTTCAAACGGTGATTTCCAGAGAATCTCTCTCACCTGTGGCTTTTGCACAATCCAATCTCACAGATCAGTATTTGCAGATGAGCCAGAGGGTCAGTATGAAATGGGTGAATCCTCAGGTGTCCGCTCTGTTGAAGGGGAAATCCCACAATGGTAACCGCACATATATCTATATATAAACTCACCACCTTGCTCAATTTTCCAAGGTTGTCTTCTGTTGATAATATCTCACAAAGATATCAAAGCTTCTTTCTTGAGACCGCATTTTCATCAATCAAACAATCAATATATTCAATTCAATTTATCCAGTTCAATTTATTCAGTTAAATTTATTCAATTAAATTTATTCAGTTCAATTCAATTAAATTCAATCAATCAACAATTCAATCAATTATTCAATTTCAATTAATTCATCAATATTCATCAATAAATCAAATTAATCATTTTGGATGACTCCTTGCATAAGCCCTTTCCCCAATGATGTCAGGACAGGTCCATCCATTGACTGAGATCGAAGCTCATCGGTCGTCACCTCTGGTTCATACCTCATGTCAATTGATGAATCACCGTTCTGTCCTAGGGTCATATCTGACATATTTCCCCATTTTGCCTGGTCTCCACAAATTTTCTTTGCAACCACTAAAGGCAACTCATCCTTCATTCGTGAGACAGCCAAAATGGATGGCAGATATTAAAGTTCTTTGGGAAAAATATCATCATTTTTTTCTTTTAATAGTACCCAAATCTCTTGGCAATATAAATTTCGTAAAACTCCTGAAATAAGACTGTAAAATTCCTTCAATCATGCTAAATTTTGAAACTCCATCGCTTGTAACACCCAATTTATCCCATAGGGCTTGAAAGTTCTTTCCCAAGTTCATGCAATCATTCTGCATTTGAACCCTATGATATCATTCATAATAATCATCATGATTTTATAGTCATGGTCCTATCACCATCATCTATTTAAAACGAACATTTCCTTTATCACCACAGCTATGTGGTATAATCAACAATAGAATAAAACTGTACATAGCAACAGGCTACCTCATGGCCACTTAGTATACCTATTGACAATAAGTCATAACAATATCGAATAATCATTGAACAATTAAAAAATCGCTTCCACTGCTCCAGCCGCAGCATTCGTCATTTTGTCTGCTCATCCGCGTGACCAAAACGAAATAAAGGGAGCTCAACCATTACACAGCGCTTTTAATGGCGCATGCCATAGGAACTCAACGCAATTTCGACTCGGCCAGAAAACGAGCAAATTTTGCAGGATGTTAACTGGAATTAGTCGTGAAAATATATCCAAAATACACAAAAATACCCACCCACAAAAATAAACAACAAAACCCAAACAAACCGAAGGTCGACCATATTACACAATTAAATTACACATTAAATTATTCATTAAATTACTCATTAAATTACTCATTAAATTACTCATTAAATTAACTTACATAGTTTCAGCATTGTATTGATTGCTGAAATGTTCATGGGTTTGAACACACCTTAAAAGAGGTATGCTTTGTGGTGTTGCCCACCTACCACGTTTAATTAAATTACATCATTTCAGCATCGTATTGATTGCTGAAATGTTCATGGGTTTGAACACACCTTAAAAGAGGTATGCTTTGTGGTGTTGCCCACCTACCACGTTTAATTAAATTACATCATTTCAGCATCGTATTGATTGCTGAAATGTTCATGGGTTTGAACAGACCTTAAAAGAGGTATGCTTTGTGGTGTTGCCCACCTACCACGTTGAATTAAATTACATCATTTCAATTAAAAAAACATCGCTTCTACTGCTCCAGCCGCAGCATTCGTCACTTTGTCTGCTCATCCGCATGACCAAAACGAAATAAAGGGAGCTCAACCATTACACAGCGCTTTTAATGGCGCATGCCATAGGAACTCAACGCAATTTCGACCCGGCCAGAAAAACGAGCAAATTTTGCAGGATGTTAACTGGAATTAGCCGTGAAAATATATACAAAATACACAAAAATACACACCCACACAAATAAACAACATTTATTCCGTTCAACAGAACAAACATTTCCTATATCATGACATGCATATCTTCAAAATTATATGACCAAGAGAAAAAGTAAAACTAATTAAAACTGCGGGCAGTGATAATCCGGGGACCATACCGCTCCATCCTGATTGGACGGGTGCATGCTAGAGTCGTTAATAACGACAGTCCAGATCCGATTGTTCAAAATTTCAACTCAATCGATCGAAAAATGAACGCAGGGATGCATTTTAAAGGTGCAGTGGCACTAACTGAGTTGCCACGAATATGGCCACGAAATTGCCAATATGGCCATCACAAAATATTTTCCTTAATCAATTGGCTCATAGCATAACCAATCTGTAAGTATCTCATCCGAAGATGTATCTCTGAGGAATTTTAATTAAATAAGTCATTTATAAATCAACGAGTTAATTTATTAAATGATTAATCAATAAATCAAAATTTTCCTTGACAGCCACATCACTTGGTCAGTGTCATGTCCAAATATCAGCTTCCTTACTCAAAAGGTGCCTGAGTTAATGTAATGTAATTACTGTAATAAGATTACTGCAATTACTGTAATGATTACTGTAATTACTGTAATTACCGGAACTGTAATTACTGTAATTACCTCAGGTAATTACCGTAATGTAATTACTGTAATGTAATAAGAAATGTAATTAATTAAATAAGTACTTCATTAATCGCTAATAATTAAATAACTCGTGAATTCTTATCCGATTTACTTAACATTTGAGTGTCCCCAAAACGTTGGAGCAAAACGTTGCAACAATGAAAGTGAAACGTTGTAGCGACGTTGTGGAAACGTCAGCAAAACCCAACATTTGAATGTTCCCAAAACGTTGGAGCAAAACGTTGCAACAACGAAAGTGAAACGTTGTGGCGACGTTGTGGAAACGTTAGCAAAACCCAACATTTGAATGTTCCCCAAACGTTCCCAAAAATGTTCTCTCTCTGTCTGTCTCTCTCTCACTTTCTGTCTCTCTCTGTCTATCTCTCTCTGTCTGTCTGTCTGTCTCTCTCTATCTGTCTGAATATCATCTTTATCTCTGTCTGTCTCTGTCTCTCTCTCTTTCTTTCTGTCTCTCTCTCTCTGTCTCTCTGTCTGTTTGTCTCTCTCTGTCTATCTCTCTCTGTCTGTCTCTCTCTCACTTTCTGTCTCTCTCTGTCTATCTCTCTCTGTCTGTCTCTCTCTCACTTTCTGTCTCTCTCTGTCTATCTCTCTCTGTCTGTCTGTCTGTCTCTCTCTCACTTTCTGTCTCTCTCTGTCTATCTCTCTCTGTCTGTCTGTCTGTCTCTCTCTATCTATCTGTCTGAATATCATCTTTATCTCTGTCTGTCTCTATGTCTCTCTCTCTCTCTTTCTTTCTGTCTCTCTCTCTCTCTGTCTCTCTGTCTGTCTGTCTCTCTCTATCTGTCTGAATATCATCTTTATCTCTGCCTGTCTCTATGTCTCTCTCTCTTTCTTTCTGTCTCTCTCTCTCTGTCTCTCTGTCTGTTTGTCTCTCTCTGTCTATCTCTCTCTGTCTGTCTCTCTCTCACTTTCTGTCTCTCTCTGTCTATCTCTCTCTGTCTGTCTGTTTGTCTCTCTCTGTCTGTCTCTGTCTCTGTCTGTCTCTCTCTGTCTGTCTATCTCTCTCTCTCTGTCTGTCTCTCTCTCTTTCTGTCTCTCTGTCTGTTTGTCTCTCTCTGTCTATCTCTCTCTGTCTGTCTGTTTGTCTCTCTCTGTCTATCTCTCTCTGTCTGTCTGTTTGTCTCTCTCTGTCTGTCTGTTTGTCTCTCTCTGTCTGTCTCTCTCTGTCTGTCTGTTTGTCTCTCTCTGTCTGTCTCTGTCTCTGTCTGTCTCTCTCTGTCTGTCTATCTCTCTCTCTCTGTCTGTCTCTCTCTCTTTCTGTCTCTCTGTCTGTTTGTCTCTCTCTGTCTATCTCTCTCTGTCTGTCTGTTTGTCTCTCTCTGTCTATCTCTCTCTGTCTGTCTGTTTGTCTCTCTCTGTCTGTCTCTCTCTGTCTGTCTGTTTGTCTCTCTCTGTCTGTCTCTGTCTCTGTCTGTCTCTCTCTGTCTATCTCTCTCTCTGTCTGTCTCTCTCTCTTTCTGTCTCTCTGTCTGTTTGTCTCTCTCTGTCTATCTCTCTCTGTCTGTCTGTTTGTCTCTCTCTGTCTGTCTCTCTCTGTCTGTCTATCTCTCTCTCTGTCTGTCTCTCTCTTTCAGTCTCTCTGTCTGTTTGTCTCTCTCTGTCTATCTCTCTCTGTCTGTCTGTTTGTCTCTCTCTGTCTGTCTGTCTCTGTCTGTCTGTTTGTCTCTCTCTGTCTGTCTCTGTCTGTCTCTCTGTCTGTCTATCTCTCTCTGTCTGTCTCTCTCTCTTTCTGTCTCTCTGTCTGTTTGTCTCTCTCTGTCTATCTCTCTCTGTCTGTCTGTTTGTCTCTCTCTGTCTATCTCTCTCTGTCTGTCTGTTTGTCTCTCTCTGTCTGTCTGTCTGTCTCTGTCTGTCTGTCTGTCTGTCTCTGTCTGTCTTTCTGTCTGTCTCTGTCTGTCTGTCTGTCTCTGTCTATCTCTCTCTGTCTGTCTGTTTGTCTCTCTCTGTCTGTCTGTTTGTCTCTCTCTGTCTGTCTCTGTCTCTGTCTGTCTCTCTCTGTCTGTCTATCTCTCTCTCTCTGTCTGTCTCTCTCTCTTTCTGTCTCTCTGTCTGTTTGTCTCTCTCTGTCTATCTCTCTCTGTCTGTCTGTTTGTCTATCTCTGTCTGTCTCTCTCTGTCTATCTCTCTCTGTCTGTCTGTCTGTCTCTCTCTATCTGTCTGAATATCATCTTTATCTCTGTCTGTCTCTATGTCTCTCTCTCTTTCTTTCTGTCTCTCTCTCTCTGTCTCTCTGTCTGTTTGTCTCTCTCTGTCTATCTCTCTCTGTCTGTCTCTCTCTCACTTTCTGTCTCTCTCTGTCTATCTCTCTCTGTCTGTCTGTTTGTCTCTCTCTGTCTGTCTCTGTCTGTCTCTCTCTGTCTGTCTATCTCTCTCTCTCTGTCTGTCTCTCTCTCTTTCTGTCTCTCTGTCTGTTTGTCTCTCTTTCTGTCTCTCTGTCTGTTTGTCTCTCTCTGTCTATCTCTCTCTGTCTGTCTGTTTGTCTCTCTCTGTCTGTCTCTCTCTGTCTATCTCTCTCTGTCTGTCTGTCTGTCTCTCTCTATCTGTCTGAATATCATCTTTATCTCCGACTGAGAAGCCAATCATCAAATGCACCTGTCCGTACATTTTGCCACCCCACCTGTGATATAATCCTGTTGTTGACTTCTTGCTGCGACAGACAATCAGTGACATGGTTCTTTTAACAAATAAATCACCAAAGTGTAAAAGAAACTCACCAGATTGATATACTGAGTTAAGAAAGTAAACCCAAGTCAAGAAAAAATATATATTCCATATTAAATGCCAAGTCTGTAGTTCAACCAACAACTATTTTGTTCCACATAGGCCAAAAGTCAACAACAATTTCAAAATCCTCAATTTCCATCCGATTTACTTGACATTCGAATGGGATTTAAATATCAAGCACAGGGAGCAGAGGAAAAACACGAAAAAGCAACAGCCCTGGCTTTGCTTCCTGGAAGCTTCCTGCAAAACGCTTTGCTTCTCGCAAAACGTCCGCCAATGGGAACTAGAGGGAGGGGAGGGAGAAGGAGCGGGAGCAAGAGACAGGTAGCCGAAATGGAAATGAGGGACAATGAGGGACAGTGAGGGAGTGTCGGTATGCAATTTTGATCCAATCGCCATCTTTCACAATAATTCTGGACCGGCATGAGATGGCGTTGTCTGTCATTAATTTATATTGTAATCAAACGAGTTTTAGACATGGCGGGAAAACTGAAAAAAAATTATTTATTTATTTATTTAAAACGGGTGTACACGATTGTACACGTGTACGGACCTTACCGAACCTTACCGAACCGGCAAACAAATCGCCTCATGGTGCACTTCATGAGCCGATTTGCCTGCAGACCAGAGTAAGGCTCTTAACACCCAGCGTATACCGTACGCATCCTCGCAAGCACACGAATAATAGAATCATTTAAAACGTTCCATCCGTGACTTTTACCTCGGACGGTCGTGACAAAAATACGTTTACACTCCTTGGATTACCTATATCGCGGCCAGCCCCACACACACATCCTCCACCATGTTCAGAATTCGTATTTCATAATGGACCATCCCCAAGAAGACGCCATGCTTACCTTGGCGACGTCCACTCGAAATCCAGCGGTGCCTCCAGATTGTCGGGGAAGTGGTGTGAGACTCAAGACTCCAATGATGTCACAGGTTTGCAAAAGGTCATGACTTTATTAACTGGTTGTTCACTTCATTCCAATACCAAATAATACTGTTTAACTCAATGGACCAGGTAACTCTATCCGCATAGTCCCTCTTTCGTGGCTGCAGCGCCGAACCCGTGGTACGCGTTCATTCCGTCGGGCAGGGCTTCTGAGGATGAGTGCTCCCTTGACTCAAAGTCTCTTCTGTTTATATCGGCAAACTTCAGTTAATCCTCTGTGCGCTGAAATCGTAATCCCTTCTCCGCTGCTTCTAATCCGTTCTCCGCAAACGTTACTCGGTCGCCTCACTGGCACCAGCTCGCTCCCCTCCCTGCTGGGAATTTGCTTCAGCCTCTTTGCATCCTGATGAAAGACAATAGTACGGGCTTAGGAATGTGTGTTAGCCCGGGGTCGTGCTAAAGCTACACAACAGGACTCCCAGCTTCGACAGGGCGAGATGCATTCCTGACATTCTTACGACCACCTGCTCGTACCTTGGTTCGTTACCAGTTCCAACCAATAAGTTACACTGAGTTACACTTCCACACCACCATAAAATACATATTTTGCGCGATCTCGGCTTCTAGTCAACCTGGAGACTTAATTAAATATGCTAATCCTATGTTTTCTGGGTCAAGGAATCCAATAAAGGCCTCAACATAGTGCTCAGGATTATAGAAAAGCAACAAACAAAGGTAATTGGGAGATCTCGCGAGATCTCGGAGACGGTGGGAGGGATTTTCGAAGCTCCACACGGTCTCCACGTTTTTCGAAGTTAAGCCTGTTCACAATTATATTTTGTCGAAACTGTATTTATCTTTCGGTGTGAGAAGTTATTGTGTGCAACTTTGGTTGTTTCTCGGTGTTTATCTTTCATAAATTGATCGTCTGTTTGCCGTGTCGTGTCTTGAGGCCTTGTACAGTGTGCACTGCACAACCTTGAGGCTTTGTTTTTCTCTCAGCGGTCCGTCGTTTGTGATCCAATAACTTTCGTTCTCTGTATTCCCAGGCTTTTCACCCATAGCCTACTTCCTTGTGTAAATCTCAACTCAAAAAAAAAAAAAAAAAAAAAAAAAACATTTCCTTTTCTGTTCTCATTCGTTTATTCATTCTTATTTGTTCGTTCGTTCTTCGACCACGTGTTTCTCCCCCATTTCCCCAGATAGTTTTCACTCATTAACCTTCAATGTTTACACTTTCCCCTCAAGTTATGTATTCCGTCATATTTTATAACACCTTTTTCTTCTTCTTCTTTAAAAGGCTGCTTTCGACTTGCTCACCAAATCAATTCATCCCAAAAAAAATATCCATCTCCTATAGTGCCTTTTTTCTACATTCCCTAAACTCTCCTGCACTCCATCCTCCATCCAGCGTCCTTAAACGTATTTTTAACTCGAAGGTCACAAGAAACTCATTTTGCAATAAATGTTCGTTTCCCATAAATCGTACACTTTCAAAAATCCAATCTCACCCCTCCCCTCCAAATCTTCCCCATAACCCCTCCCCTCCAAATCTTCCCCATCACCCCTCCCCTCCAAATCTTCCCCATCACCCATCCCTTTCAAATCTCCCCCCTTGCCCCCTCCCTCCTAAACTACCCCCTCACCCCTCCCCGCCAAGACGCCCCCTCGCCCCTCCCCTCCTAGACTCCTGCCTCACCCCTCCCCTCCAAATCTCCCCCATATCCCATCCCTTTCAAATCCCTCCCCTTGTCCCTTCCCTCCCAAACTCCCCCCTCACCCCTCCCCTTCAAATCTCCCCACCCTCATTGCTTCTCAATTTCCCCCCTCTCACTGCCCCTCCTCAAAGCGTCTTCCCCGCTTCTTCCCCCTTCAAACTCTCACCTCCATCTCCCCCAACCTTCTGCCTCGCTCTTCCCCCTCCTCAAATAACACCTCATTGTGGCTCACCCAATCACCATCAAACCTTTTGTCCGCCCCATCCTTCCCTTTCTCCGAGCTATTCTGAAATCTCTGACACACCTTCAACAGCTCTCCCGATCTCTTCCACCTCTTCCACATCTTACCCTACCCCTCCTCCCCCCTGTTCTGTATCTGATGCTCCCCCTTCCTCTTCATTAACGGTATGGACCTCAAACATCCGGGGCCTTCGTTCAAACTTAACTGATCTCTCCATACAGGTTGCTTCTGTCAAACCAGACGTGATCTGCTTAACAGAAACTTTCCTCCTTTATGATGTCTCTGATTCCATAGTATCTCTCCCGGGCTACTCCCTCCTCCGGTATGATAGACCTGAGCCTCGTCCTGGAGGCGGGGTTGCTATCTTTATCAAAAACTCTCTTCCTCACTCGCCCTGCACTGCACTCTCTCCACCTCACCCCCAGGAATACCTCTGGCTACGGCTTCCCCTTCGCTCCCACCTCTTGTTCATATGTGTGTTGTACCGTCCACCAAACAGTGATGACTCCATCTACATCTCGCTGTCTGATGATATGGACCAACTTCTATCTACTCATCCCAACTCTCTCTTCCTCATATGTGGTGATTTCAATTAGTCTAGTAGGAAGACTAGGTCCCCCTGCACCCCCCGGAGATATACTTCTAATCAGTGTTTCTAGATTGGAAAAAATGTGTAGAAAATGACTAGCTATGGCCCCAAGCTGAAAAAATGTCCCACATACCATTTTTATGCAAATTACTGCTGCCATTATCAAAAAAACGATTTTTGACATATCTCAGCCAATATTGCAGATAATTGAAAAATGAAGGTGTCTAGACCCATGTTTTGAAGGGCATAGATCATGATAGAACTATTCATAACATGATTACATGTGTCTATGGTATACTAGTATGCATATTAATGCTGTAATTACAAAATAATCAGTTTTACAAATGATAAGGATACGTTAATACTGCAGATAACTTAACATGGTACATAAGGGGTCTAAACCCAGGTATTTTCAAGGTTAAATGTCAACAAGATGCTCCTGAGTCTTGCATAGGGGCGGGACATTGGCAGTAACATTGGTACCACTCAACTTTTCTTCCCACCATTGACTTTGTATTGCGAGAGATTTTCACTTGCTTATTTAAAGGTTTCTCACCCAGCCCACGTAAAATCTACCAACTCCTGCTGTTAACTCCCAAACATATTTTTTTATGTTATCCAATCACAGTGCAGAAATGACAGACTAGAGATCCAAATTAGTGCTGCTATAGCTGCCATTTTACATTTCCATCCATGTAACATGCGCGCTCGCGCGCTCGTATCAATTGGTAATGTCGCGCGCTCGTATCAATTGGTAACGTTGATGTTATTGAATACCTCAGTTGAAAGTTCAGTCTTCCATTCCATCTGTGTGTTGTTCTTGGTATTCATCCTCCAATCTAGCCAGGTAAGATGCTAACTATAATGTTACTCACACTCTTGACTTCAGTTTCTGCATGAAATCATAAACAGGCAGAATAACAGCTGAGCCAGCTAGCACCATGTTAGCTAACGTTAAAGCTAGCCTCATCTATGTACAGTATGTTCCTAATGTCGGTGTAACTTAAACTTTTGTTAATGCCAAACATGAGACATATCTGTTGACTTCTGTATATGAATTGAACCAGAAAGAGGCACGACAGCTGAGCTAGCTACAGTAACTTAGCACAATGTTTCATTGGCCTAGATAGCTAACGTTAGTGTGGAAGAATTTAGATGTTTTAGCTATTAGCACTTTTGATGCCACTAAACATGGTTTAGTCAGCTAAAAAGTACCCTAGTGTAGAACATGACTCAGAACCTCTGTTACCTCACTGAAAACTCAGAGCCTCCTTTCACAGGCACTTTTAACATCATTCGTGATTTCTTATTTGTCATTTAACAGTGATGGTAGACATCGACAGCAAGCATGCCCAAAAGAAAACGGAGTGTAGAACCTGCAGCCCAAAGCTCTCCTCCTACATGCATCCTTCATGTACCATCCATGTCTGATCATGGGGATTTCACGCCCCTCCGTAAAATTAAAGGATCTGCTTCAGAAAAACTGCAACTGCTTCAAAAGATCCGGGATAGACGTCTCAACCAACCGCATGACTCCCCATGTCGTATGCAATCAGTATGTGATCAGATCCCGGCAACTCTTCCTGATGACCTAGAAAGAGTAGGATATCACAGCAAGTGTTATAAGCACTTTGTCCGCCACTTTCATCATCTGGGAGATGATACAGAACCAGGGCCATCAACCTCATCATGGCATCACTCTCCTCGTAAACCAGGAGGTTCTGCTGAACCCATCTTCCCGCCAGAGTGTATATTTTGTGAGAAAGTTGAGACCAAAGATGCTCATCGCAATACTGAGAGGCCTACAACCTTCCCATCCTTTAAAAACAAAGAAAATGCATGGGAGCAAATCGAAACACGGGCTGAGAAAATGGGTCTCTATCGACTCCATCGAAAGGTGAAAAACAAAGACCTCTTTGCATGTGAGGCCAAACACCATCCGTCATGTTTTAAAGCTTTCCGCACAGCATTCTACAACTATGAGCGTGCGATTCACAGAGCCGAAGCACCAAAGGAGCAGGCTTGCATGTCAGCCGCCCATGAAAAGGCATTCAACTCAGTACTGGAACACATTCAAACCCAGGTCATCCAGCAGAATAAAGTTCTACAGCTTTCTTCCTTGCGCTTGCTCTATGTCGAGGAACTGAAACTGAATGGATATGAGAACTCAAATTATCGGTCAGAGAAACTACTGAAACGCCTACAGAATGACCCAATCAAGGAGCATATCCACTTCACGAAGGTTGATCATGACAAATGTGATGTCATTTCTTTCTGGCTTGTGCACAGCTCAAACATAACAGTTTCCAATGCTCTCGCACGAGCATTCACACTCGGAAGCACAAACAAGAACCAAAATGTTGCCCTCCAACTTCGCCAGGGTATTCTACAGGCTTTCAGAGAGTGTAAAGACCAACCATGGCCACCAACAGCTGAAGACATGGAGCTCAATCCTGAAGACATCCTACCTCCAGACCTTGTCCGCTTTCTCAGCGTGCTAATGACTGGCAAGGAGGGCATCGAGACAGAAAAGGTGAAGCGTCTGGTCTTCTCCATTGGACAAGATCTGTGCCGTGCAGTGTCAGATGGAAAATGGAAGTTACCAAAGCACATTCTCCTCTGTGTGACTGTAAGGCACCTGTTCCGAAGCAAACAGCTCACCACAATACTACACAGGCTTGGACACTCTGAGAGCTACGATTTCGCCTTGGAGTTGGAAACTGCTCTCGCCAAGGTCCTGGATGAAGTCTCAACTTATCGTACACCACAAATTGTGACAGGAGAGGGCAACCTTGTATTCCACTGTGAGTGGGACAACTTGAATAAAACCACTACCAGTGTGCACGGCAGCAACATTGTAAACAGTGCTGGAGGAATCATGGTGCAGGAGGTCAAGCCCGGGTTCGAGAGCAGCAAGGACCGAATGCCAACCGATGCCAACCCTGAGGTGGAGAGGCAGTTAGAAAAATTCACCTGTGTGATGTACGGCCAGAGTCGCGAGTCATCAGTGGACATTGTCCGTGCCAAGCTGCTACGAAAAATGGTGGGAGAGGACAAGACCCTCACATCCAAGTCCAAGGTTGATCTGGCTCGCCTTCCTCCATGCCAGTCTGCCCTGAAGCCGCACATCCAGCGTGTGAACCACCGCGTAGCATTGTACAAAAGAGCCGATCAACCTATCATCGAAAAGCCAAAACCTTATGAGGAGCAAGGATGGATAAGGACTGATGAAGGACTGTTGAAACCAATGTGGTCCAGTGGTCCCATCCTACCAACCTCACTGGTGGATCTTCTGAACACAGGAGAGCACGAAGAGGAGGAGGAAGAGGAAGGAGAAGAAGAGTTTGACTCTGACGATTTCGATGAAAATGATGATGACTGACTCAGTGTAGAATCACTAATGCTAATGATGTTTATCTAAAACAAGCAAGAGAAGAGTGGTCACATTGAGTGCTAGGACTATTTTGACAGTTGTAATATTTAGAAAAATAAAACTTTGTGTTAACGTCTGTGTAGACGGACCTTAATATGAGTCTATTATTTCGTAAAACTGTGATTATTTTGTAAATAAAGCACTAATTAGCATACTAGTATACCATAGACACATGTAATCATGTTATGAATAGTTCTATCATGATCTATGCCCTTCAAAACATGGGTCTAGACACCTTCATTTTTCAATTATCTGCAATATTGGCTGAGATATGTCAAAAATCGTTTTTTTGATAATGGCAGCAGTAATTTGCATAAAAATGGTATGTGGGACATTTTTACAGCTTGGGGCCATAGCTAGTCATTTTCTACACATTTTTTCCAATCTAGAAACACTGATTAGAAGTATATCTCCGGGGGGTGCAGGGGGACCTAGTCTTCCTACTAGACTAAATTGTCACCATGCCAGTTGGCTGGGTGTGGGTACCTCTCTCACCAGCCATGGCTCTTCAGCAAAGGACTTCTGCGACTCACTGGGACTGACACAATCTGTCAATTTCCCGACCCGGATCTCAGTCAACGGAACATCTTCTCTTCTGGACTTGGTTATGACTAACTTCCCTGAAAATGTCTGCTGCTCTTCTTCTGCTCCGATCGGATCATCTGATCATGTCCTTGTTAAAGTGGACATCTCTCTGACCATCCTCAGGGAGCCTGCTCAGCGTCGACGAGTCTGGCATTTCACTCAGGCCAACTGGCACGGTCTTCAAGCAGCCATCAATCATCTGGACTGGTCTCCCATCTCTACCACCTCTGACATCAACTCATCCTGGGAATTCTTCCAAAGTAAATTGCTCTCTCTCATGCACAGATTTATCCCATCTCGTCTTCAGTTGTCATACCCTTCCTCCCGTCCATGGTACACGGAATCTTGTGGTGAGGCTGTTGCCCAGAAACAACTTGCCTTCGTCTCCTGGAAAGCAAATCCAACGGAAGGAAATCTCATTTCCTTTCACAAAGCCCGAAACAAGTGTGTGTCCACCCTCAGGAGAGCCAGGAAACAATATCTCTCCGTTCTCAAGACCGAACTCTCTTATCTGTCTCCCTCTTCCAAATCCTGGTGGCGTCTGGTCAAATCCGTTTCTGGTGTTTGTTCCCCCTCCATCCCCTCCCTTACCTCAAACGGCTACACAGCTGACTCCGCACGTGAAAAAGCTGAATGCCTCAACTCTGTGTTTGCCTCTAAATCTTGTGTCCCAAACCCATCCCTCTCTGTACCCACCATACCCAGTCGTACCCTGCTGCTCCTGGACTCCGTGTCCTTTCCTCCTGACAAGGTGGATAAGTTTCTGTCAACCCTCGACTCTGATTCTGCAACTGGACCCGACGGCATAAGCCCACGGGTCCTAAAATCCTGCTCTGCTGCTCTATCTCACCCTCTCTCTGTTCTCTTCACCCTCTCTTTTGCTCAAGGTCAACTGCCATCTGCTTGGAAATCAGCCAACATCACCGCTTTGCACAAAAAAGGTGCAAAAACAGATCCTAGCAACTACAGACCAATCAGCCTTCTCCCAATTATCAGCAAAGTCATGGAATCCATCATTGCTTTGGATATGAAATCTTTCCTCTTCTCCAATGGCTTGATCTCTGATCATCAATTTGGTTTCAGACCAGGTCACTCTACTCTGGACATGCTGCTTCTGCTGTCTCAACAATGGATGGAGGTCCTCAATGCCAAACAGGAAATTAGAGCTGTCTCCCTCGACATATCACGTGCCTTCGACACGGTCTGGCACCCCGCTCTGCTCACCAAACTCTCCTCCTTTGGTATCCATGGAAATCTCCACGCATGGCTGGCGGACTTCCTCTCTAGTCGTCGTCAACGTGTGGCCCTGAATGGGTTTCTCTCATCTCCTCTTCCTGTTCAGGCTGGAGTTCCCCAAGGCAGTGTTCTGGGCCCCGTGCTTTTTCTGGTCTTCATCAATGATCTCTCTGACTCTCTCGAAAATCCTCTCTATCTCTTTGCTGATGACTCCACTCTCTGCCGCTCCATTCCTCTTCCCTCAGATCGGCAGTCTGCTGCCTCCTCACTCTCTGAAGACCTGGACAAAATCACAGACTGGTCAAACAAGTGGAACATGTCTTTCAATCCTGACAAATCTCACACTCTTACTATGTCTCTCCGAAAATATTGACTGGACAACCCTCCCATCTACTTTCTCAACAATCCTCTCCAAGAAGTTCTGTCGCTCAAGATTTTGGGTCTCACTATCTGCCATGATCTTTCTTGGGAAAACCACATTTCCAAGCTGGCCTCCAAAGCCAGTCGCCGACTGGGCATCCTCCGTCGTGCGAAGTCCTTCCTCGGCACACCTGAGCTCCTCACCACATACAAGGCTTTCATCCGCAGCTCAATGGAATACTGTTCTCCCCTATGGGCCGGTGCTCCTGCCTCACACCTAGCTCGGCTTCACGCTGTTGAAACCAAAGCTTTCAGAATTATTGGAATCTCCCGCGATGAAGCTATCTCTGAGGGCCTTTCACTCACTCACCGCAGGCAGGTAGGTGGTCTTTCTGTCTTCTACCGACTCCTCTCCGGCCTTGCACCCCCAGCTCTCTCTGTGCTCTGTCCCCCAAATATTCCTACAGGTCGCACAAGATCTGCCAGCAACCCTCTGATGGTTAAACTGCCGAAATCTCGGCTCTCTGCTCACCTTTACTCTTTCATTCCTCTTTTCTCCCGCCTCTGGAACAAACTCCCTCACTCCCTTCAATCCCACTCCTCCCTCCAGGTCTTTAAAACAGCTGTTCACCACCATCTCTTATCTTCCCCCATCCAAAACCTTGATCTTTTCTACCCCCGCTAATTCACCCCAGATCCACCTTGTTTGAAATTCCAACTTCTTTCCTGGAAGTCCTGGCAGTGTCCATATGTTTTATACCTCTCCCACCGCCCCCTTCCCATGCCCCCCCCCCCCCAAAGCCCTCGCCCTCTCTCAGATCTCTCGATGTCTCCATGTCTCTCGGTCCCTGCTCTCAAATGTTGTGTTTGTGTCCTTCCCCCTCTCTCCCCATCTTGTCTACCGCTCCCGATGTTATATGTTTTATGTGTCGGTTTGTCTTTCTGTGTGATTAATGTTCGCTCTTTCACGAGCCTCGATCTTGTATACAAAAAAAAAAAAAAAAAAAATTGAAAACCATTGTCTTTATATTTGTGATATAACTGTATTACATAATACATGATATTGCAAGTCCTTTGAAGTTATAGGTATGGGTTTATAAAGCAAGAAAGCAGCCTTGTTAGTATCAGATTGAACTATAAGTCCTATACACAGGATCTACTAGGTCTATACCGTTCAGGAATATGCTTTTAGAAATCTTCATCACTGTCTTGAGTGTCATTTTCGCAAAGGTGGCTACGCAAATGTAAACATTAATTTTTGGATTCCTCATGCTCTGAATATTCCAAAAATGTATAGTTTTGCTAATCTCCAAAAATGTTGAACGAAAAAACATGGTGAACCTGACTAGTGTCTCTCCGACCCAGAACCCGGCACCTGACCCCTTCCAATCCCGGAACCCCCTCCCATCCCGGAACCTGGCGTCCCCACACCGGAACCTCCTCCCCAACCCCCTACGCTCTGGAACCCGGCGCCTCTCCGACCCAGAACCCGGCACCCCCTCCCATCCCGGAACCTGGTGTCCCCACACCGGAACCTCCTCCCCAACCCCATACGCTCCGGAACCCGGCGCTTCTCCGACCTGGCCCCCCTGCATTCCGGAACCCCCTCCCATCCCGGAACCTGGCGTCCCCACACCGGAACCTCCTCCCCAACCCCCTACGCTCCGGAACCCGGCGCCTCTCCGACCCAGAACCCGGCACCTGATCCCTTCCAATCCCGGAACCCCCTCCCATCCCGGAACCTGGCGTCCCCACACCGGAACCTCCTCCCCAACCCCCTACGCTCCGGAACCCGGCGCCTCTCCACCCAGAACCCGGCACCTGACCCCCTCCAATCCCGGAACCCCCTCCCATCCCGGAACCTGGCGTCCCCACACCGGAACCTCCTCCCCAACCCCCTACGCTCCGGAACCCGGCGCCTCTCCGACCTGGCCCCCCTGCATTCCGGAACCCAGCACTTCTCAGCCACGGAACCCCGGCATACCCTCCGGCCTCAGAACCCGGCACCCATGGGAAATACCCCCGTTTTAACCCCCGTCATGAGAAATTCGTTCAGGGAATGTGTAGCAGGGTTGCAGACTTGCAGCACTCATTCTTTATAATACTTACTCACATTATTGACCATTCTAGACATCTATTCCGTCGTGTGGGCAATCCATCCATCCATCACTTTAGACGTCATCAATCACTGGTTTTCAGCCCTAAATCACGAGATGTTGGCAGCAGCCCCATTCGAAACCGAGTGGCATCCTTTTTGTTTTTTGGAGGTAAAACAATACCATTCCAGAAATGCACACTTTGTGATTTAATAAATAAAATAAAACCTCTAAATTTACAAATTCATGATTTTATTTAAATTGATAAACGTTATGGTTTCCGAACATATTTTACATCAGTTCAGTTGATGTTTTGAAAACAGAAAAACGCAGCTCAGGTGCTTAATACCTTTAACTCACATTTATTTTCAATGATGTTTGAACTTACTCACAGTAGCTGAGACTATAAATCTGTAGGTTTACCAATAAGAAATTATATTTCTATAAATCCCGAAAACGACAAATTTATTGATTGAGCAGAGGTTTCTATAAGGTATATAATTATCATTTGTATATTTGTAGATATTCGTGGTCGTAGTTTGTTTAAATACTTGCCGATGGATAAATAGGCAAGAAGAAGAAGGTTTCGTTATTATTGTTGGTGCACCGCTATTGGTCAGAGCTTGACTAGCCTTCCTAAGCCCCGCCCCTTCAGATGAGCACCGTCTTGAGACAGCAGAAGGCGACACGGACGGCGAGCGGATGGATCAGACGTTTATAAATCCGATCTGCGAACCCTCGAACGTTACAAGGCAACCTTTGGGGTAAGCCTCCGGGTAAACATGTGTGGGGGGAAATTCCTGAACTATGTTTGCAAATCGAACGTGACCATGAAACGGTTATTTCAAACTCAAAAGATTGCGATTCCATGTTTATGTCGGTTGCACCTGTCCAATGGCATTGCGCACCTTTTCATTCCCCCGAATCATGACGTCTTTAGGCGTCGACGTCTTGTGTTTGAATAAACGGACAGGTATATACATTTGCCGCGCATTATATCAATGGGGAGCACATTTCCATGGTGCGCAGGGAGCAGTGATTTGCCCATGATGCTGCACAACTTACTTTACTCATAATACACATTGAAGTGGAATTTTGCTGGAGGTAAATTTAATACTTTGAATAGGACAACGTAAAGATAAGCTACACAGGTAGCTTGCGTTAATAGAGTGGTTTGTAAGTGCATTTTTGGGCATGAGGAGCAAATGCGAGTGTGATGATCATGCGTGAGGAGTGGATGTGAGTGTGATCATGTGTGAGCAGTGGATGTGAGTGTGATGATCATGCGTGAGGAGTGGATGCGAGTGTGATGATCATGTGTGAGCAGTGGATGTGAGTGTGATGATCATGTGTGAGCAGTGGATGTGAGTGTGATGATCATGTGTGAGCAGTGGATGTGAGTGTGATGATCATGCGTGAGGAGTGGATGTGAGTGTGATGATCATGCGTGAGGAGTGGATGTGAGTGTGATGATCATGTATGAGCAGTGGATGTGAGTGTGATGATCATGCGTGAGGAGTGGATGTGAGTGTGATGATCATGTGTGAGCAGTGGATGTGAGTGTGACGATCATGCGTGAGCAGTGGATGTGAGTGTGATGATCATGCGTGAGGAGTGGATGTGAGTGTGATGATCATGTGTCAGTAGTGTATGCGAGTGTGATGATCATGCGTGAGTAGTGTATGTGAGTGTGATGATCATGCATGAGTAGTGTATGCCAGTGTGATGATCATGCTTGAGTAGTGTATGCGAGTGTGATGATCATGCGTGAGTAGTGTATGCGAGTGTGATGATCATGCCTGAGTAGTGTATGCGAGTGTGATGATCATGCATGAGTAGTGTATGCGAGTGTGATGATCATGCATGAGTAGTGTATGCCAGTGTGATGATCATGCGTGAGTAGTGTATGCGAGTGTGATGATCATGCGTGAGTAGTGTATGCGAGTGTGATGATCATGCGTGAGTAGTGTATGCGAGTGTGATGATCATGCATGAGTAGTGTATGCGAGTGTGATGATCATGCGTGAGTAGTGTATGTGAGTGTGATGATTATACATGAGGAGGTTTGCAAGTGCATTTTCGGGCATGAGGAGCAAATGCGAGTGTGATGATCACGTGTGAGGAGTGTATGCGAGTGTGAGGAGTGTATGCGAGTGTGATGATCACGTGTGAGGAGTGTATGCGAGTGTGATGATCACGTGTGAGGAGTGTATGCGAGTGTGATGATCATGCGTGAGTAGTGTATGTGAGTGTGATGATCATGCATGAGTAGTGTATGCGAGTGTGATGATCATGCATGAGTAGTGTATGCAAGTGTGATGATCATGCGTGAGTAGTGTATGTGAGTGTGATGATCATGCGTGAGTAGTGTATGTGAGTGTGATGATCATGCATGAGTATTGTATGCGAGTGTGATGATCATGCGTGAGTAGTGTATGCGAGTGTGATGATCATGCGTGAGTAGTGTATGTGAGTGTGATGATCATGCGTGAGTAGTGTATGCGAGTGTGATGATCATGCGTGAGTAGTGTATGTGAGTGTGATGATCATGCGTGAGTAGTGTATGTGAGTATGATGATCATGCGTGAGTCGTGCATTTGAGTGTGATGATCATGCGCGAGTAGTGTATGTGAGTGTGATGATCATGCATGAGTAGTGTATGTGAGTGTGATGATCATGCATGAGTAGTGTATGTGAGTGTGATGATCATGCGTGAGTAGTGCATAATTTGAGTGTGATGATTATACATGAGGAGGTTTGCAAGTGCATTTTTAGGCATGAGGAGCAAATGCGAGTGTGATGATCATGCGTGAGGAGTGGATGTGAGTGTGATGATCATGCGTGAGTAGTGTATGTGAGTATGATGATCATGCATGAGTAGTGCATTTGAGTGTGATGATTATACATGAGGAGGTTTGCAAGTGCATTTTTAGGCATGAGGAGCAAATGCGAGTGTGATGATCATGCACAAAGACTGAATATGAGTGAGATCATCATTTGAGTGTAATGATCATACATGAGTAGCAAATAAGGGTGCGATGATTGTGCATGCAGAGTGAGTAACAGCATGATGATTATGCAAGAGGAGCGAATGTGAGTGTGATGATCATGTACTCGGAAAGAATGTGTGTGTGCACGAGGAGCGAGTGAGAATGTGAATGTGCACGATTTCATGCACGAGGAGCGAGTGAGAATGTGAGTGTGCATGAGTTCATGCACGAGGAGCGAGTGAGAATGTGAATGTGCACGAGTTCATGCACGAGGAGCGAGTGAGAATGTGAGTGTGCACGAGTTCATGCACGAGGAACGAGTGAGAATGTGAGTGTGCACGAGGAACAAATGTGAAAGCCATAATCGTGTATGAGGAGCAGATGCATGTGTGATGATCGTGCACGTGGCGCGATCGCGAGTTTGATCAGTGTGAGAGGAGCGATCGCGAGTGTGATGATCACTGCGTGAGAGGCGATCGCGATTATGATGATCAGTGTGCGAGGAGTGATTGTAAGTACGATTATCTGTGCGTGAGGAGCAATCGTGAGTGCAATTAATAAGTGTGCAAGGAGTGATCAGTGATTGAGGAGTGATTCCGGGTGCAATGATCACTATGCACGGAGTGAGCAATCATGAGTACAATTATCAGTGCATGAGGAACTATCATGAGTCTGATGATCAGTGCTTGAGGAGCTATCATGAGTGTCATTATCATTGCATGAGGAGTGATCATGAAAACGTATGATGAGTGCACGAGGAGCTATCGTGGGTACGATGATTGTACGAGGAGCTATCGTGAATATGTTGATTAGTGCATGTGGAGCTATCGTGAATATTTTCATCAGTGCACGAGGAGCTATCGTGAAGATGTTGATCAGTGCATCAGGAGCTATCGTGAATATTTTCATCAGTGCACGAGGAGCTATCGTGAATATGTTGATTAGTGCACGAGGAGCTATCGTGAATATGTTGATTAGTGCACGAGGAGCTATCGTGAATATGTTGATTAGTGCACGAGGAGCTATCGTGAATATGTTGATCAGTGCATGAGGAGCTATCGTGAATATGTTGATTAGTGCACGAGGAGCTATCGTGAATATTTTGATCAGTGCAGGAGGAGCTATCATGAATATTTTGATTAGTGCACGAGGAGCTATCGTGAATATGTTGATTAGTGCACGAGGAGCTATCGTGAATATGTTGATTAGTGCACGAGGAGCTATCATGAATATGTTGATTAGTGCACGAGGAGCTATCATGAATATTTTGATCAGTGCACGAGGAGCTATCGTGAATATGTTGATTAGTGCACGAGGAGCTATCGTGAATATGTTGATTAGTGCACGAGGAGCTATCGTGAATATGTTGATTAGTGCACGAGGAGCTATCGTGAATATTTTGATCAGTACACGAGGAGCTATCGTGAATATGTTGATTAGTGCATGAGGAGCTATCGTGAATATGTTGATCAGTGCACGAGGAGCTATCGTGAATATGTTGATTAGTGCATGAGGAGCTATCGTGAATATGTTGATTAGTGCACGAGGAGCTATCGTGAATATGTTGATCAGTGCACGAGGAGCTATCGTGAATATTTTGATCAGTGCACGAGGAGCTATCGTGAATATGTTGATCAGTGCACGAGGAGCTATCGTGAATATGTTGATTAGTGCACGAGGAGCTATCGTGAATATGTTGATTAGTGCACGAGGAGCTATCGTGAATATGTTGATCAGTGCACGAGGAGATATCGTGAATATGTTGATCAGTGCACGAGGAGCTATCGTGAATATGTTGATTAGTGCATGAGGAGCTATCGTGAATATGTTGATTAGTGCACGAGGAGCTATCGTGAATATGTTGATTAGTGCATGAGGAGCTATCGTGAATATGTTGATTAGTGCACGAGGAGCTATCGTGAATATGTTGATTAGTGCACGAGGAGCTATCGTGAATATTTTGATCAGTGCACGAGGAGCTATCATGAATATGTTGATTAGTGCACGAGGAGCTATCGTGAATATTTTGATCAGTGCACGAGGAGCTATCATGAATATGTTGATTAGTGCACGAGGAGCTATCGTGAATATGTTGATTAGTGCACGAGGAGCTATCGTGAATATGTTGATTAGTGCACGAGGAGCTATCGTGAATATTTTGATCAGTGCACGAGGAGCTATCATGAATATGTTGATTAGTGCACGAGGAGCTATCGTGAATATTTTGATCAGTGCACGAGGAGCTATCGTGAATATGTTGATTAGTGCATGAGGAGCTATCGTGAATATGTTGATCAGTGCACGAGGAGCTATCGTGAATATGTTGATTAGTGCATGAGGAGCTATCGTGAATATGTTGATTAGTGCACGAGGAGCTATCGTGAATATGTTGATTAGTGCACGAGGAGCTATGGTGAATATGTTGATCAGTGCACGAGGAGCTATCGTGAATATGTTGATTAGTGCACGAGGAGCTATCGTGAATATGTTGATTAGTGCACGAGGAGATATCGTGAATATGTTGATCAGTGCACGAGGAGCTATCGTGAATATTTTGATCAGTGCACGAGGAGCTATCGTGAATATGTTGATCAGTGCACGAGGAGCTATCGTGAATATGTTGATTAGTGCATGAGGAGCTATCGTGAATATGTTGATCAGTGCACGAGGAGCTATCACAAGTGCGATGCTTCAATACAGAGCTCTAAAATAACGGTTGTGATGAACTCTCATCCCTGCAGTTTGACGACTCATTACAGAAGTCTTCTGGCTTTGCCGTGCTGCTGACTGCACATCCGAAGGAGATGCACACCTTCATCTAAATATACGCTGTTTCACCACGAGCAGATTATACACCTATCCCCTCAAGTGAAAATTGCCACACTTGACAGCACTTCAAGCTTTTGACGTGTCATCACCAACTGGACGATGGAAGTTTCATGGCGAATTGTGGTGCTGTTGCTGCTCACATTGTTGGTTATCCAGTACACGGCCATCCGCACACTGCACCTGGCTCCAAATCTCAATTACGCTCAGAGCACAAGCTGTGTACCTCGCTCAACAGAAAATCTCAACGACTCAAGTCGGGTCACCTTGAGTGCGTCGACGACCGGTGGTCAAAAACACATTGTCGTCTTTGCTGTTACAAGAAGCGGATCGTCCTTCTTGGGGCAGTTGTTAAACCACCAATCAGATGCTTTTTACCTATTCGAGCCTCTCTACCATGTCCAGAAAATCTTGCTCAACTCTAGCATCAGACTCCGCCGCACAATAAGCCGGCGTGCTTTGGTAGGAGCATTCATTGACCTTTTGCGTAATCTCTTCTTTTGTGACGTGCAATTCCTCAGAAACTATGACGCAGTGAAAGTGGATAGATTAACTCTTTTCAGACGAGCTGCCAGCAGAGCACTGTGCATCCCACCTGTCTGCACTGCTGTCCCACAGACAGAGACTTATGAAGAGGAATCGTGCTCAAAATATTGCGGTGCAAACCTCAATCTAACTCTCGCTCAGCAAGTTTGCCGAAAGACGTCCAACATCGTGATCAAAATTGTGCGTATGCCGGAAATTGGTGACCTGAGGACGCTGGCCGTAGACCCTCGCTTAGACCTTCGAATCATCCACCTGGTCCGGGATCCACGAGCAATCATTGCATCGCGTATGAAAGCGTTCGGCGAGAGTTTCCGTTCTTGGAAAGTGTGGAAGGCAGTGGGACGGATGCCCTATAATCTGGACAAATCAGTTGTGACCACTGTATGTTATGACCTTCTCAGCTCAATCAGCACTGTGATGAGCACACCTGAATGGCTTAAAGGCAAGTACATGCTTGTGCGTCATGAAGACCTCTCCCTTAATCCCATAGAGAAGGCGAAGGAAATTTACAAATTCGTCGGAATTCCCATGGAAAATGAGGTGAAAAAATGGATATTGAAAAATACCAAAGATGTAAAGCACAATAACAGCAATATATATGCCACAGTCCGCAATTCAGCCACCATCGTTGACCATTGGAGATCGCAACTTTCCTTCGACATGGTGCAGCTCATCCAGACACTTTGCAGCAACACCATGGTGCACCTGGGTTACAAGTTCACAAAAACCCCTGCAGAGCTCAGGAACCTGTCCATTAGCATGCTTGAAGAAAACTTCTCTATTCTGCATTTATAATATTGCTGACATGATTGTGAACTTTTGTGAAACACTGTATATAATGATATATCTGTTATATCATTATATCTGCGGGCAAGGGGGTTAACAAGGAGAGATGCAGAAAATAGGGCAAAATGGAAAAGATTGTCATGGGGACCGCAAGGCTAACCCCCGCTCTAGCAGGGAAAATGGCCTTTAAAATGCATGTTGTTTTTGTTTGTTTGGGAGATTCATTGAGAAAATTCATTATGTGATTCTTCACCATTGGGAGATGGGGCCAAAACAATACATAGCAGGATATCTCAAAAAGCTATGGATGGATTTGGACGAAACTTGGTAGAGAGGCTGTTTATGTGACAAGACCAAATCGATTCGATTTTGGGGAAGATCTGAATATGGATTCGGTTACGATAGTTGATACTTGAGCCTGGCGTTCACTTAGCGGTTAGGGTGCCGGCTGGGGATCCTAGGATCCTGGGTTCGAATCCCGGTCGATCGCTGAATTAACGCCAGGGGGGTTGACTCAGCCTGTTCATCCTTCCGAGGTCGGCAAATTGAGTACCAGCTTGCTGGGATGAATGATCACGGTGTGCACCCCGATTTAGAATAGGTACACCGTATCCCTGCGCATCGTAAGAGCGTGACCAAGGGCTGGCATCACGAAGGGCATCCGGCCATAAAAACATTGCCTCAAACAGGGAACCATGATTGTCATGGGGCCCGCAAGGCTAACCCCCGCTCCAGCAGGGAAAAATGGCCTTAAAACTTCATATTCATACGATTTTTTATTTTTTTTTAATTTTTTTAGGGATTCTTCACCATTGAGAGATCGGGTGAAAAGTGATATATAGTGTGATATTTAAAAAACGTTGTGGACGAGTTATGACTAAACTTGTTTGACGAATTGGTTGGGTGACGAGAACAAGCCAATTAGATTTGGTTCAGCTCCGAATCCAGATCCGGTCTATCAGTGGATACAAAACATAAACTGTTCAGTCTGACGGAAGTATGCTCTCTACCAAGCGCCGTTCTAGTTCAAAGTGCTCTTTTGAGACAATATAGAATGTATATGCTTCATCTATTGTTATATATAGATAGATGATAAAGATACAGAAGGATAAAGTGGGAGAAGGAGAGAGGACAATATAGAGGGAGAGATGCAGAGATAAGAGTGTGAGAGAGATTGTTAAAGCTGGGTCACGATTATTATTTTGAGAAGGTGATTTTTACATTAATTCCATCCACAAAGCCAAACTTTTCCAATACAGCATTTTTCCTGAAATATTCGAACACTCTCATTATTAACATATAAGAATTTAATTTAAACCATGTCTTGCTGAAACGACACCATTGATAATGGGGGATAACACCACCATAGTCATTACCAATTTTACCTTTTCTGGATTTATATACTGCCAATTTTGCGACAGCGAGAAAGAAATTAAGAACAAGTCCAGAGTACCTACAGGAGGAGCTAAAAGGTACAACAAAATATAAACATGTGTGACATAAGTGAAGGAGAAAGACAATTGGTGAAAAAAAAACAAGACCGAAAGGCTAACAGCGGCGTAGCAGGACTTGTAAAATATTATAAACCACAAACACACATGATTATGTTTTTAAACAGTCGCTAATGCTTCTTATGACATTAAACAAAGAAATTTGGAGGAATCCAGAGATCCGTCAGGTAAGTTTACTTACACAACTGATCGAAGATCTACTGTAATCTATATACCTCAGAAGGGTTGGATACGTATCGTTTTGTTGGAAGAGACGTAACGCCGATGCTTTCGATATTTCATGGTCATTTTAACAATCGGTTTGTTTGCGTTTCACACTGAATGAAAAACATAAAGGTAGAGCATGGCGATTGTGATGTATAACAGGTTCGATGACATGTTCAGCCTGAACGGCATATAAATCAAAATGGCGGTGTGTGGAGAGTCGGCTGCTGTACCGCCGTAATGACATCAGACGTAATCACATCTCCCTGCCATGTGACCAGACCCTCAGCTCTGATTGGTATACGTTTGAGGGGACATACATACATAATACATACATACATATATACATACAGATGGACAAACACTGTTCTAGATGGCTTTGCCCTATAGGCTAACCCATAGAAAAAACCTGGGCCACATTATTTCCAGAGTGTTGGTGCTGCCGAGGACAGTTTCTTGGCAAGGGTTATACTAGGTTGTTTGCCTTTGCCTTCCCAGCGTTGTTATGTCTGTGCTCGATTCTCATAAATGTTGAGCATCAAGCAAGGAAGCAATGCAGCACTTACTGTTTTTTAAATAAAGGTGTATGACTCGGCACCACCATTTGGTCCCTCCCAGACTTCCCATACTCAGATTGGACATGGTAACCATTACGCCACTGGGCCTGGTGTATAGAAAAAAAGAGGAGCTAATCTTTGCATCACATTTATACGCATGAAAGAGTTCTTCTCTCCGCTCATAAAAAGGATGTCACTGCCAGATAACTACTCCCAAATGGTATACAAAGGCATTTTAAGGGAGGGCCCAATGCCCGAACCCCTTCTGCATATCTGCCAAATGGCCATATGTGGAAAAGATTTGTATTTTATTTATATATATTGTAAAGATTTATTTATATATTGGACCAGAGTGGGACACAGGAGATCCCAGCCCAAGTCGCTCTGACATAAATGCCACTCGCATCACTCCAGCCAGAAATAATATTTGTCTCGAGAAAGTTTATAAATTCCTGCTTTAGTGATGAGGTGAAAAGGGACACTGCATTAATTATTTAACTGTCATTGAAAGGAGTACTTTTGTTTTTAATTTTTTTGTATACAGAATCGAGGCTCGTGTAAGAGCTAACACATTGAACATGAAAACATGCACAGACACATAAAACATACAATGAAGGTAGCGGGAGACAAGAGGGGGAGATAGAGGGAAGCACACAAGCACAACAGTAGAGAACAGGGACATCGGTAGATCTGTGGAAGGGGGAGGGGGGCTGGGGAGGAGGGATGGGTACACGGTATAAAGCAAATGAACACTACTAGGAATTTCAGGAAAGAAGTTGGGGATTGAAAGAGGCGGATTTGGGGTGTTTTAAAGGGGGTAGAAAAGATCAAGGTTTTGGATGGTGGAAGACAAGAGATGGTGGTGATGGTCCAGGTTTTAAAGACCTGGAGGGAGGAGAGGGATTGAAGAGAGTGTGGGAGTATGTTCCAGAGATGGGAGTAAAGAGGAATGAAAGAGTGAAGGTGAGCAGAGTCTTGATTTTGGCAGTTTAACCATAAGAGGGATGCAGGCAGATCTTGTGCGTCCTGCAGGAATATTTGGGGGACAGACACAGAACAGGGGGAGGAAGGCCGGAGAGGAGTCGGTAGAAAACAGAAAGACCACCAACCTGCCTGCGGTGAGAGAGAGAAAGATAAAAAGTAATTGATTTCAAAACAAGACCGATAGTCTAACAACGTCGTAGCCGGACTTGTTTGATACTTTAGTTGAAGAGTAAAGTATGACCTGGGTGGGGATACCAGTTAGCAAATTATGTAAGTATTAAAAATTTTTTGACTTCAGGCATGGACATCCGGTTCGTGAATGACTTGGGTAAAAAAAACGCGGAAAAGAGAATAGTCAGGGAGGGAAACAGGAGAATTAGAAACATCATGTGAGAGCAACATTTCAGTAAACAAGAAGGGAGAGATTTGAAATGTGAGAATGGAGTTGTCGAATATTGGCTGGAACACACCTTGAGGGAAGGGAAGGAGACGAGGAGCAGGTGAGATTTGGCATATGGTGGGGGAAGGCGACACATTGTTGGGGTAAGTAGGGGTCGAGGGAGCAGGGGACATGCAGCAGGGAGAAGTGGAGCGGGACGCGTGGCGAGGGAGTGGGACCGCGACGCTATTCATCAATGTGTGTGCTCTCCCTTGGATGGACGGTAAACTGGACGCCGCGTCTGTCAGCTTTAGTTGGTGGATGTTAAAGATGCTACGGTGTCCTTCCTGAAGATAGGCGAGCTATCTCCGGCACGCTGGCTGAATTCCAAATTCCTGCTCTAACCTAAATGGGGCATTCCTGCAGCCGTGCACTGCATACAAAATGATGATTCCATCTTAAGATTACCAAGATGGACTGAGATATCTAACCCCGTCTCTTTTGCAGATGTTATGTGGAAGAGAAGGTCATGGTATTGATGAGATTTTGTTTATGAGGTATACCATAAGGCTGCACCTTTGCTCCAGTTCACCTGGCTGGAGGAGGCTACAGAAAAATCATTTAAACACTGAGCCAATGCAGAGAAACGAACCAGACTCCTAATTATGACACGAATGTCATCAGAATATGAAACTTCTTAATATGAGAGATATGCGCCGTCTAATAGATGGCAAAAGTGGCTCAAGGGCAAGAGCATAAAGAAGGCCGCAGAAGGTACAACCTTGATGAACACCCTTTTGGGATGGGTAAGGGGAGGGGGCACAAACAATTGGTAACTTTTATTCTACATTAAGTATCGCGAGCACCACTTTTAAATATGAAATGACATTTTCTCTCGAACCCATACCCTTACAACCAGAAAATAAATACCTGCACAATAAAAAGCTTCTTTTTAACTCACCTGGAACATCGTCCCTGAGAGTTTATGGGATGGCGCGTCATCAGGCCATAAACACTTGCAACTTCTTCTCCGAAACTGCAGATGGGATTATGACCAAATGTGGCACAAATTATTTGTTTTTTTTGTATACAAGGTCGAGGCTCGTGTAAGAGCTAACGATCACAAAAAGACAAACTGACACGTAAAACATATGATAAAGGGAGCGGAAGAACAAGATGGAGAGCAGAGACATCGGGAGATCTGTGGGAGGGAGAGGGCTTGGGGGGAGAAGGCATGGGAAGGGGGTGGGGGGTGGGAGAGGTAAAAAAAAAAACACATGGACACTGCTGGGACTTCCACGAAAGAAGTCGGAATTTCAAAAAAGTGGATCTGGGGTGAATTAACGGGGGGTAGAAAAGATCAAGGTTTTGGATGGGGGAAGATAAGAGATGGTGGTTGCAACTTGCAACTTGTTATGTTGCAACTCAGGTTTGTTCAAGGCATTAAAAAATATTTAAAACAATCGGGGTCTAAGGGGGTCTACCAGGGGTCAAAAATTGGGTCCAGGTTTTACCCCCCAAAATTGGAATTAGCTTTTTCCTCTGAAACTACATTCACTATTTCGATGAAACTTGACCACAACTTTCATCACCCGTGATGTACCAAAGTTTGTTCACGGCATTAAGAAAATCTGGGTCTATGGAGGATCTATGAGGGGTTATAGGTTTAACCTACAGAAACTACTTCTCAGAAACTACACTACACTATTTCGATGAAACCTGACCACAACCTTCATCACTTGTGATGGGTTTAACGAGGGTAGAAAAGATCATGGTTTTCGATGGGGGATGATCTGAGATGGTGGTGAGCACCTGTATTGAAGACATGGAGGGAGGATGAGGTTGAAGACAGGGAGGAAGTTGGTTCCACAGGCTGGAAAAAAGAGAAACAAATGAGTGGAGTTGAAGCAGTGATTCTGGATTTTGGGAGTTTCACCAGCAGGAAGTTCATGGTGCACCACGTGTGCTCTGCAGGAACCTAGGCGGTTCAAAGGACATATTACAAGTGTTTTGCCCAGCTTGTGATTTTGTTAAGGTCTGAAGAGAGGGAAGAGGCTGCAGTCTGCCTGTCTGAAGGATGATGGATGTCACGGCAGAGGGTGGAGTCATCAGCAAATAGATAAAGAGGATTTTCCAGAGAGTCAGAGAGATCATTGATGCAGATCAGGAATAGGACTGGGCCCAGAACACTGCCTTTGGGCACTTCATCCTTGACATGGAGAAGAGATGAAATAATTCCGTTGAGTGCCACACATTAGCTTCGAGAGTACAGGAAGTCAGAAAGCCATGTGTGGAGTTGGTCATTTGTGCCATAGGCAGACAATTTGAAGATTAAGGCAGAATACCATACTCTATTGAAAGCACGGGATATGTCCAGAGAGACAGCAATGATCTCATGTCCAACACCGAGTTGACAAGTTTTTTTTTGTTTGTTTTGTTTTTTTGGATACAAGATCGAGGCTCGTGTAAGAGCGAACATTAATCACACAAAAAACAAACGGACACACAAAACATGCAATAATAAAGAGAGCAGGAGACAAGATGGGGGGAGAGAGAGCGAAGCACACAAGTACAACAGAAGAGAACAGGGACATCGGGAGATCTGTGGGAGGAAGAGGGCTTGGGGGGAGGAGGCATGGGAAGGGGTGTCGGGGGTGGGAGAGGTAAAAAACAAAACAAAAAAAAACAACACATGGACACTGCTAGGACTTCCAGGAAAAAGTCGGTATTTCAAAAAAGTGGATCTAGGGTGAATTAACGGGGATGGAAAAGATCAAGATTTTGGATGGGAGGAGATAAGAGATGGTGGTGAACAGCTGTTTTAAAGACCTGGAGGGAGGAGTGGGATTGAAGAGAGTGAGGGAGTTTGTTCCAGAGGCGGGAGAAAAGAGGAATGAAAGAGCGAAGGTGAGCAGAGAGTCTTGATTTTGGCAGTTTCACCAGAAGAGAGTTACTGGCAGACTTTGTGCGACCTTTAGGAATATTTGGGGAAAGAGCACAGACAGAGCAGGGGGAGCTAGGCCAGAGAGGAGTCGGTATAAGACAGAAAGACCACCAACCTTACTGCGGTGTGTGAGTGAAAGGCCCTCAGAGTTAGCTTCATTGCAAGAGATTCCAATGATTCTGAAAGCTTTGGTTTCAACAGCGTGAAGCCGAGCGAGGTGTGAGGCAGGAGCACCAGCCCAGAGGGAAGAGCAGTATTCCATTGAGCTGCGGATGAAAGCCTTGTATGTGGTGAGGAGCTCAGGTGTGCTAAGGAAGGACTTTGCATGGCGGAGGATGCCCAGTCGGCGACTGGCTTTGGAGGCCAGCTTGGAAATGTGATTTTCCCAGGAAAGATCATGGCAGATAGTGAGACCCAAAAGCTTGAGTGACAGAACTTCTTGGAGAGGATTATTCAGAAAGTGGATGGGAGGGTTGTCCAGTCGGTCTTTTCGGAGAGACATCATGAGAGTGTGAGACTTGTCAGGATTGAAAGACATGTTCCATTTGTTTGACCAGTCTGTGATTTTGTCCAGGTCTGCAGAGAGTGAGGAGGCTGCAGACTGCCGATCTGAGGGATGAGCAATGGAGCGGCAGAGAGTAGAGTCATCAGCAAAGAGATAGAGAGGATTTTCCAGAGAGTCGGAGAGATCATTGATGAAGACCAGAAAAATCACAGGGTGCAGAACACTGCCTTGGGGAACTCCAGCCTGAACAGGAAGGGGAGATGAGAGAATTCCATTCAGGGCCACACAATGACTACGACCAGAGATGAAGTCCACAAGCCATGCATGGAGATTTCCATGGATACCATAGAAGGAGAGTTTGGTGAGCAGAGTGGGGTGCCAGACCATATAGAAGGCACATGATATGTCAAGGGTGACAGCTCTGATTTCCTGTTTGGCATTAAGGACCTCCATCCATTGTTGAGACAGCAGAAGCAGTATGTCTAGAGTAGAGTGACCTGGTCTGAATCCAAATTGATGATCTGAGATAAAGCCATTGGAGAAGAGGAAGGATTTGATGTCAGAAGTGATGATTTATTCCATGACCTTGATGATGATTGGTCTGTAGTTGCTAGGATCTGTTTTTGCACCTTTTTTGTGCAAAGCGGTGATGTTGGCTGATTTCCAAGCAGATGGCAGTTGACCTTGAGCAAAAGAGAGGGTGAAGAGAACAGAGGGAGGATGTGAAAGAGCAGCAGAGCAGGATTTTAGGACCCGTGGGCTGATGCCGTCTGGTCCAGTTGCAGAATCAGAGTCGAGGTTTGACAAAAAACTTCTCCATCTTGTCAGGAGAGGACACAGAGTCCAGGAGCAGCTGGGTTTGACTGGGTAACGTGGGTGCAGAGAGAGATGGGTTCGGGACACAATCATTTGAGGCAAACACAGAGTTGAGGCATTTGGATTTTTCACGTGCAGAGTCAGCTGTGTATCCGTTTGAGGTAAGGGAGCGGATTGAGGGGGAACAAACACCAGAAAGAGATTTGATCATACGCCACCAGGATTTGGAGGAGGGAGACAGGTTTCGGAGTTCAGTCTTGAGAGTGGAGAGATCGTGTTTCCTGGCTCTGCTGACGGTAGACACACACTTGTTCCGAGCTTTGTGAAAGGAACTGAGATTGCCTTCAGTTGGATTCGCCTTCCATGAGGTGAAGGCAAGTTGTTTCCTGGCAACTGCCAACCCACAGGCTTCAGTGTACCATGGACGGGAGGAAGGGTATGACAACTGAAGACGAGATGGGATAAATCTGTGCATGAGAGAGAGCTTCCATCCATTGTTCGGTGAGTAGAGACAGCATGTCCAAGATAGATTGACCTGGTCTGAATCCAAATTGGTGATCTGAGAGGAGGGTGTCGGTAGGAGAAGAAAGGATTTAATATAAACTGTGATTGTGGATTCCATGACTTTGCTGATGATTGGAAGTAAGCTAATACGTCTGTAGTTCAGGGTAACGGTTTTTGCACCTTTTTACCTCCACCATCGAAGGTGGGTGGAGGTTATGTTTTCACCCCTGTCTGTCAGTCTGTTTGTTTGTCTGCCTGTGAACAGGATATCTCAAAAAGTTGTCGACAGTTGTGGATGGTTATGTCAAAAAGTTGTGGATGGATTCAGATGAAATTTGATGGACAGTTTGGGTATGTGGCAAGGCCAAAATTATTAGATTTTTGTGAAGATCTGATTACGGATCCAGATACGAGAATTTTTACATTTTTAATGTGGTTCTTCACCATTGAGAGTTCGGGCCACAAACGATATATCACATGATATTTAAAAAAAAGTTGTGGATGAATTATGACAAAACTAGGTGGATGAGTTGGTGAGACGAGAAGAAGCTGATTAGATTATGGTTCAGGTCTGGATCCACATCTGCCTTATCAGTGGGATACAAAACGTAAACTATTCAGCCTGGCGGAGGTATGCACTGTACCAAGACAAGACATATTCCAGTTATGCAGTGCTGTGGTGATCTCTAATTTTGAGCAAATGGAAGATGACCTTGGGCAAATGATAGGTTGAAAAGGGCAGAGAGAGGATGTGCAAGAGCAGAAGAGCAGGTTTTTAGGAAATGTGAACTGATGTCATCTGGTCCAATTGCAGAATCAGAATCAAGGGCTGAACAGAAACTTCTCCACCTTATCAGGTGCAAAAGACACATGGTCTCGGAGCAGTTGGGTATGACTGGGAAGGGTGGGTACAGAGAGTGAGGGGTTGCGGACACAAGATTGAGGCATTAAGCTTTCTCACAAGCAGAGTCGGCTGTGGTGCCATTTGAAGAGAGGGAAGGGATGAAAGGGGAGCATACTCCAGAGACGGCCTTAACAAGGTGTTACTAGGTTTTAGAGGAGGGAGACAAGTTTGAAAGTTCAATCCTGAGGTTGAGCAGATGTTTTCTGGCTCTCCTGAGAGCAGACACACTTATTGTGGGATTTTTGGAATGAGTTGAGATTGTCTGCTGTTGAGTTTGCTTTCCAGGAAGAGAAGGCAAGTTGTTTCAGAACAACAGACTCACCTCAGGATTCAGTATACCATGGGCAGGAATAAGGGTAGGATAATTGAAGACGATGATGATGATGAATCTGTGCATGGGAGAGAGAGCAGGTTTCTATGGAAGAATTCCCAGGCTGAGTTAACATCTGTGGCAGTAGATATGGGAGACCGTTCCTAAAGAGAGATGGCTGCTTGCAGTCTCTGCCAATCTGCGAATCTGCGAGTGAACTGCCGGACTCCCCAGCATTGAGGCTCTCACTAGCAGAGAGATGTTGACTCTCACAAACACATGATCAGATAATCCAAATTGAGCAAAGGAAGAGCAGGAGACATTTGAAGGGAAGGTTGTCATCAAGTCCAGAAGGGAAGATTTGCAATTGGCAGAAATGCGGGTTGGAAAGTTTATAGGTTGGGATAGTCCCATGGAGTCACAAAGTCATTTGCTGAAGTCCCATGGCTGGTGAGAGAAGTACCAACACCCAGCCAAGTTGCCTGGTAACAACTGAAATCGCCACACATGAGGAAGAGAGAGTTGGGATGAGTGTAGATGGAATCGTCACTGTTTGGAGGATGGTACAACACATAATAAAGAGTTGGAAGCGGAGGGGAAGTTGCAGCCAATTGTACTCCTGAGGGTGGGAAGGTGTAAGATCAGTCCACAGACAGTGAGAAATTGAGTTATTGATGTCAAGAGCAACTTTGCTGTCGGGGGTGGGTTATTCTGGGAGGGGAGATGAGAGGGAATACGATGAGGGGTAAGCAGAGAGGGGTGAGGCGAGGGGTAGCCAAGAGGAGGTGGGTGAGGGGCAGCTGAGAGGTGGCGCGATGGGAATGGGGAGAGCCGAGAGGGGCAAGATGGGGGGTGGAGGGTGGGGGAGCTGAGAGGGATGGTGAGAGGGAGGGGTGGAAGCCAAGAGGAGGTGGGACGAGACGGAAGCTGAGCGAGGGAAACATTGAGGAGGTGGTTTGTGGGGAAGCTTTGAGGGGCTGGGGTGAGGGGGAATCATAGATAATCTTTTGTCTATTACAAAATAACTCAACAGAAAGCAGATACCCTTTGTAGACGTATAAAATTCTCTGGGGATGAATCGTACGACTTAAAAGAATGGCAACACCGCTGTCGAGATAGAAAACCCGCTCACCAACCATTGGCCCCTGAAAAGTTTTTTCAATTATAATTATATAAGAGTACCCTCCGAATGCGTCTCTTGCAAAAGAACATCAGCTTTCATTCTTGCCACTGCCCGAATTGTTTGCGTTATCTGCAAAGGGCTATGGCCTACATTCATTTTTAAAGAGGCAATATGAGATTGCATTGTTTATGTTTTTTACTAGTATTATTGAACCTGCTTGCAATTCCTTATTCGTTTTCATAACAGTTTCCCGAAGACAATGAAGCTGAGGTTCTCAACCATAAGCAGTTGCATCAAATACTACTGAAAATCATCTTTACCCAATCTGCGACATTGCACTGCTTCAACTGTCAATGGCTTGATACTCAGGAAACTCAGGGGGCCTTTGCCATTTGAAGCTGATTGGGTTATTGGCACAATGTCGCATAAGACTATTTCCAATACTTTATCCAATCTCTTTAATCATTAGGTCCTCCAAAATGAATCATAACTTTCATGCGAGAGATCACTCCTTTGTAAGAGAACCTTTGCAGCCAAAACTAGTCCAGCACTTGGGAGAGCGCATACCTCCACCAGGCTGAACAATTTAGGTTTTCTATCCCTCCGATAGGCTGGATCTGCATCCGGATCTTAACCAAAATCGAATCAGCTTGTTCTTCTCACCTATGCAATTAATGCACCAAGTTTTGTCATAACTCGTCCACAACGTTTTGAGATATCTTGTTATATATCGTTTGCGGCCCCATCTTTCAATGGTGAAACAAATCACTTTTACAATTCTCTGATCTGCATCTGGATCTTCACCAAAATCTAATCAATTTGTCCTTGTCACACACCCAACCTGTCCACCAAGTTTCATACGAATCTGTCCATAACATTTTGAGATATCCTGCTCACAGACAGACAAGAAGGCATCAAGCAGTAGCCTGAAAGGTTTGACAAAAATCGAGAGAAACAATAATTGATTGATTAATTGTGTTGTTAAAATTAATGAATAATAATAGCAAAATAATTAAATTATTAATCAATTGGCTAATAGCAAACCTAAACCACCACCGTTTCATCGGAATCTGTAACTTAAATTTTTAAAATTAAGTCATTAATCGAATAATTAAATAATTCATCAATTAATGAATTGATGTACTGCTCAATGGAGTACTGCTCTCCCCTCTGGGCTGGTGCTCCTGCCTCACACCTAGCTCGTCTTCACGCTGTTGAAACCAAAGCGTTCAGAATCATTGGAATCTCCCGCGATGACGCTATCTCCGAGGGCCTTTCACTTACTCACCGCAGGCAGGTTGGTGGTCTTTCCGTCTTCTACCGACTCCTCTCCGGCCTTGCTCCCCCAGCTCTGTCCCCCAAATATTCCTACAGGTCGCACAAGATCTGCCTGCAAAACTCTTATGGTTAAACTGCCAAAATCAAGACTCTCTGCTCACCTTCACTCCTTCATTCCTCTTTTCTCCCGCCTCTGGAACAAACTCCCTCACTCTCTTCAATCCCACTCCTCCCTCGAGGTCTTTAAAACGGCTGTTCACCACCATCTCTTATCTTCCCCAATCCAAAACCTTGATCTTTTCTACCCCCGCTAATTTCACCCCAAATCCACTTTTTTGAGGTGCTGACTTCTTTCCTGGAAGTCCTTGGTGTCCTTGCGTTTTATACCTATCCTGCCTCCCCCCAAGCCCTCTCCCTCCCACACATCTCCCGATGTCCCTGCTCTCAAATGTTGTGTTTGTGTGCTTCCTCCCCTTCTCTCCCCATCTTGTCGACCGCTCCCCTTTTTATATACTTTGTTTGCTTGTTTGTTTGATTTGTTTGTTTGATAAATGTTAGCTCTTTCACGAGCCTCGACTCTGTATACAAAAAAAATATTAAAAATATTTAAAAAGTTAATTGATCAATAAATCAAAAATACCCTTTACAGCCAAATCACTTGGTCGTTGTTGTGTCCAAATATCAGCTTCCTAACTCAAAAAGTGCCTGAGATATTGGCCATATGAGAAAGAAAATAAATAAGGACTTAATTAATCGATAATAATTAAGTAATTAATCAATTAATTGATTAATCAATTAATTGATTAATCAAACAAAAAAAAATACCGAAAGTGCTAAAGCACTTGCTCACTATTGTACCAAAATTTCAGCTTCCTAGCTCGAAGGATGGCTGAGATATCGCCCGGACAAACAAGAAAACAAACAAGCAAACAAATAAACACAGGACATGAGGCAGAATTTAACGATGACTCCCGATTGGAGGAGAGTTGTTCTGAACCGTGTGAGGAGTTTGTGTGAGGAGTTACTGTTATAGTTGTTTTTATTCAACGGATTGCACGCTTCTGTACTCGTTCAATCTCGATCAATTCGATACTCTGTGCCTCGGTCAAACTAGAGCCTCACACAGAGAGCCGAACGAGAGTATGGGGGCAAATGTACTTTTTGCAAATGGTCACCAAGATGAACACCCATTTTTCTTCAAAACGCACAGGCTGTACAGCCGTCGTGAAGCACGTGCAACCATTTGCAGAACTTAACTATTCCATCTCAGGTCAGCTTGGATGGTGATGCCGAGAAGGGTAAGCGAGTCCACCCGTTGTAAGGGAGAGTCATCAATGGGTACTTGAGATTGGAAAGGTAGATAGGTGCTTCAGGAAGTTGATTTGCATAATCTTGCATTTTTCAGCTATACACCGCACACAGAGCATCCATGTGCATCTGCATTGTGTTTTGTTGTGATCTGGAAACTCCTCCCACCAAAGTCAGATCATCGACATACTTCCATCTGTAATTTGTCATCAACGCTGCTTTGTTGATCATCGTGAGGCAAGAGAATGAGACCTAACTTGATCTGAGAATGATATGATGTGATCTGAGAAGTAGTCAGGGCCCTTAGGGATATTTTGGTTCAAATTCTTCCAAAAGCATCAAATTTGGTGCAGATGTTGCCCATGCCATACTTTCGATTTTTGACGGGTGCCAAGGGCGGTATGATCCGGGGACCATACCGGTCCATCCCGCCATGACACCTGACCTATGACGTCATAATTAGGATATGCATCCAATCACATGGCGTACTATAAGTGGTCAAAGTTCAAAATGAATCGATCGAAAAATGAAGGCAGAGATCCATTTTTAAGGTTTTCATAAAATCAAATATGGCCGCCAGGTCACATGACCTATGACGTCATATTTATGACATGTATACAATCATGTATACATGAACCCGGATCATGATCGCACAAAAATTAAACACAAGGATATGGCATACGGTTCATAAAACATCAAAATCCGTACCTTTGTAATTAGACTGATGAACTGCATATGCCTGAAAATTAGGAAATAGACATGTAAATATTTCCTCTAATTGTCAAAAATAAGGTCAGAGTTCGATTACCTAACCCAGAAACATAAAATGGTGAACCTCACGTAAATCTTGACAAAAAACTCAAAAACCGACATGTTTGACTCAAAAATGACCTTTAAGATGACCTTGAGGGTTGACCTTGACCTCGAATCATCAAAATAACATCATAATTGGATTCCTCGACCTCGAAAACCCCTGAAAAGTGGTATCATACATGATTCCAACCCTTTTGGTTATTTAACTGATTTTCCTCTAATCCGGGTGGCGGCCATTTAGTATTTCGCCAATATGGGGCCCCCGAGGGGGGGGAGGGGGGGCGCCCGTCTTTGCGCCCGTCAAAAATCGAAAGAGTATGGCATGGGCAACATGTGGGCCAAATTTGGTGCTTTTGGAAGAATTTGAACCAAACGGCCCTAAAATATTCCTAAGGGCCCTGACTAAAGGACATGTATGTGTTAAAACTGACGTCAAGTATTTTTGGCTTGTGTGTGTGAGGAATAGCGATGTTGTTCAGTGTGATGTGTGGTGCAGCACTACATTCCTTGGTGTAATTTGTTAGAAGAGTAACTGTTGATTTTCAGGGGGATACTTTTAGTCTGTTGATGGTGAGCCAGGTTTTTGGGGTGCTGAGGAAGGGTTGAAGTTGTGCTGTGGCGATGTTGATGTTGCTATGAGTAGAGGTAATGATTATGTCTTCTATACATGAGGCTAATTGCTTGTTTTCTTGTGACGTCATCGGAGCACGCGCGCAGGGCACCCTGGGACACCTCGGCCATTTTGATACCCTCTCGAACAACGTCGTCAGCGGATTCACATTAAATAGTTTTTGTTCACGACCAGTCATGCCAATTTGCGGCGTATTTCGTTGTTCAAACAGGCCAGGCGTTAGGCCAGGAGTTAAGTTTTACAAAACGCCCAAACTTCTACTGAATCAGGGTGAGGAAACAAGAAATTTAAGTGAAGAGAGGCGGCGTTTGTGGAAGGCTGCCATCAATCGCAGTGACATCCAAACAGAATCACAGTGGGATCGCACACCTGTCTGCTCCGAGCATTTTGTTAACAGTAAGTAAAAACATGTTTCATGGAATGCGAAACCTGGAACATAAAAGTATTGAATTTGAAACTGTCCAATAAACTTTCTAAAGTTATGTACTCTTATCAACTCGGTCAAAATGAATCTCGATTTTATCATGTGAAGAACGTGCTATGTATTCGTTGCTTACATGATAAATATAGGTGATGACTTATGGCCATACGCACAAAGCACACATGGCAGCACTCACTTCGCACTGTGCGTCACATGTCTACAAAGTATGCACACATGCATGCACAGCTTAAAACTGCAGTGGTTTTTGAACAAATGGAGGGCACTTAATCAATCAGGTCCATAACATTAACACAAGCAGCTTTAAAAAATACATGTTTGTTTAATATATTAATACCTTGGATCGAATCAAGTGGACGTCATTCAGTTCTTTGTGTCGGATTTGTCGCACCCATCCATCTTGGTACGACCTGACAACCTGTATGCCTCGGGGGATTTATACTTCTTCAACTCATCTTTGATATAGGCCGATTTGCTGAACAACAGGTAGTTGATCACGTCGATGTGGGTCACCTGAGGCCACTTGCTCACATTCTTCTCAAATTGATCATTTGATAGACCATAAAGGTCACACCCAATGACAGAAATCTTCTCTTTGTAACGAACAAGAACGTCCGGGGGAGCGTCTCTTGGTAGCCAAGGTTGGCACTCGCACTGCTAGCCATACTCAAGCCTGGATCTACCGTATCCTTACGTACACTCCAAGTCTGTTCTACAGGTAGTTGGTTGCAGGTTGACCCACTGCCCAGGTGTTCACCAGTTCACTGGTCCACGGCAAACTTAAACCGAATGTTCTGTGTTTGTTGGGCAACAATATGTAATATAAACCAGATGGCACCACACTCCACATGAACGTGACAAAACAAACAAAATTACTTTATAAAACAGACTTTTTGCGATCCGCATTCACCATAAACCAACGCAACAAATCAATATCAGCGTACACGGACAGATTAGCTTGGGTATCAAAATGGCCACCGCGCAATGCGAGATGGGTAACTGTGACGTCAGTGAAAACAAAGGATTGTATGTTCTCAGATGGTTGTGGAAGGTCGTGCATGAACAGATTATCTGTGGGTCAGAGGACTGAGCCCCGGGGGACTCCATTAGGAAAGTATCATGTACGTGATGACTTGCCAATAAAAATTACTTATGACTGTCTACTTGATATGTAGTCGGGCAGCCAGCGTTGGGTGGTATTGTCCATGTTTGTGCATATATTGAGTGTTTTGCTTGTAAGAGTTTTAGGAGGGTGTCAAACACTTTACTGATATTTACTGTGGTAAGAGTAGTGCGTTTTGGTGGTTTCCTGCTGTTGAAGCCTTCAAAGGTGTTTTGTGTGAGTTTTGTGAGGAAAGTGGTGGTGGAGGAATTTGGTCTGAATCCGTGTTGGGTGTGTGAGAGAGGGATGTGAGGGTTTGTGAGTGCAAGTATAAGGTGTTCTGTAACTTTTGAGGGTGTACAGTCATGTGATAGGTCTATAAGAGGCTGCTTTGGTGGGATCTTTGGTTAAATTAGGGTAACTAGGGCATGCCCGTACTATATATATATCTAAAATTATATCCCCCCCCTCTATTTACATGAAATGGTTTGGTCCAAAGCGAACGGCTTGCGAGTACGGTGACAATCCCCCCCCCCCCCCCCCCCCTCTATTTACATGAAATGGTTAGGTCCAAAGCGAACGGCTTGCGAGTACGGTGACAATCCCCCCCCCCCCCCCCCTCTATTTACATGAAATGGTTTGGTCCAAAGCGAACGGCTTGCGGAGTTTGGTAAAGAAATCGCCATAGCGTGCACAAACGCGCAGGAAAGCGAAAGAATCGCAAATTAGTTTTAATTAGTTTTAAAACATAGTTTAACGCCAACATAGTTTGCCAACGTGAAATAAATGAATACGCTCTCAAATGTGCCGTCCGAGGCAGAGTCTGTTCGCCACGTTCGGCACACGTGATAGCTCGCTGCTCTCTGATTGGTTGAATCGTTTTTTGGACATAGCTCGCTAACTACTTGTCCGATTAATATGAAACCTTGAAAAGGCACATCCTCGGGTCCCCAGCAATATACCTGGCAAGTTTCAAGTATATCGGACCCGTGGTTGTTGAGAAACAGCGGTCACAGACAGACACACAGAGATTACTGGCATTATAGATAGATGATTTTACCTAGTTTCCAAATGTTGTGTGTTTTTTGAGTGTTGGTAAGAGAAGTTGCTTTTATGCAAGGGCCGATGTGCCGTGTGGTGCAGGGTGTTTTAAATATAAATTGGAGATGTCGCCAGGGCCGGTAGCCTGTGAAGATTTTTGATTATTTTTGGTTTTGTGGGGGAGTGAATGTTGTGATGGTGGTATCGAGTTGGTAGCTGAATTTTCATCATGTAATACATCTTTCCTCTTTTCTGGTCCAATGTGACTTGTGTTTTTGTAATGGTCGATGAGGATGTTAGCTTGTTGTTTTTCTGATGGTTTGTTGTCTGTGGTAGTTATGGCTGCATGTGAGGGTGTTATGCCACTGTTGGAGTTATTGGTGCTGTTTATGGTTTTGTACAAGTGTTTCAGTTGTTTAGTGTGTGTAGAAAGGAGTGCTAGTTTTGTGTTTTTTCATGAGTATTTTGTTGTTGATTTCTGAGTTGATGTGTGAATCCCTCTCTACTCTCTACTATGTCTGGTGCTCTGTGTGTTGGTGTGTTGTGTTTTAGATCGTCTCCTTGTTTGATGAGGAGTGCCATTTCTATGGATGAACGGATTGGTGGAGGAGAGAGAAACAGGCCGACTTTTGTGTCCCATTTATTTAAAATATATATATAATAATAAAAGGCAGTGTCCGTCTGTCTGTCCGTCCCCTCCATAACTCCAAAACCATGAAACCTAGCAGCCCCAAACTTTGCATGCAATACACCGGGACCTCCAACAGATTGCAATGATGAAAACTGGGTGTTTGGGTGTGTAATAACACCCTTTTTGAAGATAATTAACGAGGTGCTCAAAAGAAAAAACCCGAAAAAGCCTTACCAATATGGCGGCCCACAATCTTGGTCAGCCTACTGCCACTCGCTGGGTTCTGAAGCCGCCATTTTGTTTCGGCCTATTCAAACGTGCCCAGCCTTGCAAACACGATCGATTATCATTACATAATTGAAACACATCATCAAAATCTGGATTCGGATATGAGGAGTGGATGCTGTAGACGAAATAGATGTCCAAATCTGGAGTGAAATCTGACAAAATTTACCATCTATATAATAATAGCGTAAGGACTCGACTTTGTTATCCCTTTTACGCCGCACCCAGTGACCCGATGCCCACGGCACTAATGGATTTACGATCTACGAACCGCGCTCTTTGTTTATCACGTACAGCCATACTCGAAAAATCGGAATTAGTCGACTTTGGGGCCCAAAAGCATCCGATTAACTGCCGATACGACGCCATCTTACGACGCCATCGTATTGGCGTCTGCTGGGTGAAGGCGAAGCGAGCCGTCCGCTGATTGGACAGTCGAAGGCGACAGCAAGCCGTCCACTGAGTGGACAATCCTGAGCATGCATTTGTGCCGGTGTCATCGATTGCGGTGTACGCTAACCTCATCAGGTGGGTTTACCATAATTTCTTCCATATACTGTGATTACAATGAAGTGAAACCGATCAGCAGCCCATCAGTATCATATAAAGCAATAAATACCAAGGCTTCAGCTTCTGAAAGCTTAAAACAAAGTGTACTTCGCCGAGTGACGAAAAGTAGGCATAGGCCTAGGCCCTACCTATCCAGTTGTTGTGTTTCCGTTGTGGCCATGATCTCAACAAATGGCGTAGGCCATGTGGCGTAGGGTAGGTCATGATCAGCCCCGCCCCCCGCCCCCCCTTTCGTTTCACCAACTCCTGCATCTGCCACCGTTCATGATTATCAAAGTAGGCTTTACCCTGTTCACGATAAGGTAGAAATCAGTGAGTTGTATACGAAGAGATAAAAGGATGGCATTGACTTCGAGACGGTACGTGATAGTTGGCTGCGGCTGGCTGATGCCACGTTTTTTTCTTCTTCTAAGTGCCATGGATGCTGATGGACATAATAAAGGTATCGGCTGATCTCTCATCGTAATATTACCCGATGGAAATGAACTGTTTCTTTGTTTGTCATTTCCTGTGCAATAATGTCAAATTGATGTCAGACATCCTTTTCTATTGACAGTCTATGGTTCTACTGCTGTTCCTTTCCATTGACACACACCACTGCGCCAGTGTGGCCAGAGTGGTGCTATGCCGATTCCTATTACGAATCCATTCATTTTTCAAAAGTATATCGTAGCGTTGTCATTTAAGTAGATTGCAATAAATACGTTGTTCATATACGCACTCTTCATTCTCATTTTTCTTCCTAACTCTTACTCGGACAAGCAAATCCCCTATGCCATCCATAATGGTACACTCTATCCATACACCACATCCTCCCTTCCGTGGATGTTCCACGGGTTTCGGATAGTATCTAATGATTCTTATAACTAAGTGTGTGTATATATTAATTTATTTAAGCGAGGCTGTCATTCTCCTCCTGGGGTTAGTTTTTTTAACTCTCCTTCTGGGTTTTTTATTTATTTAACTTAATAATAATTTTAAACTTCATTCATACTTCCATGGGATAGGGTGTCACTCCACTGTACCTGTGATCTGTTTTTAAAATTCCCTCTAGATGATGGACCCAGATTGCGTATATTTTAAAGTATTTAAGAGGTGGTGTCCTGAACATTTTCAGCCATTTCAACCAGAAGCAATCAGCTTGCTATGACTTGCCAAGCCAGCCGTTCCTTATCACCCATTTCGTTGGAGTGCTTACTTGAGTGCTTAAGCCACTTGGCGAGGGCTCTTCAAATGAAGTGAGAAATACCTGTGTACTTAATTAGTCACAGGGCCAAGGAAGTTTGGGTGTGTTATCACACCCTCTTTGAATATGATTAAAGAAGTGAACCACCACTTGGTGAATGCTATTCAGGCTGCTTTCGCAAGCCATGGCGTTACAATAGACAGAGCTCCCTTTTTGTTTTTACATACACATTTTTTTATTGACTAACATTTTTGTGCGATACTTTCATTGTATTAATAGATAGTTATATTAATATACCTATAAAAATATACTTATTAAAAAACAACAAATCAAATGTGTTTGGAACTCAAATCAAATGTCCGCCATGTCAAACTTTATCATTGCAAATGTAAAGTCGACATTTTGTCTGCTCTCAGTGGTTTCCACATTTTGCTGATTTGTTGCTTGATTTTCATATTTATAGAAGACTATTTAAAGGTAAATCTTTGTGGGTGCCGTTTTTGTGTTTGGTGTACTTCATCTGTGCTGTCCACCCGGAGACGTCTGCAAACACCCGGAGAACAAATTAATGCTTTTTAGCAGTCAGAACTGCTGCTAAGCTCAATTCTGCAGCTTAAAATTTTTAAATCTGGCTCAGGTTAAGAGTCTCCGGCAATCATAACCTAGCATTCTCGTTGCATATCATTCTCTTTGCCAACTCCCCCTCACCCCTTACCTTTTCTACACACCCCCCCCCCCCCTCCTCTCTGTCCCCTCTTCACTCTTCCCTCCTAATAAAGTGCCGTGCACTCCAACACACCTCTCGCTCCCACCCTTCTCCTTGCTCCCCTTCCCCGCTCTCCTTGCCTTCCCCACTCCCCTTCCCTTTCCCTTCCCTTTCTCCCCTCCCCCCTCACCCCTTCTCTACTCCCACCCCCCACCCCCCCCCCCCCCCCCCCACCCTCTTCATAATTCTGTCTGGAAGCGACTCGTTGTTACCCGGCGATGCCAGGTACTTTTGCTCGTAAAAAATAAATAAAGGACTTGTGACAACAAACTCAAATAAACCAGAACCAGCAGTCACAGACAGTTTACAGAGGAGTAAATATAAATCAAACAAGGAAATTTAAACGAACAAAGTAAACACAATAATGAAGCGCGTTCTAGAAAGTGAGTACCGAAGAGACCACAGATACTTTACAAAAATCAAAAGAAGCTCCAACTGACTGGAATGAGAACAACAGTAAAATTTGAGTTTTATTCGGCTTTCACAAAGTGCCTTAAAAGTTACCATGGTGTCTGTGCTGTACAAATCATTCTTTAAGTTAGACTTCCTGGTCTTGTAAATTGCCAGCTTGGCCTGGGAAATAAGGAAATTTGCTCGAACTGCTACAACATAAATAAATATTGGAAAGCTAAAATCAAGAGAAAGGCGTGAAAACAAAACTTTCAAAAACATAAATAGAGAGGTTAGGCGGTCACACCGAATGTATGTGTGACAATGTTTTCAACTACTTTGGTAAAAGGAAGGCAGTGAAGATGAATCAACCCTGGTTAGGTCCATTTGGAAAATTACCTTAGCATAACCAAAATTGCCCACATGTGACAGGGTGCAGTCAGCAAGGTCTCTCCTAGACAACAACAGCTCATGCAAGAACTGCCAAATAGTCTGAAGATGGAAGGCCATGATTCGGCACTTTATGTTGACTAGTCCTGGCCACCCTCAGATACTGGTAGGTTCAACCTTTCTGGTTGTAGCCAGTGCTTTCCAGACCAGAACAAGCGTTACGCCTAGGTCCCCCGTCGGGGAAGTGATGCGAGTTGTGTTACGGGGTCCTCCCCTTACCTCTGGTCTCGGTAGACCTCCGAACCCCGAGAGGGTCCCCGGCAGAAATATGTGTTATCCTTGGTTGAAATCAGGCAAATAATGAAACCCTCAATGGAACCAGCAAATGAAACAGTCAAATCAATAATGCAACCACACCAGGTTATGAACAAACAATAATATATTAGAAATCACACAGAAAGAGCCATACAACAATGGGGGCAATCACCCCTACTATCAAATCTTACGAGGGTAACCTTATCAAGCCCCTTAACGCCAAACTCATGGCACCTCCCCAATGTCTCTGCACCCCTCCAAGGCGAAGTCCCAATGTCTCTGTGCGCTCCCGCGATCGGGGAGTCAAGGCCCGATCAAAGTCAATTGAGGCGTAGGCGATCGAGGTGACCCCGAGGTCACGTTGTTCAGCACCCAGCAATACAGCGGTGGAAAGGAACCTCACAAAGACGCGCTCCGACGTACACGTTTGCAGTTCAATCCGCGAGCTTCCGTATAATTTTCAAGTGCCCTTTCTTGCACAGCCGTCCCCGGCAAACCACCGGGGAATAATGCCCAGGCGACACGGACCAAAACCGGTTCACTGCAGGTTGCTCGCGTGGCGAAGATGGCGGACGACTTTCACTCGAACCCGGGCTTTGAGGCCAGGATCCTCCGGAACCTCAATGAGGATACCCGACGACACAGGCTCCACGCACTCCGGCGATATCTCTTATCGCCCGAACTTCCCTTCAAGGACGCAAAGTTCGCTCGCACTGTACGTCGACCGCTCGGTCCGGAGCTTCAACAACCACGTCTCTTCACGATCTCCTCCCGCCTCTTCTTCCTCGCTCCACCTATTCCGGTCACGATCCGGATTTCTGGCCACATTTTACGAGGAGCGCTTTTACATCTTTTAACTATAATAAGCCTTTCCCTTCAACCACAATCACCAGAATACTTCGAACCAACAACAATAATCATAACAACAATCATTAGGGCCGAAACCGTAACAGTTGACAAAGTGGAAGACGCAGAAAACATGCCATGACATGACATTTCGCTCAAGGTTCAGACATACATGGAGGTGGGCCATCTTGGATTTTGACGTGGCGCCCCAATTTTCAATAGCGTTCTTCCTTCTGCCTAGATACACCCACACACCAGATTAGAAGTTGGTACTTTGCTTATTTTTCAAGATATTTTGCTCACAAGGTTCAGACATATATATGGTGGAGGCCATCTTGGATTTTGACGTGGCGACCCAATTTTCAACAGCCTTCTTCCTTATGCCTAGATAGACCCACACACCAGATTAGAAGTTGGTACTTCGCTTATTTTTCAAGATATTCCGCTCACAAGGTTCAGACATACATGGCGGCGGCCATCTTGGATTTAGACGTGGCGACCCAATTTTCAGTAGGTTTCTTCCTTATGCCTAGATACACCCACACACCAGATTATACGTTGGTACTTCGCTTATTTTAAAAGATATTTCGCTCACAAGGTTCATACATATATATGGTGGCGGCCATCTTGGATTTTGACGTGGCGACCCAATTTTCAATAGCGTTCTTCCTAATGCCTAGATACACCCACTCACCAGATTAGAAGTTGATACTTTGCTTATTTTTCAAGATATTCCACTCACAAGGTTCAGACATACATGGCTGTGGCCTTCTTGGATTTTGACGTGGGTTGCACCCGCACACCAAATTCGAATGCGGTCCTTCGCTTACGCACGCACGTACGCACGGAGGGGAAAACCATAGTCCCCCTTTCGCTCCGCGGTGCGACGGGAGACAAAAACTGGGTGACACGTTTCTGTGTTTCATCAACCAACCAAGTGGGTGGTTGTAGAGCCAAAACCTTGTGCCATAGGTTTGAAGTAACCAGGGTATTTATTACTAATGCCCTGCCATGGTAGGACAGCTGGCAAAGTAGGCCTTTCCATATTAACAGAATCAATTCAATACGTTCAGGAAAGCCTTGCCAGTTGCACCTCACAAAAATCACGAGGGCCAAGGAAAATCCCCAAAAATTTAATCCCATCTCTCCTCCAGGTGACATTAGCGGGTAGAGACGGGGGTGAGGAAGGGTGTGTGAGGGCGGGGGGGGGGGGGGGGGGAGGGGGAGAGGGAGAGGAGGGAAAAGGAGAGTGGACAGGGCGTTCTAGCCACAGTGCTTCTGTTTTTCCCTCGTTATCTTTGCAGATGAGGCTTTGCCAAAAATATTCACACAATGCATCATCCTGGTAATGTCATTGGAATCATTGATGCAAACACATATGTCATCAGCATAAGCACTGGTCTTAATAGGGTGGCTTGACCTTCTGATAGTAAAGCCAAACAGACTTCTGGACAGTGGTCAAGAGGTTCAAGGGATAGGGTATATTAGGCAGCTGAAAGTGGACAGACCTGCCTTACCCCTCTTTCAATACAAAAGGGGGGAATCACTTCATTGTTAATGTTAAGGAGGGCAGATATGTTGGAATAACATAGCTGTATACATGAAACAAAAGAGGGGCCAAATCCAAACCGTTGCAATACTTCAAACAAATATCTGTGACAAACATAATCAAATGCCTTTTCTTGATCCAAGAAAACAAGACCAATGCGTTCATGATATATGTCGCAAAGATTAATCACAGCGCAATGACAGAAACGGTATCGTGGCTATTACGACCGGGAACACAATAGGTTTGATCCACATTTACAATGTCCTTAAGAAGGTGTGAAAGGCGCAGAGCAATGGCTTTGGAAAAAATCTTATAGTCGGTGCAAAGTAACGATACCGGTCTCCAATGGGAAATTAGCAAAAGGTCGGTTTTCTTGGGGAGCAAGGTAAGTACTGCTCTTCTGCAGCTCAACAGGAGGTCGTTCCTCTTGAGGCTCTCTTGGAGGACTGAAAGCAGTTCAGGCCTAATCAAGTCCCAAAACAGTTCAAAGAACTCTGATGGCAGTCCATCAAGACCGGGTGATTTCCCTTTTCCAAGGCTCTTGAGAGCAATAGGGAGTTCCTCGTGTGTCAGTGGTTTCTCCAGGCTCAGGGGTTAAGGAGTTGATACCGTCACACAAATAGGAGGCACCTTAGATCAACCTCTGTTGCTTTCTAAAGCTTGGAAAATAGAGTTTAGCTTCAACTTTGATTTATTTGGGGTGAGTAATAATAGTCATCCGGACGTTTCAAGGTGGTGATTTGGGGGTGAGGAACCTTCGATTCAAAATCGAAGAAGAACCGAGTTGGTGTGTCCAGGCAATTGAGACTTTTGTAGCCTGCTACACTGAGGTTCCGTGAAGTGGTCGGCGCTGGGCTGGCGGATAATGTTCCTCGCCGTATAAATAAGCCCATGCAGATCGGAAAAATAATCTTTAACGTCGATGTGTCTTTTTCTGAAGGTGTGGTTGAGAAATTGAAGAATTTGAGTTGGTGAAACCTCAATTTAATTCGTTGTAGGGAACACTTCAATATCATAGGATTCCTCCTCTGACATGTAAGAGGTGCTGCCCGGGAAATTTGTGATCACCGGCTCCCGAGGAACCAGAGTAATCTGTGGTGTGCAGGTGTCAGCCTGCACTGTTACTGCAGGAGCAGGTTTTACCGGAGCCTCAGGTAATGTGGGGGTGGGGAAGAGGGGGGGGTTGTTTCCGCAACATGTTGGTCAATGTGGGATTTTTCCTCGGGAATGCTTTCCAAGAGAGCCGGCACAATGACTATTGGGGTTGAAAGGTCGTCGTTAGGTAAGTTTGGACACTGCGGGATCGAATTTTGGCCCTCTTGAGTCTCGACCAGACTCGTCATCCGCACAAGGATTTAAGGCAGTTTGGATTTCGGCCTTATCTGGAGGTAGCGCGTGCACATCCTCGATAATAAGCTGAGGGTCTGTTGCCTCTACAGGTAGAGAATCTACATTCTCATTCCTCAGTAACTCATATTGATTACTCATCGATATCTGATCAATTAATGCTGGAACTGTGTCCAACGCTTCTGACTCTCTAACCACCTTTTCCGTATGGGATGGGGGCGCATCCTAAGGTGTTTTCCCTCTTCCTTAAGGAGGAAACGAGTGTAAATCCGGCCCACACGTTATTGTTACCGGAGGCTTTCGATATTAATGGTACCTCGTCTGGGATAGTGGATGCGGGGATGGAGGGGGGTGGGGGGGGGGGTGTCTGCTCGGCTATAGAGGGTGCAGTTCGGGGACAGAACCACTTTAAATGCCCAAAGTTACCACAGATGAAACATTTTAATTTTTCCGTGGATGCGTATACTTGATATTTGTGATTGTCGATACGAAATTTGAATACTGCGTTAAGTACTTTATCCACGTTAGATGTGGGAAACACGATGTACACCTGCCGTCGGAAAAACGTGTTTAGCCTACTCGCTGGGACAACCCACAGATAACATTGTGATCTGTGACACCACTGTACCATACCGAGGAGATGGGTGAAGGGGGGAGGAAAGGGGCAGCAAGGGGAGTAGGGGTGGAGAGAAAGGGGGAAAGGGTGGGGCGGCATACAGCCTTTTGTAAAGCAATAAAAGGAAAAATCCGCCACTCGGCATACACTAGCTGAGCAAAGTGAATGCGAGGAAAAAAAAAACCCAAAAGCAACACACCTCCCAATGGGGAAAAAGATGAGGAACCAGGGCACCCCCTCAGAGTGCCGATTGAGAAAAACTCACCACTCCACCTCACCGTAAGCTGTGCGTTTTCTATCTATCTCTATCTCTGTCTGTCTGTATATATATATATATATATATATATATATATATATATATATATATATATATATATATATATATATATATATATATATATATATATATATATCACAGAAGAAAAAGAAAGAAGGGGGAGAAAGATGAAATGAAGTTGGAATGGAGACAATAATACGGGCGCAAAGTGTGGGAGTGGGGGGGGGGGGGGGGTAGAGAGGGAACGAGGACAAGGGATGGCATGCTGGTGGAACAGATGGAATGCAACGATGTGAAATAAACAAAAATGGGGGAGAAAGGGGTGAAAACGATGAGAAAAAGGGTTAGAAAGATCGAAGGTCGGAGCAGCCCATACCTCACCACACATGCACAGCCGCCATCTTGCCACACCCAAACACACCAACAGGGGGTACACGAGAGAGATAGTGAGAGAGATAGTGAGAGAGAATCGGATGGACGGATCGGTGGAGGAGAGGGAGAGGGAGAGAGAGAGAGAGAGAGAGAGACTTCGACTTTTCGACTTTTTATGTCCTCTTATTACAAAAGTATTTTTTAAAAACAATAAATGTTGATTCAAAGAAAACAATCACAAGAGTTGCACAAACCTTAACATGATAAATAAACAAAATATAAGCAAACAAACAAGAAAGTATTAGGGAAATCAACTACATAGTAAATACTAACTGACCCTCAGCTATTTTGCAAAATGCATTTCTTACAGACCACTGCTTCTCAAAGAGTTGAAACTCAGAAGAACAACAAAATTCCAGCTTAATTCTTCAAACTCAGAGAGCTTTAAACATTTCCAAAACATCTGTACCATAAGAATCATTGCGTATCTTTGATGTCCTGGTCTTATATATTGCCAACTTGGCTTGCAAAAGAAAGAAATGAATTAAAATTGTTGTTGGGGAATTGAAATGCCCACGAAGGACAAAAACAAAGGCAGGAAAATCAAAAACAAAGGAAAACCGTGAAAGTAACATTTGAAAGAAAATAAATAAAGATGTCAACCGGTCACAGCGTACATACGCATGGGGCAAGGTTTCAGTTTGTCCACAAAATGGACATTGCTCACTTATCGCTTGTGAGAAGCGGTGAATTAGGGAATTTGTAGGTAGGATCCAATGAGCAATTCTCCAGTGAAGATCCCCAACACGTTTCAGCACGGGCTGTTTATAGTACCACCCCCAAATAGAGTGAAGGTGAGGGGTATTCGGCAGGACCCGCAGGCCATCTACAGGGTTTAGGGGATGAAAACAACGAAGACAATGAAGGAAAAAGGATTTTTAAGCATTGCACATACAGGGTCTTTCGATTGCTCGCAGAAAAGGATAGAGAGCGGCCAAAACTAATCGGTTACAAACTAAGAGAACCAGATAGACAAAGATTGAACGAAGGGTGGAGAAGATAAAGAGGTGGTTCTGGGAGGGTTGCTTGCCCATCTATTTGAGGCTCAGTCGAAGCGAAGCACCATTTTCAAAAAGCTGTCAACTCTGCGACACGATATAATGCCAACCGTCAAAGCCAGAGCGGTAGCACTGATCCACCTGTCATTGGTGGCGTTTCTCAAATGACACACTTTTGTTACTGAGGCATTTATAAACTGTTGAATGAAGGTGCTTTCATTCACACACTCACCAAATAAAGAGTTGTGAAATAATGGTTTGTTGAAGAACATGGATCAAACACAAGTCGAGGGGTCACGGAGACGGGTAAAGGCTTGCCACACATTCAGTAGGCTTTGGTGAAAGGCAGGTAGCATCGACAGTTCTATCTTGGTCGAACAATCAGGAACAGCTCCTGTGCAAGGTCCAACTTCCCCGCTTGACGTAAGATGCAGCTGGTAAGCTATCTCCAAGCCAAACATGGTTCAAACAAGAAGTGCCATGTTGTTCGTAGGCGGAAAGCCATGATGCGGCATTTGACATTGACAAGCCCTTGGCCACCCTCTGCAGTTGGTAAGTTTAGACTATCTGGTCTCAGCCAATGCTTTCCGGACCAGAAGAAATGGTTGACGCATTTTTGTAGGTCCTCCACCAGAGTTTTGGGTGGCTGCAGGGAAATAACATTGTACCCTAACATAGAGGTGACCAGACTGTTGATGACTAGTACCCTACCTTGGTAGGACAGTTGGCAGGGCAAGTTCTTCCATTTCAGTAAAAGTACTTCAATGTGTGCCAACAATCCTTCCCAGTTATGCCTCACAAAATTTCCAGGGCGAAGGAACACCCCTAGGAACTTAATCCCATCTCTTCTTCACGAAAGATTGGCAGGGAGAGGAGGAGGGAGAGTAAATAAGGGGGCAGGTAGGGGATAGGTAGAGGGTTGAAGCCACAGCTCTTCTGTTTTTGTCCAATTTATCTTGGCTGATGATGCCCTGCTGAAGAGATCCAACGTACTCATCATCAAATCAACGTCTTCTGACTGTCTGATGCAGACACAGATGTCATCTGCATAAGCAATTCTTTTTAAGGAGTGAGTTCCAATAGTAACACCAGACAAGGACTTCCGAAAGGTATTTAAGAGGGGCTCAATGGATAAAGCATACAAAATTCCTGACAGAGGGCAGCCCTGCCTTACCCCTCTCCCAATACAAAAGGGAGGTTCAAGTTCATTATTAATCTTTAAAATCGCTGATATGTTTGAATAACATAACTATATATGGGATAGAAAGAGAGGTCCAAAACCAAAACATTTTAGCACTTCAAAAAGATATGTAGGAGAAACACAGTCAAAAGCTTTCTCCTGGTCGAGAAGATCAAGCCACAACTTCCATAATTAATCTCACAGATTTCAATGACATCTCAGACAACAGAGATATTATCCTGAATATTGTGACCAGGAACACAATAAGTCTGGTCCATGTGAATAATGTCTCCTAGTCGGGGTGAGAGATGCAAGGCCAAAGTCTTTGAGAAATTTTTATAGTCCGTACACAATAAGGACACCGGCCTCCACTGTGATAAAAGCAATAAATTTCCTTTTTTAGGAAGCAAAGTAAGCACGGCTCTCCTGCAGCTCAGTGGAAGTTCACCCTTCTTCAAGTCCCAAAATTTCTCGAAGAACTCCACTGGCAGACCATCCAGGCCAGGTGATTTCCCGTTGTCCAGGCTTTTAAGGGCAACAGAGAGTTCCTCAAGCGTGGGCGGTGACTCCAAATCCGTTCTTTGCTTTGGAGTCAGTGTACCGACACCATCAAACAAAATAGGAACAAGTTCTGCATCGACATCTGTTGCCTGGTAAAGTGTAGAGAAGAAGAGTCTTGCATCCTTCTTAATTTCTACAGGGTTAGTCGTGATTGAATTATCAGGACGTTTCAAAGCAGTAATTCGGGAATGAGGAAATTTTGATTAAAAAAAAAAAAAACTGTCGGAGGATCCAGGAGGTAAAGGTGCTGAAAGCGTAATCTCATTCACGCTCCTTGTGTTCGATTAGCAATTATATTATTAAGAAGAGACTTCTTCTCAAATAGTCTTAGTTTCTGTTGGGGTTTAGGATGGGGTTTTTTTATTTGTTTGAATCTGGAGAATCTCCTTCTCCAGCTCCACTTTAATCCTGCATTCTACTTGTGTGTTTAGAAAACAAAATTTCTGAAAAACTTCTAATTTGGACCTTTGTGTTGTCCCACCACAATCGCTGGTCCTTAAAACTGGATTTGGAGCCTCTCAGATTGGACCACACCCTCTCAAAGGCATTCCTAAAGGAGGGGTTACCTAATATGGAAATGTTAAGTTTCCAAAAAGAGTGGTGATTTGGAGATAACCATACACGGTAACTCATGGTAATGAGGTGATGGTCAGAGAAACCAGACGGGGAAATTTCAGTGGTGCGGGAGAGGTTGGTTAATGGCAAATTTATATAAAATCTATCAAGTCTGGCAAGGGCCACTTGATTATTGGCAACCTTACACCAGGTAAATTGATGGGTGCCTGGATTTTGTATCCGCCAGCTATGTTGAAAACCAAAATCTGTTATTATTTTAGATAACAGTCTGGTTGGTCCGGGGTGAGGTTCTGCACCATTCCGATCGCATTCAGGTTGCAGGGTGCAATTAAAATCACCACCTATTATAATGCACTTCTGCAAGTCTAACTGCATCATGTGGAGTCGTAACCTGTCATAGAAGGTTCGTCGGTTTGTGCCCTTTGAAGGGGCATAGACATTTTTTCAATTAAAATGAATGTCTCCATCAACAAAATCCAGTGAAGCTAAGTGACCTGGGCTTATTTCCTGAAATGAGAGTTGGAGAGGGCAAACATGGGGATTAATTAGAAAAGCAACTCCTGCTGTACGAGAGGTTGAATCGCTAAAGTAGCCGGCCTTTTTCATCATTCGATTCCATATAGCGTGAGACGATGGAGTAGAGTGGGTTTCTTGTAAGAAAGCCACATCTAGTTTCTGTTGCCTTACAAGGTTGACCACTTGGAGCATCCTAGACTGGCTCGCACCACCATTTATATTGAGGCTACCAAAAATAGTCATGGAGATGTAAAAGAGGTAAGGAAAGGGAAATATGCGTATCATCCTTTTAGTTCGTTTTTTCCATTAACAATGTGTTTCTTAAGCCTACTGCATTGGGGTTCCGTGAAATTGTGGTCACTGGGTCGGCGAATAATACACCTTGCCGTTTCAATAAACCCATGTAGATCAGAAAATGATCTTTTATTTCAATATATCTTTTTCTAAAAATTTGGTTCAGAAAATTGAGAATTTGCGTAGTCCATGGGCTGGGGTGGTTTCTGTGTGACTTTTATGTGCCCTAAGTTTCTCTTCATATTATTGAAGTAGACCATGTGGGACATCAAAAAAGTGAGGGTGGACATCTGGGAGCCTGGTCGGATTTGAGAAAATGACGTCACAATATCAAGCTTTTGTGTTCATGAGGTGACCAAAAATTTGGGGTAGGGGAAACTAAAATGCTTATAACGCCACAACCATACATGATATAACTGCAAACTACCATTCAAAATATTTGTTTTTATTCACTCTACATGTGACAATATGTAATTATCTGATTATTATACAAATTTGCTGTCCAGAGGTCAAAAGGTCATGGAAATCGGGGGTTGCTTAAAATATGACCCACCGGAAGAAAAATGTGAGTTACAGGCTGCCTGTACTACTTGATAATGTTTGCTGGCTGTCAGAGGTTGCCAAGACATATCTCTATCACATGATTTGCATTGTATAAGAATTAACCCTTTTGTAACGTAAACATCAACTTTGATAAATGGTGCTATTTCAGACATGTCAGAAATTCCAGTTTTTCCATCGTCTAAGTGTACATTATTCATACCATACAGGTTGGTGATTGTTTTGTAAACCTCTTTTAGATTATTCCTATACATATCAGCAGAAGACCCAGAGGAAATGACTTCTTGCTATTTCTGACAACGATGAACCATTTAACCCTTTTATTTCAGTTGTTTTAAAATGGGCAGAGGTTGAGTCCTCTATTTCTAGTCAGTTCTCATTATCTCCAGTCATTTGAGGCTTCTTTGGATTCCCACAATAGAGTAGTTCCACGTGGTTCTGTTAGAGGGCACTACCACCGATTCTAGTATTGACAGCTTGGTGGCAGCACTGTATAAGTGCATTTCCTCATGGGTGAAAGTGAAAGTAAAAATTGAATCAACATTACAATCTTCAATTTGACAGACAGTTCTCATGTTTTAACGCACAGACTACTTGTGGTAGGTGTTTTTATCTACAGAAAGGCTTAAACAAAATCAGTAGTATAATCAGCCTTCACTACACACCAGTGCACACATGCATACCCCATCAAGTACAGGAATGTAAACAGGCTCGCAAATGGTCGAGCAGTAACGCCGCCTGCCCAACGCAAGACGAACTAAACGTCTGTCCGATCTTCATTATCCCAATAGCATGTTTATCACCAGACAGCTTTCAGAGGGCTGAAAGTTGATTTATCCTGCCAAGATGTCAGATTATGTATGCCTTTCAGGTGTGTTATGACTTACAATAATGCTGCCATCACCCATGTTCATGGAATGCCCTTCTGGTTTGTTTCAGATGAGATGCAGAACACTGGTGTCAGCTTGGTTGGTGGAGCTGGAGACAGTGAATACCTTGATCTTGATAAATGCATCATTTGCCAATCTTCGAAAGAAAAAAACCCCACAAGCACTGAACATGGGCGGAAACGAATACGTGAGGCTGCTGCAGAACGAAATGACCATGTTGCCAAAAGACTTCGCACCCTTGAAGATGAAGAATTTGTCTATCATATGGACAATCTGTGTTACAAAGCTTACACTCACAAAAAATCGATCTGCAAAGGGAGCTGATCGAATATATTATATCTTTGATTCATACTTTGACATTTCAATCAAAAACTCACAAAAGAAAGCGACGAGAAACCATCTCTCCGATTGAACTGAATGCAGTCAGTGAAGATACACCTTTACCAGTTCAGATGGAGCGGTTATGGCCAGCTAACAGGAACAAGCATAATCTTGAGATTTTACTGCACCAGACAGCCATAAAGCACGCGCGAGAGACCCCTGCAAGCCTGAAGGTATTTGTGAGTGGCTTTTCAAGTGAATCTGTCGAAGTCCCATGTCTTTCGTGTTGTGATGGCTATTGCAGGGACATTCCAGAACTCTGCATTGATATAGAGGAAGCAGATACACGAATTATACCCCACGCCTTATATGCTGTGGAGCACGGAATACAACGACTAGTGGTGTTATCCCCAGACACTGATGTATTTGTGCTGTTGCTCTTTTACTGGGATGTACTGCATGAAAAGGGCCTTTATGAACTGTGGTCGAAAGCTGGCAGTGGAAACTCTACCAAATATATTCCAATACATTCTCTTGCGTCAGATAAAGGGCCTGACCTATGCAAAGTCCTTCCCACTGTGCATACGCTCACTGGGTGTGATTAAACCAGCAAGGTTGGCACAAAGCAAGCGGCCCTTGAAGCAAACCCAGTAGACTACCTTCAAGGATTTGGTTGTAGCCAAAATGGACCTTCTGACGATGAAGTTGAGAGAGCAGAATCATATCTAGTGAAAGTCCTAAAGAATGGAACTACCTGCACAACAATGGATGAACTCAGGGATCATAATTATCACCACAGCAAAACCCCACTCGAGAAGTTGCCACCTACAAGCCATGCCATAAAGGCCCATATTCTAAGGGCATATTATGCTACATATGTGATGACATCAATTCTCTCTGCAAATACGACTGAGTTGAATCCTCTCCTATACGGATTTGAAGAGGAAGATGAACTTCTCCATCCAGATAAGGCCATCAGACCCATTCCCGAGGAATATGCTGTGCACTGTACTTGCTTGAAATGTGCGACAGAGATGTGCATGTCGAAAGAGTGACCTGCATTGTTGCAAGTTCTGCAAGTGCCAAGGTATGGGAGACGAGAATGTTTGCTGTAAAAATACAGCTGGTTGTATCTAAAACCGAACAGAACTCATATGTGACACTTACAGCTGCGTGGAAATGTACTCCTGGCATCTACATGTATTCCTTCTCCCATTATCAAATTGGCATGATTTGGAATAGTGACTAGTCAGCAGTATACCTTCATTTGGATATAAAAACCTAGACTATTACTAAAACTGAGCAAATTCAGCAGTTTATTTTTGCTGAATGGACTAAGGATGTTCCGAACCACCCCCCCCCCCCCCCCCCCTCTACAGGTGGTTGTTTTAGGACTTAGTGGGTTAACGACATGGGAATATTGTAAGAAATTAGTAAATTAAGTGATATTTAGGCTTAAAGAAATAAGTAGTTGGTGAAAGATCATATTCATACTGGTGAAAATGTTCGATTACTTTATTTTGTGGCATGTAATGTGTCTTCCGCTGCAAAGGAAAATCAGCTTTTCTGAAATAGCACCATTTATCAAAGTTGATGTTTACGTTACAAAAGGGTTCATTCTTATACAATGCATATCATGTGATAGAGATATGTCTTGGCAACCTCCGACAGCCAGCAAACATTCTCAAGTAGTACAGGCAGCCTGTAACCCACATTTTTCTTCCGGTGGGTCAGATTTTAAGCAACCCCCGATTTCCATGACCTTTTGACCTCTGGACAGCAAATTTGCATAATAATCAGATAATTACATATTGTCACATGTAGAGTGAATAAAAACAAATATTTTGAATGGTAGTTTGCAGTTATATCATGTATGGTTGTGGCGTTAAAAGCATTTTAGTTTCCCCTACCCCAAATTTTTGGTCGCCTCATGAACGCAAAAGCTTGATATTGTGACGTCATTTTCTCAAATCCGACCAGGCTCCCAGATGTCCACCCTCACTTTTTTGATGTCCCACATGGTCTACTTCAATAATATGAAGAGAAACTTAGGGCACATAAAAGTCGCACAGAAACCACCCCAGCCCATGGACTAATGGTAAGACGTTGGAATCACTGTATGTGGGGAATTCCTCAATGTCATATGATTCCTCCACAGACATGTCAGAAGCACTATCTGGGACCCCTGGCTCTTGAGACACCAGAATATTCTGTGGTGTGCAGGTGTCATCCTGTCGTTTCTGTAGGAACAGGTTGAGGGGCGGTTTTGTCAGAACCCCGGGTAATGTGGGGGGGGGGGGGGGGGGGCGATTCTGCAACCTGTTCCACAATTTGAGGTTCTTCCTCGGGACAATCATTGTGCTCAGGTACGTTTTCTAGATTGGTCGGCACAACGACTATTTGGTTTGAACGGTCGCCATCATGTGCGCTGGAACACTGTGGGGTCGAATTTTGATTGGTTTGCCCCCCAGTCGAGTCTTGACCCGACTTATCTTAATCCGCACAAGGATTTAACGTAGTTTGCACTCCAACCTCATCTGGAGGTAGTGCATGCAACTCCTCCACATTAGGCTGAGGGTCCATATCGGCAGCAGGCAGAGGATCTGCATTCACATTTAGCAATACTTCATATCGATTACTCATCGATGTTTTAGCAGGCGTTACTGAGTCCAATGCATCGGAGTCCAACCAAGTCCAAGTCCAAAGCATCCTTCTTTTCCTTACGGGGTGGAGGGACATTCCGAGGTGGTTTCCTCTTTCTCAAAGAGGAGACGAGTGTAAAACCATCCCTAACGTTTTCGATGTCGATGGTACGTTTTCTGTCACAGTAACAGTGGGTGTTGTCTGCTCGGCCACTGCGGGGGCAATTTGTGGACAAAACCGTTTTAGATGCCCAAGGTTCCCACAGCCGAAACATTTTAACGTTTCCGTGGACGCATATACCTGGTACTCGTGATTATCCACACGAAACGTAAATACCGCGTTGAGCACCGCGTTGAGTCCACATTGAATGCAGGAAACACAATGTACTCCTGCCGCCGGAAGGACATGATGTGTTTAGCCTGCTCGTTGCGACACCCCAGAGATAACATCATGATCTCGGACACCCCAGAGATAACATCGTGATCTCCGACACCCCAGAGATAACATCGTGATCTCGGACACCCCAGAGATAACATCGTGGTCTCGGACACCCCAGAGATAACATCGTGATCTCGGACACCCCAGAGATAACATCGTGATCTCGGACACCCCAGAGATAACATCGTGATCTCGGACACCCCAGAGATAACATCGTGATCTCGGACACCCCAGAGATAACATCGTGATCTCGGACACCCCAGAGATAACATCGTGATCTCGGACACCCCAGAGATAACATCGTGATCTCGGACACCCCAGAGATAACATCGTGATCTCCGACACCACTGTACCATACCGAGAAAGCTCTTTTAAAATTAAATCGTTTTTCAGGAATGGGGGACAATTTGATATGAAGACTTTCACGGCTGGGGTGTCCAGTGGGGAAACCAGGACAAAATGTCCATTCTCGGTAGACAAACCGTTTGCCACAATTGCATGTACAAGCTGCTCTTCAGCTACGAATTTTACCAGGCGTTTGTTCATCCGTGAAGCTGCACGGATTTTCTCGAGCCCGATTATGTTACCCACCACAATAACGATGTCTTCCATGGTGACCTTGTTAGGGGAACGCAAACCACGCCATGTTTCCGTGTCAAGCCTTCAAAGGCCGCGGAGCGGGAACGTGCTGACATTACGACGATCGGAAAATCCTCGGCCTTAGCCGAGATGGATTTGGGGAGGGTGGAGGGGCAGGGGGTGCAGCTTTCTGTACAAGTAGGGGGGAAAAAGGGAAAAGCGCTACTCGGCATACACCAGCACGAGCGAAACTATCGCGAGGGAACACACCTCTCAATGAGGAAAAGGGCGAGAAATCACGACAACTCGTCAGTGTGCCGATGGACTCACCCCTCGATCTCACCGAAAGGCTTGTGGGGGGAGGGGGGAGCGAGTGGGGGGAGGGAGGAGCGAGTGGGGGGAGGGGGGAGCGAGTGGGGGGAGGGGGGAGCGAGTGGGGGGAGGGGGGAGCGAGTGGGGGGAGGGGGGAGCGAGTGGGGGGAGGGGGGAGCGAGTGGGGGGAGGGGGGAGCGAGTGGGGGGAGGGGGAGCGAGTGGGGGGAGGGGGGAGCGAGTGGGGGGAGGGGGGAGCGAGTGGGGGGAGGGGGAGCGAGTGGGGGGAGGGGGGGCGAGTGGGGGGAGGGGGGCGAGTGGGGGGAAGGGGGAACGAGTGAGGGGAGGGGGGAACGAGTGAGGGGAGGGGGGAACGAGTGAGGAGAGGGGGGACGAGTGGGGGGAAGGGGGAACGAGTGGGGGGAGGGGGAACGAGTGGGGGGAGGGGGGAACGGGCGTGGAACTGGGAGGTGGGGGGGCGGAAAAAATGGGAAGGGAGGACGAGGGTTGTGGTACCGGGTTTGATGAAAATGGAGTTGTGGGGGGAGACAGAGAATACACAATGTGAAAATAAAACATAAATGGAAATGAAAAGGTGAAAACAACGACCAAAAAAGGGGAGGGGTAGAAAGATCGAAGGTCGGAGCAGCTCGCACCTCACCACACATGCACAGCCACCATCTCGCCACGCCGAACACACAAGTGGCCAGCAGGGGGCGGGAGAGAGAAACGGATGGAGGGTTTGGTGGAGGAGGGGAGAGAGAGGGAAACGGATGGATGGAGGATTGGTGATGGAGAGAGAAAGAAAGAAACAAATGGATGGATTGGGGGAGGAGGTGAGAGAGGGGGAGACACTGACTTTTGTATACCTTTATTTAAATAAGGTTGGAAAAACAGTTAAACATGGCATTCAAAACAATAAGTCCTAAAAGGGAAGTTAATGGATTAAAACAGTATGTACACAATTAAAATGAAAATTCGAGATTATGGTCTATTTTACACAATATATTCCTATCACACAATTTCTGCTTGAACAGTTCTAAATTATTAAAGTTTTGGTGAAACAAAAACTTTGCACGTTGTCTGGCCATGGCAAGGGCCTTAAAAACTGTTAAGGCATTCTAGTCAGCATCAGAGTTTGCAAGAAGTTTCGCTTTCCTCGTTTTATAAATTGATAATTTCCCTTCAGTTATTGGAAAAATTGTGAGAGCGGATTCCTGGATATGCTTGGAGGAGAGACAGAGAGACAGAGAGACACAGAGACAGAGAGACACACAGAGACACACAGAGACACACAGAGACACACAGAGACACACACACACACACACACACACACACACACACACAGACAGAGACAGAGACAGAGACAGAGAGAGAGAGAGAGAGATCATGAACAATAGTTGCAATATGTCCTGCTTTGTGCCATGTTTCGTTGTTACTTTAAAATAGCCATTACTCGGTTGACAATGTCAATGAGACCATGGACACCTTCTGCCAATGGAAGGTAAAGAACGTCAGGCTTAACCCAATGCTTGCTGCCCCTGAATAAATCGAGCAGATGTTTCTGGAATGTCAGCAACAGTGCTTCAGGAGGGTGCAAAGCAATCACTTTGTGCCACAAGGAAGCGACTACATTATTAACAAGAAAAAGAGCAATCAAAGATTGCAAACCCTCACCAGTATGTATTTTCAGTGGTTTTTAAGGCTTTTGTGTTAAAACAATTATGGCAGCCGAACCACGTGACCGATGACGTCATCAATATTTTTTTCTAAACTAATTTATTCCTAGATCATGCTCAAGAAATGTAATCTTGATCGGATGAAGTTTTGTGCTTGTCGAATTATGACGTCATAATGGAGGCACCTATGACATCATTAACATATTTTATTCCCCATGGAGAGTTCTTTACAATGAGCCATGTCTCAATTTTTTTCTATTCAGCGCTTTCGGAGATATAGAGGTGCAAAGTTTTTCGGTTTTTCCAAGATGGCGGCCAAACCACGTGACCTATGACATCATAGTTATTAAAAAAGTTATACAGGTGGAGGTGCACCGATGGTGAAAATTTCAGGAGAGGGTAATTACTAAGGCACGACCTCTGTACGACAATGTAGATAAAATTCCTCTCCACTTCTCTCGTCTATTATCAATTTTATTAACTACATTAACCCACTTCTTAGCTGTGAAAGCTGGAGTGCTAATGTACACACCTAGATAATGGAGGCCTTCCTTCTCCAATTGTAAGCCTCTAAATAGCGAAGGCAAACCAACAGCCAGGGTATGGCCAATCCATAAAGCTAAACAAATGAAAAGCAAATGAAAATAATTTGTAGTTTGTACAAAGTAGAGAAATGTGCCGCCAATTCTGTAACGACTGCAAGACTCCTTTCTTCGGAATAAGGCACAGGATTGCACAGCGACACCTTCGAGGTAATAAACCCTCTTGCAAACTACAGTTTAAAACATCTAGATGTGTTGGTAAAAGTCCAAGAATGTTTTGTAAAATTCAACAGGTAAACCATCAAAGCCAGGTGCTTAAAGATCATTAATGTTACTAGGGCATGCCCGTACTATATCTATATCTAAAATTATATCCCCCCCCTCTATTTACATGAAATGGTTTGGTCCAAAGCGAACGGCTTGCGAGTACGGTGACAATCCCCCCCCTCTATTTACATGAAATGGTTTGGTCCAAAGCGAACGGCTTGCGGAGTTTGGTAAAGAAATCGCCATAGCATGCACAAACGCGCAGGAAAGCGAAAGAATCGCAAATTAGTTTTAATTAGTTTTAAAACATCGTTTAACGCCAACATAGCGGCAACATAGTTTGCCAACGTGAAATAAATGAATACGCTCTCAAATGTGCCGTCCGAGGCAGAGTCTGTTCGCCACGTTCGGCACACGTGATAACTCGCTGCTCTCTGATTGGTTGAATCGTTTTTTGGACATAGCTCGGTAACTACTTCTCCGATTAATATGAAACCTTGAAAAGGCACATCCTCGGGTCCCCAGCAATATACCTGGCAAGTTTAAAGTATATCGGACCCGTGGTTGTCGAGAAACAGCGGTCACAGACAAACATACAAACATACATACATACATACATACATACATACATACATACAAACATACAAACATACAAACATACAAACATACACACAGAGATTACTGGAATTATAGATAGATTAAGAGCTATTAAAAGTTCATTAACAGGAAAATCTTGTTCTAGTGAGTGCTGTTGTGCTTCCTCTAATTTGGGTGGATTTTGGGTAAAATCAAACATTGCACGTTCATGACTCTTTTGTGGTAAAGCATTCTTAACAAGAAAGAGCAATCAGAGATTGCAGACCCTCGCCAGGATGTGTTTGTGGATTTTAAGGCTTTTGTGTTAAAAACAAATATACCGGCCAAACCACGTGACCGAAGACATCATTATTTTTTTTCTCCACCAATTTATTCCTAGATTATGCTCAATAAATTTCATCTTGATCGGATGAAGTTTTGTACTTCTCGAATTATGATGTCATAATGGAGGCACCTATGACATCATCTTTAGCATATTTTATTCCCCATGGAGAGTTCTTTACAATGAGCCATGTCTCAATTTTTTTTCCATGCAGCACTTTCAAAGATAGAGGTGAAATTTTTTTCGGTTTTTCTAAGATGGCGACCGAACCACGTTACCTATGACGTCATAAAAAATATCCTCTAATTTATCCCTCGATGATGCTCAAGAAATTTAATCTTGTTCGGATGAAGTTTTGTACTTGTCAAATTATGACGTCATAATGGAGGCATCTATGACATCATTAACATGTTTTATTCCCCATGGTTCCCCATGGTTTATTTAGTTGTTTTTTTGTTTTTTTTATTTACCTATTTATTCCCCATTGTTTTTTATTTATTTATTTATTTACCTGGTTCTTTACAATAAGCCATGTCTCAATTTTTTCTATGCAGCGCTTTCGGAGATATAGAGGTGCAAATCGTTTTCGGTTTTTCCAAGATGGCGCCCATTACATGTGACCTATGACGTCATAGTTGTCATTAAAAAATTATACAGGTGGAGTTGCACCTAAGGCGGAAATTTCCTGTCAATGGGACCAACTGTTGCCGAGAAAATCATATTTATTCTGTGTGGACAAACAGACAAACAAACAAACAGACAAACGGACCCAAATGCAATACCCTCTCCTCCTGTGAGGGTAACTATAACAACAATCTGTAGAGCGCACACCTCCACCAAGCTGAAGAGTTTATGTTTTGTATCCACTGCTGGGTCGGATCTGGATCTGGACCTGAACCAAAATCTAATCAGCTTGTTCTTGTCACCTAAACAACTTATCCACCTGGTTTTGTCATAATCGATCCACAACTTTTTCAAATATCATGTTATATCACCTGTCACTCAATGGTGAAGAATCACTTAGAAAATTTTAAAATTATCATATCCGAATCCATATTCGGATCTTCCCCAAAATCAAATCCATTCATCCTTGTCACACACCCAACCTGTCCGAGTTTTGTCCGAATCCGTCCACAAATTTTTGAGATATTGTGCTATATATCGTTTTTTACCCTATCTCTCAATGGGGAAGAATCACTTTTCCCAAAAATGGCAATTTTCCCAGAATTTTCCAATGGGGAAAATTCTCAGACCCAGATCCGGATCAAAAATCGAATCAATTCGTCTTTGTCGCACACCCACAATCCGCCCACAAAATTTTGAGATATCCTGTTCACAAATAGACAAACAGACAAACAGACAGGGGCGACAACATACAGTCACGTGAAAAAGTAAGTACACCCCATGTAAAGTTTTAACTTTTTCAACATATTTCAACATACAGCTATTTGATCTTCATTTCAACAATATTGATAGATAAAGGTGATTGTAATATAACAAATATCATGAAACATTTACATTTTGTAGTCCATTGCATAATTTAAATAAACATAAATGCAAATTTCGCATGTGGAAAAAGTAAGTACACCCCTACATTTATCACTACTTCAAATACCTAAAATTAGAATCAGGTGCACCAGCTCAGGTGCAAATGATTAGAACATCGTTAGAGAGGATCTTGGAGGAACCTGTCTTATTTAAACCTCAGACATTTAGTTTGGTTTGCTCTTTGTTGTTGAAGTGTGCGGCGTCACCATGCCTAGATCAAAAGAGCTCTCTGAGGCCTTCAGAAAGAAGGTTATAGATGCCTACAAGTCTGGGAAGGGATTTAAAAAGATCTCCAAACAATTTGAAATCAATCATTCGACTGTCCGGAAGATCATCTACAAATGGAGAATATTCCAAACAACTGCCAACTTGTTCAGGCCAGGCCGCCCCAGCAAGTTCAGCCCGAGAGCAGACCGCAAGACGCTGAAAGAAGTCTCTAAGAACCACAGAATGTCATCACGGGACCTACAGGTAGCTCTTGCCACTGTTGATGTCAAAGTGCACGAGTCTACCATTAGAAAGAGACTGCACAAATTTGATCTAAATGGGAGGTGTGCCAGGAGGAAACCTTTGCTGTCCAGAAAGAACATCAGGGCAAGACTAAAGTTTGCCAATGAACACGTAGGCAAAGACCAGCACTTCTGGAACAATGTGCTCTGGACAGATGAGTCAAAGGTAGAGCTATTTGGCCACAGTACCAGAAGACATGTTTGGCGAAAACCAAAGACAGCATTTGACCACAAGAACTTGATACCAAAAGTAAAGCATGGTGGTGGAAATATTATGGTTTGGGGCAGCTTTGCTGCATCAGGGACTGGGCAGCTCGCCATCATAGAATCCACGATGTATTCTTCATTGTACCAGAGGTTGCTTGAGGATAACCACTAAGCCAACACCCTAACCGTTAAGCCAACACCCTAACCATTAAGCCAACACCCTAACCGTTAAGCCAACACCATAACCGTTAAGCCAACACCCTAACCGTTAAGCCAACACCCTAACCGTTAAGCCAACACCCTAACCGTTAAGCCAACACCATAACCGTTAAGCCAACACCCTAACCGTTAAGCCAACACCATAACCGTTAAGCCAACACCCTAACCGTTAAGCCAACACCCTAACCGTTAAGCCAACACCCTTACCGTTAAGCCAACACCCTAACCGTTAAGCCAACACCATAACCGTTAAGCCAACACCCTAACCGTTAAGCCAACACCCTAACCGTTAAGCCAACACCCTTACCGTTAAGCCAACACCCTAACCGTTAAGCCAACACCATAACCGTTAAGCCAACACCCTAACCGTTAAGCCAACACCCTAACCGTTAAGCCAACACCCTTACCTTTAAGCCAACACCCTTACCGTTAAGCCAACACCCTAACCGTTAAGCCAACACCCTAACCGTTAAGCCAACACCCTAACCGTTAAGCCAACACCCTAACCGTTAAGCCAACACCAGGCTAGAAGATTCCAGAACGCTTTTTAAAATTCAGCAGGGAGTCCATCAAGTCCAAGCACTTTGCAGTCTTCAAGATGTTTTAATGCTGCAGTGAGCTCCTCGAGCAATGTCACATTCCATGAAGTTGCTGTTGCTGATCCTCAAAAAGAGATCTGAGCAGTTCAATCACTGCATTTGCCAACGCTTTATCCACAGGCCTCGGCGTAAACAGTTTTGAGTAAAACATCTTGCAATGAATGCTCAATGTCACTGTGACGAGTCAAAGAGCATCTTCAGAGCTGCGTCGGCCATGAATCTGTTGAGAAGTCTTGGCATCCTTCTCCAGTTTGAAGAATTCCTTGTTTGGAGTCTCAAGCTGAATTCTGCTCATCCTGAGGTGAACAATTGCTCCAAACCGCACGTTTTTTGACCAGTTCAGCCAGTCGGGTCTTTTTCCCCCATCAACTGCTGATATTGATCACTTTAATTAGATGATACAGCTTCTTGTTCACAATTAGGTACATCAGTTATTAAAGCAGATATCAAACCAGACGTATTGCAAGTACCACATTACCATATTATTGCTGGCACAGCATACACATTTGGTGCTATAACAGTCTGAAAGCATCTTTGAAATGGACATCTTGTAAAAGTTTGACAATAAAAGTCCAATATGCACTGCTACAGAAATGGAAAGGTAAAGTACAAACCATAACAATCACAAAGACAAAGACAAGAAAAACCAGTTTTTTTAAAAGTTTTTTTTGTATACAGAATCGAGGCTCGTGTAAGAGCTAACAAATTGAACATGAAAACATGCACAGACACATAAAACATGCAATGAAGGGAGAGGGAGACAAGAGGGGGAGAGAGGGAAGCACACAAGCACAACAACAGTAGAAAACAAGGACGTCGGTAGATCTGTGGAAGGGGGAGGGGTGGGGGAGGAGGGAGGGGTGGGGGAGGAGGGAGGGGTACACGGTATAAAGCAAATGAACACCACTAGGAATTTCAGGAAATGAGTTTGGGATTCAAAGAGGCGGAATTGGGGTGTTTTAACAGGGGTAGAAAAGATCAAGGTTTTGGATGGGGGAAGATAAGAGATGGTGGTGAACAGCTGTTTTAAAGACCTGGAGGGAGGAGTGGGATTGAAGAACGTGAGGGAGTTTGTTCCAGAGGCGGGAGAAAAGAGGAATGAAGGAGTGAAGGTGAGCAGAGAGTCTTGATTTTGGCAGTTTAACCAGAAGAGGGTTGCTGGCAGATCTTGTGCGTCCTGCAGGAATATTTGGGGGACAGAGCACAGATAGAGCTGGGGGAGCTTGGCCGGATCGGAGTCGGTAGAAGACAGAAAGACCACCAACCTGCCTGCGGTGAGAGAGAGAAAGGCCCTCAGAATCAGCTTCATCGCGGGAGATTCCAATGATAAAAGTGTTCCTGTCAAGTTGAGTCAAATGAGTGTTCCTGTCAAGTCACCCACCCCCTTTTCCTTGTCACACATCCAAACTGTCCACAAAGTTTCATCCGAGTCCGTCCATAACGTTTTGAGATATCCTTCTCAAAGACAGTCAAGCAGAACCTCCATTCCAGCGGTTGAAGAAGTGTGCCAACTTATGAAGAAATAGAGCCCTTTCAGTTATTTCTGTCACAAGAGCAATAAACATTAATTATACGAATCTTTTGATTGCTGTGGAGTGATTTGCTTACAACACTTCTGAGCATGTGCGGGTCTTTTCAGTCCAGACACCCAGTGACTGTCCCGTGTCCCATAGTCAGTTCTTACTGGTTACATTTCTCAACCAATGAAAGAGTTTTATACAAAGAATGTTCTCACTTTCTTTATCTCAAGAGGTTTTCTTGACCAGGAGCGGCATTTAGAGGATTCTTGAGCTCAGTAGGATTTGATAACTGCTCAACAGGATTTCTTCCAAATTCCACAGATGGTTGAGTTGTTCTCATGAAGCGAACAATGCGGGGACTTCATGGTCTTGGCTTTAACGTTCTGTTCTACATATAACCAAACTACCATTTCACTGCGTTCTTGTTTTCTCAAACACTCGATCTTTCGATTTATTTTTGCCGACTGCTTTCAGTGAACTGGACATCATATTGTATATCGAGTTCTTTTTTGAGCATCGCCACTCCGACGTGACTCTACATATTGAAGTACCACGGTTGGATATCAGCGGCTCTGGCTCCTCTGCCTTAGTCGTGGCAATCTTCTCCAACGAACTGGCTGCACTTCCTCGTTCTGATGAGTTGGAAGTTTTGTGTCTGGATTGTTATAGCACAGGAAACGTAGTACAACAATTCGCACAATTCAATTCCTCCAACTGCTAATAAAATCAACAGAAATCAAAAATCCCTTAAAATCGCTTTACAATAAATCTCTGAAGGCTTGAGTCGAGGATATGCAGTGGTGGTCAAAAACATTGGCACCCTTACACCTTTTTCAAATTATGCATCATTTCTTCCAGAAAATTGTTGAAATTAAAAAATATTTTGGTATCCACATGTATTTTTGTTTTGTCGTGGAACAAAACCAAAAAAGGTGAAAAAAATTATTAAATCTTGGCTTATTCCACACAGAAATCCTAAAATGGCCCAGACAATATTATTGGCACCTTTTAGAAGTTGTTAGAAATAATTAGATTTCAAGCAGGTGATTCTCCTTTACTTTGGAAATGACCTCACCGATGGTAAGTTGCAGGTGCCTGCAATATAAAAATCACTCATTAAACCAGTTTGAATGGAGAAAAGGAGTCATTCTGCTGTTTTGTGTCACTGTGTGTACTGCAATGAGCATGGAGAATGAATGAATTAATGAATGAATGAATGATCGTTTTAAGGCCATTTTTCCCCACTAGAGCGGGGGTTAGCCTTTCTGCTTTCTGATGGAGAAAAGAAAGAAAACCAGAGAATTGTCTGAGGAGGTCAGACACTTGATTGTAGCCAAGCAAGGCCCATCTCAAGGCTACATGTCCATCTCTGGAGACCTTGATGTTCATGTGTCCACCGTATGCAATGTTATCAGGAAGTTTAAGGTCCATGTCACTGTAGCTAACATCCCTGGACGTGGCCGCAAGAGAAAACCTGATCGAAGATTGCAGCAAAGGATTGTTTGAATGGTGGAGAAAGCACCTCGATCAACTGCCAAACAGATTCAAGCTGACCTTCAGACACAGGGTATGACAGTTTCAACTCGCACCATCCGTCGCCAACTCAATGAAAGGGGGTTCTATGGTAGGAGACCCAGGAGGACCCCACTGCTGAGAGAAAGACATAAGAAAGCCCAACTGGAGTTTGCCAAAATACACCTGAACAAGCCAAAATCCTTCTGTGGACAGATGAGACCATATTAGAGCTTTTTTGTAAAGCACATCATCTCTATGTTTACAGAAAACAAAATGAAGCCTTCTAAGAAAAGAACACCTTCCCTGCAGTCAAACATGGAGGAGGTTCAGTGATGTTTTGGGGTTGCTGTGCTGCCCCTGGCACTGGGTGCCTTGAATGTGTGCAGGATATCATGAAATCAGGAGATTACCACAAGGTATTTTAGAGCCCAATGTTCAACCCAGTGTCAGAAAGCTGGGTCTCCGTCGAAGGTCATGGGTCTTGCAGCAGGACAATGAACCCAAACACACTTCAAAAAGCACCCAGGAATGGTTCAATACAAAACGCTGGACTGTTCTGAAGTGGCCGCAATGAGTCCAGATCTAAATCCCATTGAACACTTGTGGGGAGATCTGAAAAGAGCAGTTGGGAGAAGCGCCCTTCAAATCTGGGGGAACTGGAGCAGTTTGCACAAGAAGAATGGGCCAAACTGTCCGTAGAGGTGGAGGAAGCTCATTCATGGCTGTAGGAAGTGCATGGATGCAGTTATTTTGTCCAAAGTCTGTGCTATCAAATATTAAATCTAGGGTGTCAATAATTTTGTCAATGCCATTTCTTTTTATTTTATGATTTAAAACGATATATTAAGTTCTGAATCAAAAACACAGGTTCTGTAATATTAACAGTGAAATAAAGAATTGTGGAGACCAAATACTTTTGTCAATTTCAACTTATTTTTTTGAGAACATTGTGAGTTATTTGAAAAAAGTGCAAGGGTGCTAATATTTTTTGGCCACAACTGTACGACTAATAACACACCAACCGTAACATCTTCAAAAGCAATGGAGAAAAAGTAGCAACCGTTAAAAAACCTGAGCCACTCGGCCTCACAAGATTGATTGGCACGTGTCTCTTGTGATACGAGAACATTCTTTTTTTCTTCCTTCTCAAGCAGCAAAACACCTGCAAGCAACGCACACAGCCGCACACATGTTTAACATAAGTAATACATACATGAATGAATCCTTAACGTTATCTCGAAATGAGGAAGAAGAGTTAAAGAACTCTAACATTTGTTATATTTGGCAAGATGAAATCACAGATACCAAGGTTCGAGATCATTGTCATATTGCAGGTAAATACAGAGAACGTGCTCATCAAAGTTGAAATCACAATTACAAACTTCCTGATGACTACATGAACAACTTTGACAGATTTAATTTAACACAACTCCCTCCTAAAGAGTGCTTTTTATAAGAAACTTAATAAAAGTCATATTAATGATGAAGAATATCAACATGCACAAAATATCTGGAATAAGTTCAATACCGGTATCAAAAACCTCAGTCAATACAACGACCTCTATCCCACGACTGATGTTTTGTTGTTTGCCGATGTATTTGAAGCTTTTAGAGAGGTCTGTCAGAATAAGTATTCATATGGATTAGACCCAACTCATTACAGCACCCGTCGCCTCGCTTGGAGTGCTATGTTAAAGATGACAAAATAAGCTGTCGAGTTAATTACCTGCACCACCAAAGGTGGATGGAGGTTGTGTTTTCACCCCTGTCTGTCTGTTTGTTTGTCCGTTTGTGAACAAAATATCTCAAAACGTTGCGGACGGATTAGGACGAAATTTGGCAGAGATGTAGCGTATGTGAAAAGCACGAAATGATTAGATTTTAGTGAAGATCTGGATTCGGATACTAGAATTTTCTAAGTGAATCTTCACCATTGGGAGATAGGGCCAAAAACGATGCATAGCAGGATATCTCAAAAGGTTATGGATGGATTTGGACAAAACTTGGTGGACAGGTTGTGTATGTGACAAGGAAGATTCGATTCAATTTTGGTGAAGATCCGGAACCGGATCCAGCTCGTAGAATTTTTGAAGTGATTCTTCACCATTGAGTGATATGGCCAACCAGGTGGAGGTGTGCTCTCTACCAAGTTCCGTTGTAGTTTCAGATGCGGATATGTTGTTGATTGAGAAAGCCAAAAGAGGTGGAATGTCACAAGCCTGTTCAAGGAGATATGGTAAAGCAAATAAATATTTCTCAGATTATAACCCGACAAAGACCAGTCGCCGACAAAGATATACATCCATGTATATGGATGGGCAATGTCTCAAGCTTTACCATATGGAGGTCTCAAATGGTTAAAAGTGAAACATTATGAAAAAGTCTTACAAAAAGTCATTATCTCAACTGAAAAATAATTGGGTGAATCAAAAGTTGGGTAATACTTTGAAGTGAATTTAAAATACTAGCAGAGCACCTGCCCTATGGGTGATCTTGCAACATGTTCTTCTGACATACCTTTATTTGTGCAGTGTATAGTCAACTGACAGCTGCCTCAATTGCTTCCCAAAAAAGTAAAAAATAACCCAGGTTACATGCATGAAGCAAAAACATGCCTACTACTTGTAAATCAAAACACGTCACTGCACTGGAGATTGTGGGGCCAGGAACACTGTGCTGTAAAGGGTAGGGACTTGTAATATCCGCTCTCACCGAGAGGTGGCGCTACACAATACACATTTACATAGAGAACTAGCAGAAGTACCCGGCATTGCCGGGTGGGGGAGGGGAGGGGGAGGGGGGAGGGGAGGGGGAGGGGGAAGGGGAGGGGAGGGGAATGGGGGGAGAGCGAGCCCCTTGGTAAAGCGAGCGATTTTTTTTTTCATAGCGTTCATAGCGTCATAGCGTTTCATAGCGTCATATCGTTCATAGCGTCATAGCGTTCATAGCGTTTCATAATTACCCTTGATTTTTTTTTTCATAGCGTCATAGCGTTCATAGCGTCATATCGTTCATAGCGTCATATCGTTCATAGTGAAGGAGCTGCGCTCCAACGCGAGTCGAAAGAATTGACGCGACCAAAGACGGAATTCGTCCGAGTTGCTTTATTGAAACCAAACAGCTCAGGTATTCTCCCAAGCCCGTTTTTCGGGCAACAATATATATACACATTTATGTCGGGAAGTTTGCCCGGCAAAAGCTATACCGGGCATGCCCGGGTATCAAGGGCGAGCCTTGGAAAGGCGAGTCTGGACCTGCCCGGGCGTGTTTGGCTGCGGCCTGGCAAGTCGAGGCTGGGCGTGCCCGGGCGCTCTGGGCGAGCACTGGAAAGGCGATAGCGGGCATGCCCGGACGCTCTGGGCGAGCCCTGGAAAGGCGATAGCGGGCATGCCCGGACGCTCTGGGCGTGCCCTGGAAAGGCGATAGCGGGCATGCCCGGACGCTCTGGGCGAGCCCTGGAAAGGCGATAGCGGGCATGCCCGGACGCTCTGGGCGAGCCCTGGAAAGGCGAGAGCGGGCATGCCCGGGAAAGACGAGACCGGGCGTGCCCGGGAGGTTCGGGCGTGCCCGGGAACAGTGAGAATGTTCCCGGCATGCCCAGGAGAGGCGCGTCTGGCCGTGTTCTGGCCGGTGCAAGGCGATTATGTACATCCAGCGGTAACCGCTACACACGCCCCTCCAGAATCGACCTGCACCGGCAGGGTCAATTTAAGGGGGGTCCGGATGACCCGGCCGAAGCGACCCCTGGAGGGTCGTGGGGAGGGGTCTGACGTGGTGGTGGGTGGTCGAGCGGGGGGAACTGTGGACGGGGGGCGGCCTCGCCGCGGAGGAAGGGCCAACCGTGGTGGTCGGTCGACGTCCATGTGCGCCGGTTTGAGGCGGTCCACAGAAATCCGGTCCGGCCGGCCGCCGAAGTCGACGATGAAAGACTTGTCGCCCCGTCGCAGGACCCGGAAGGGCCCGTCGTACGGCGGCCGGAGTGGCCCCCGGTGCGCGTCATGACGCACAAAGACGTACTCCGCTGTGCGAAGCGCCGGGGGGACGTAGGACTGGGGGCCACCGTGGCGAGACGTCGGCACGGGGGCAAATCGTCGGGCGGCCTCCTGGAGGTCCGAGCGTTGGCGAGCGGCGGACCAGGGACTGGTAGCGTCAGGCACGAATTCGCCCGGGACGCAGAGTGGCTGGCCGTAGACGAGCTCGGCGGCGGACGCCTGGAGGTCTTCCTTGGGGGCCGTGCGAAGGCCCAAAAGGACCCACGGCAGCCGGTCGGCCCAACCGTCGTCCTGAAGGCCGGCCATGAGTGCGGCCTTCATGGAGCGGTGAAACCGCTCGCACAACCCATTGGCTTGGGGGTGGTAGGCCGTGGTGCGGTGCAGCGTGACCCCCAACGAACGGGCGACCGCGCCCCAAAGCTCAGACGTGAACTGTGGGCCGCGGTCGGACGAGATGTCCGCTGGTGCGCCGAAGCGTGCGACCCAGGTGGCGATGAACGCCTGCGCCACGTCGGCGGTGGTGGTGGAGGTGAGGGGCACGGCCTCCGGCCACCTGGTGGTCCTGTCCACCATGGTGAGCAGGTGGGTGAACCCCCGCGAGGGGGGCAGGGGACCCACCAGGTCCATGTGGACGTGGTCGAAACGCCGTTCAGGCATGGCGAAAGGTGCCAGCGGGGCCTGGGTGTGGCGGTGGACCTTGGCTCGCTGGCAGGCCGTGCAGGCATTGGCCCAGTCGCGGATGTTTCGTCGAAGGCCGTGCCAGACGAAACGCGCTGACACCAGCTTCTGAGAAGCTTTCCGGCCCGGGTGAGAAAGGCCGTGGATGGAGGCGAAGATGCGGCGCTGCCAGGAAACGGGCACGATGGGGCGAGGCTGGCCCTGGGAGACGTCGCAGAGCAGGACGGTGCCCGCGAAGGGGATGTTGGCCAGGCGGAGGCCCGTGTCCGCCACGCGGAGTGCCTGCACCGAGGCGTCGGTGGTCTGGTCGGCCGCCATGAGCGTGAAGTCCACGCCGAGGTGGACCGCGTTCGCGCTGGCCCGCGAAAGGCAGTCGGCCACGGCGTTGTCTTTGCCGGCGACGTGCTGGATGTCCGTGGTGAACTCCGACACGGCGGAGAGGTGGCGCTGCTGGCGGGCCGACCACGGCTCCGTGACCTTAGCCATTGCGTAGACCAACGGCTTGTGGTCGACGAAAGCCGTGAACGGGCGGCCCTCCAGGAGGTGTCGGAAATGGCGAACGGCCAGGAATAGCCCGAGCAGCTCGCGGTCGAACGTGCTGTAGTTTAACTCGTTCGGCCGGAGTTGCCGGCTGAAAAAAGCGAGTGGCTGCCAAACCCCGTCCACCCATTGCTCATGGACGGCGCCCACCGCGTAGTTGGAGGCGTCCGTAGTGAGGGCGATGGGCGCGTTGAGCACCGGGTGAGCCAGCAGCGTTGCGTCGGCGAGGGCCCGTTTGGCACTGGCGAAGGCCGCGTCCATGGCCGCGGACCAAACAATGTCATGCTTGGCCGGCTTGCCCCGGAGGGCCTCGTAAAGGGGCCGCATGAGCTGAGCAGCGCGGGGCACGAATCGGTGATAAAAATTCACCATGCCGAGGAACTCTTGGAGGGCCTTGATGGAACGGGGACGCGGGAACGTGGTGATGGCCTCGACCTTGGTCGGCAGCGGCACGGCCCCGGTCTTGGTGATGCGGTGGCCCAAAAAGTCAACGGTCGTCGCGCCGAAGTGGCATTTGACCGGGTTGACAATTAAGCCGTGCTCGCTGAGGCGACCGAACAGTGTTCGGAGGTGGAGGAGGTGCTCGGCGCGGGACGTGCTGGTGACGAGGATGTCGTCCAGATAGACGAAAAGAAACGGCAGGTCGCGCAGCACGCCGTCCATCAAGCGCTGGAACGCCTGGGCCGCGTTCTTGAGGCCAAACGGCATCCGCAAAAATTCGAACAGGCCGAACGGCGTGATGACGGCCGTCTTCGGGACGTCGGCCGCCCGGACAGGTACCTGGTGGTAGCCCCGTATCAGGTCAATTTTCGAAAAGATGACCCGTCCCGCCAAACGGGCGGAAAAGTCCTGAATATGCGGGATCGGGTACCTGTCGGGGGTGGTAGCGTCATTGAGACGGCGGTAGTCGCCACACGGGCGCCATCCACCCCCCGGCTTTGGCACGATGTGCAGTGGCGAGGCCCACGCGCTATCGGAGCGCCGCACGATGCCGAGGTGCTCCAACGCGTCGAATTCGGCCTTTGCCATGGCGAGCTTGGCTGGGTCGAGGCGGCGGGCCCTGGCGTAGACCGGCGGGCCCGTAGTGGGTATGTGGTGCTCGATCCCGTGCCGCACCACGACGGCCAAAAACGTCGGCCGCGTGAGGGCCGGGAATTCCACGAGCAGGCGAGCGAACTCGTTCGTTGCCGGGAGGGCGCACGCCAGTTCGGTCGGCGCGGAGCTGCTCATTGTGCACGCCAGGGAGCTGAAGGTCTCGGCGTGGACAAGGCGACGTCGTTTGACGTCGACCAGCAGCCCGTGCGCGCAGAGGAAGTCGGCGCCCAGCAAAGCCACGGGGACGCTGGCGGTAACGAAAGTCCATTCAAAGCGCTGGCTGCCGAAGCAGAGGGTGACGACGCGTGGGCCGAAAGTGCGTATGGCCGAGCCATTAGCAGCGACCAAAGAGGGGCCGCAAACTGCGTCCAGCCTGTCCTGCTCGGAGGCAGGTATGACGCTCAGTTGGGCGCCGGTGTCGCACAGGAAACGCCGTCCAGACGCTTTGTCCCGAATAAACAGCAAGTTGCCCGAGTGGCCGGCGCTCATGGCTGGGAATGAACGCCGGCCCGGCCGTTTCCCGACCTGCCGAAAGTGCACGGGGGCCGGCACGTCCGAGCCTTGTGTCCGAACCTGGCGTGGTAATAACACCACGCCCGGTCAGGTGGAGGCCCCGGCCGTCGTGTCGGAAGCGGGCGGTGCGGCGTGGCGGCCGCCAGTTGCACCGGCAGTTCGGCCTCCAACCGCGCAGGGCGCTCGGGCGTCGTGGGCGTCGCCTCGGACGGCGGCGGGCTCCAGGTAACCGCGCCGATGTGCTGGCCTGCCGAGGAGATCTTATCGGCTTCCCTGGCGAGGGCGCGGGAATCCGTGATCAACGTGCCAGCCAGGGCGAGGCGTACCGGGTTAGGCAGCTGACGGAGGAACAGCTCCCGGAACAGGAATGCCGGAGAGTGCTCGCCGAGCAACGAGAGCATATAGTCCATGCGCTCGGACGGGCGCGTGTCGCCGAGCTCGGGCAGCTCAAGCAGGCGCCGTGCGCGTGCTGCCGGTGAGAGGGCGAAAGCGCCGAGGAGGAGCATCTTCAGCGCGTCGTATTTGTCAGCAGCCGGCGGGTGCTGGAGGAGGCTCAAGGCGCGGGCCGCGGTGGTGGAACCGAGCGCCGCCACAACATGGTGGAAGCGGGTGTCGTCCGCGGTGATGCCTCGCAGGGCGAACTGGGAGTCCGCCTGGGCGAACCAAACAGCCGCGTGAGTCTCCCAGAAGGTAGGCAGTTTAAGCGTCACTGCTGTATCCATGTCGGTAGGTCACCAATGAAGGAGCTGCGCTCCAACGCGAGTCGAAAGAATTGACGCGACCAAAGACGGAATTCGTCCGAGTTGCTTTATTGAAACCAAACAGCTCAGGTATTCTCCCAAGCCCGTTTTTCGGGCAACAATATATATACACATTTATGTCGGGAAGTTTGCCCGGCAAAAGCTATACCGGGCATGCCCGGGTATCAAGGGCGAGCCTTGGAAAGGCGAGTCTGGACCTGCCCGGGCGTGTTTGGCTGCGGCCTGGCAAGTCGAGGCTGGGCGTGCCCGGGCGCTCTGGGCGAGCACTGGAAAGGCGATAGCGGGCATGCCCGGACGCTCTGGGCGAGCCCTGGAAAGGCGATAGCGGGCATGCCCGGACGCTCTGGGCGTGCCCTGGAAAGGCGATAGCGGGCATGCCCGGACGCTCTGGGCGAGCCCTGGAAAGGCGATAGCGGGCATGCCCGGACGCTCTGGGCGAGCCCTGGAAAGGCGAGAGCGGGCATGCCCGGGAAAGACGAGACCGGGCGTGCCCGGGAGGTTCGGGCGTGCCCGGGAACAGTGAGAATGTTCCCGGCATGCCCGGGAGAGGCGCGTCTGGCCGTGTTCTGGCCGGTGCAAGGCGATTATGTACATCCAGCGGTAACCGCTACAATAGCGTCATATCGTTCATAGCGATTTTTTTTTTTGTCATAGCGTCATAGCGTCATAGCGTTCATAGCGTCATAGCGTTTCATAGCGTCATAGCGTTCATAGCGTTCATAGCGTCATAGCGTTCATAGCGTCATAGCGTTCATAGCGTTCATAGCGTCATAGCGTTTCATAGCGTCATAGCGTTCATAGCGTTCATAGCGTCATAGCGATTTTTTTTTTCATAGCGTCATAGCGTTCATAGCGTCATAGCGTTCATAGTGTCATAACGTCATCACGTGATCGCTCTGAGCGAATCAGCGCCCACCTGCTCTGATTCCGTGCGCTGAAATGCGCTGAGGTAAATATGAATAAAAAATATGGATCGTGAAATATTTTGAGTTCGGCCATGTTCGTCCCAGGCTGAATGGCCATGTCTATGCCAAATATCAAGCACGTAAGCCTCTCCGTTTAGGAGTCTATCGGTAACATTACACACACACACACACACACACACACACACACACACACACACACACTGTTTTATATATATATAGATTGCATCCTCTCCCTCCACTCCCTGCCCCCCCGAAACCTCCCACGGCCACCGGCAAAGATAAAAACAACCCTATACACTAATTGGGGTCATGCTGATCCCATGTAGCAAGTCTGTATGTAATGGGTCCAAAACTGTAGGAGCAGCACGACAAACACACAAACACACACATACACACACACACACACACACACACACACACACACACACACACACACACACACACACACACACACGTCCGTGAATTGTAGCAAGGATCCACAAGAACTCCATAACAAACAGAAAGACCCACCATTTGCTCCAGAAAAAGAAACCCCGAAATACGAGTGGTTAAGTGATTATCAACAATCATTTGTTAATACTAATTATTATAAAAGAACAGAAAAATTTATATCCACACTACATGAGAAAGACAATTACGTGCTACCTCAAATAAACTTGAGACAATATTTATCAGGTGGTTTAAGGATAAAGCTTATTCATAGAATTTTTAAGTTCAATCAAAGTCATTGGTTGAAAAAATATATTAATTTCAATACCAAGATGAGAACGGTTGCTAAGACTGAGAAAGATTTATATAAGCTGATGAATAATGCTTTATTTGGAAAGACGATTGAAAATGTAAGACATAGACAAAACATAAGACTTACTACATCTTGGGAACTAAAAAAACAAAATTAATAAACCACGCTATAAACAGGTGGAAATATTTAAGAGAACTTTAGATCTATTCACATGGAGAAGGAAAGCATCGTGATGGATAAACCCATTTACCATAGGAACTACAATACTTGACTTGACAAAGTTGCTCATGTTTGACTATTTCTTTAACAACTTGAAGAAGAAATATGATGAGAGGTAATCTCCTCTGCATGGACACTGACAGATTTATATTGGAAATTAAAACCAAACACATTTATGAGGATATGAAAACAAACATAAACATTTATGACATAAGCAATTATAAAAATGAGAGTGGTTCTCTGTGGAAAAAAAAGGTAATTGGAAAACAAAGATTAATTGGGTGGAGCAATTATAAGTGAATTTCTATGATCTAAGGCTTATGAGCTAAGGTTTATGCATGTACATATTGTTATGTCTGGGAGTAGAGCAAAATCTAGAGCTAGGTAGATCTGTATAGGTAGGTATTCGACTGTCACGATAGGGAATCTACCTGTAATAAGTTCTTCATGTTTAGGCATTTGTCGGGGTAAGATGTATAATTGTGGATCTACCAGGAGATTTGTGCGATAGTTAGATAGGGATTAAAAGATAACGCCCCTGTGAGTCTCAACTGGTCATCAAACCCTTGTCCATTACGGCACTGCAAACCACATAAACACTTAGTTAGGTCCCTAGCGCAACATTAAATAATTCCTCCCCTTTGACATGACTTTGGAAGAGAATAGACGGGAAATCGGGCTGGAACACCGCCACAATCAGCCTCCACCGTTTACACCTCCGCAAGGCCTACCAACCTCGGATAGCACGTGCTATGAAGAGGAAGCAGGAGTAGAGAGAGAGCGGCAGTGGGCGTGCCCCTGGGCGAGCCGGGGGAGGCTCTGATAGGCTGAGGGGTGCGCCAATGCGACGTCATCGGCCGGAGATATTAGCAAGGGGAGGACGCCATTTTGAGGAGTCCCAGTGTGAGTTAAGATGAGAGCAGAGCCCTGACTTGAGTCAAGAGTTTGAGTGCAGTTCGTACGAGCAGTTGACGAGTGCCATAATCAAGTTCAGGCAGTTCAGATCGAAGATCCTGAAGACGAGTTCAGGGCGCGAGGGGAGCTTGCTGTCCTGCTTTTGGGGCCTCGTGTGCGAATGGAGTGAGCGTTGGCTCGGGCCTTTACGTTGCTGCGGTGCTCGGAGGCGGTCGGAGAAGGCCTGGTGGCGGCCGAGCAGGGCTGTGTTACAAGACGACGACAGAGACAGATAAGCCCGAGCTTCGCGTACACTGTACATGACGTGACGTGTTTCTTTTGTAATTCATCATCCCCCGTTTTGTATTTGAGGTCTGGAGTGCGGGATCCCGATTTAGAATAGTTCATTAGCGACGCGTGCTTTTCACTGACTGTCTTTGCTTTTCCCGAATAAATCGTATTAATTTCCTTTCCCATTCAAACCTTTCCCAAAAATGGCCTCAAGCCTGGTGTTGGGCTAGCGGCTAGGGTGCCACCTTAGGATCCTAGGATCCTGGGTTCGAATCCCGGTCGATCGCTGAATTAACGCCAGGGGGGTTGACTCAGCCTGTCATCCTTCCGAGGTCGGCTAATTGAGTACCAGTTCACTGGTAATTCCCTGTGTGTCGTAAAAGGCGACAAAAAGGGTTGGCGGCAGGAAGGGCATCCGGCCGTAAAACATTGCTTCAAAAAGGGGACCAACAAAAACAACAACAACCACGATGCCCGAAAAAGGCCAACCCCCGCTTTGCGGGGAAAAAATGGCCTCTAAAGGTGGTATTCAAACCTGTGCCGCTTGAGTTAATTTCCTCTCACAGGACCGGAGCTACGCCAGCGTACTGCAGTTAAGTGCTTTCGACGCAGCCTCCATTTCCCTTCTTCCTCCCGCGCGACCATAGTAAAATCCGTATTGGTTGTTGCCTCCGAATAAATCCGTTCAGGCCTATCTGCAACTTGGATGTTAATCGGAGTTGCACGACAATATATATATATTGTTGCGGTTTTGAGAACCCACACAGATAACATCATTAAAGGTTAAAGGTTGCACCCCATAGATAGGCCACATGCAACACGTAGGTCACCTTAGGACGGTAGTTATTTCTTAGTATGTGTTTAGATAAGGCCATGTCCAGTAGTTGCATCTGCGTTGTGTCAAACAAATAAGAGTAGGCCCCTTCCGTTCATTTTGGCAGCCTCCCTCCAAGCGACGCCATTAAGCGCTCTCCAGTCTATGCCCCATCGGCCCTCACAATTTGTTACTCTCCTTGGCCAGCAGCCTTTGCTGCCCTTGGGCTCGCTCAACCCAGCCCAACAGCCACGAGGTAAAGCCCGGAAAAAGGGGGCGGAGCGCAAAGATGGAGGTGAGGCCACGTCAAGCAGCCATCAAGGCAGAGCCGGTAAGCCATCACCAGCCAACCAGGGCTGAGGTGGGATCGCCTGACCGGGCATGGTTGGGGCTTCCAGAGCATTCGCTGGCTTGGATTATAAAAGCGCAGACACAAAGCCGTCATGAGGACTAGCCAGAAGAACTTCGTGGTATAAAGAGCGCATTCGGAAGGACTGTGTGGAGAGAGCTGATGCGCTTTATCAAAAGGGCTGGTACAAGAGTTGAGTACGAGGGGGAGAGACGCGCTGTGGCAACCAGCTTTACAAAGGGCGAGCGCGCGGCACGCATTGCCGAGGACTGCCGTGTGCAGAAGGACATTGGGGAAGGGGCGCTTGGAGCGATCAGAGTAATACCGGGAGCGCGTGTAAAGGCGCAGGTACACTTATTACATACGTGGCTAAGCATGCAATAACCGCCAGCTTACCGACCTTTCCCCGACACAATAATTGTCCGCTCGCGCCTACGCTACGTGGAGAGCTGCCTGCCGGGTTTCGATCTGCTGCACGGTACAGGTCAAGGATAGGGGACGAGCTGTGGACGCCATCGCCGGACCTTCCACCCTACCTTCTGCATCCCCGCGTGAGTCTGAGTCTGAGACCGAGTCTGAGAGCGAGCGGGCCCGAGTCCAAGGGATAAGTAAGACTGTCTAAGGCTGCCCTGTGTACCTGCTTCTTCCTCTTTCTTGTACATCCTTTCTTTTCCTCTTCTTTGTACATTGTTAATAAATCGCCTTGTTCTTCCTGGTTTCTTCCTAAATTCGATCGTCCTAGTCTTTCTCCATTGGGTAAGCGTGGCACGATTAGGAACTGCTATAATCGGGTCTAGTCATTGGTTAACAGCTCGGATCACGGATTGCTACCCGCTCGGCATATTCCAACAATATCCATGATTCGGGCGGGATATATTTCCTTGCTTCACAGTCGGTGTTAGTACTTAGGTAATAGGACTAAATTCGACCAACAACCCTATTTAACACCAACCGGAAGGAACGTGATAACTTTAGGATCGCATCGGTCAGATAAAGGACAAGGGGATTAATCCCCCCTTGATAAGGGGAAAGCCGACGTTTGAGATCCGCAACAATTGATGTCAGGAGTGGGATTTGGAACCTGGGACTAAATTTTTTAGACCAAATTTTGGACACCAATTGTGCATATTGGCCGCAACAATTGGTGTCTGAGTGGGATTTGGAACCCGAATCAAATTTTTTATCTTTTGGACAAATTTGGTCAAAATTACGAGTGGCCGAAATTTATTAATTAAACATCTCAATTAAATCGTGCCATGGATAGCCAAGGCGATCGGATGCCGGTGGGGGTAGATGAGGAGGAATTAGAGTTAACCCAGGACCCCCGGGAAGAAGTGGGACAATTGGGAGGAATGGAAGAGGAGATTGAAGAGGGTGCAGCAGTAGGGGTTGCAGGCGAGCAAAATGGCGGCGCCTCGGACATGGCGACGAGGGCCGCGCCCGCTGCGCTAATGGGGGGGGATGGATATGCAGAACCTCATTGCGCAGCTACAGGCAGCCATACAAATGGAGATGGAAAAGAACAGTGAGCGATTGAAAAATGATATGGGAAACCAAATTGGGGGATTGAGTAAGGAGATGGAAAAGAACAGGGAGCAACTGGGAAACCAAATTGGGGGATTGATAAATGATATGGGAAATAAAATTGGGGGGTTAGAAAGCAAATTAGGGGGATTAGGAAGCAAATTGGGGGGCCAGTTGAAGGACGTGAATGGCCAAGCCAGAGAAATAAACGAGGGGTTAACGGGGTTTGGAAACAGTGTGGGTGGGGTGGCCAGATAAAAAAGATGGGGAGAGACATTGACCGCAGGTCGAGCGGGAAAGGTACAATGGTATGCGACGGGGTAGCACGATGTGAGAAACGCAGGGAAAACGAGTTAGAGCAAAGCACAGCCGTGTGGACCGGGGTAGAAATCGTGACACGGGGGATAGAAAAGCCGACGACCGCCGAATTAGAAAATTTTATTTTATTAGCGCCGGCGGTCGTCGAGGAAAGAGAAAATGAAATAATTATGGTGGAAATTGGGGTTGAAGAAACGGCGGACTTAGAAAAGCAATCACGGCAGGAAGAGATGGAAATTGTGCAAAGTCCGTGTTCGCATCATGATGCCGTACTTGCTAATCCCAATAAAAGTTTGCAGCTGCGTGAGGAGAAAAGGATCCTGAAGGTAAGCCAGACTGTATATGGCGCAAAAAGATTTTTCACGTGCTTGGGATCCCGGCGTCACCCGGGCACTTGTGGGAGGTCCGTGGTGCGCTGTGTGAAGATGAATGGCGCGAGTGTGCACGCGTGCGAAACAGTGTGAATGTGAGGGTGAGTGTGACATAGAGTGTGAGTTGGCTGAGGAGCGTGTGCGGGGATGCACACCGGAGTGCGTGATTGGGTGTGTGACAAGAGATTGCACACCTGTGGGTAGGTGTGCACTGATTTGGTGTGCAGCAAAAGAGTGCACACCCATGGTTGTTACAGAGGATGTAACGGAGTGTGCCAGGATGTGCACAAGAGGGGTGTGTTACGGAGTGTGTAACAGAGTGGTGTGCACCTGAGTGTGCAAAAGAAGAGAGTGCATGGAGAGAGAGTGCGGTAATAGAGTGCAGGGAGTGAATGGGATGTACGAGTGTAGAAAGGGATGTGAGAATGGATGTGAGAATGCGACTCGAGCATCGAAGCAGACTGGGGCAGCACTTAGGCCGACGTATAGCCGACGTGAGCTCTCGGGGCGTGGTGTTCTTTGTGTGCTGTGGGGGCCAGCGGGGATCGTTGCCGCGGCGCTCTTGCATGGAGCGCCATGCACGATTCTGGCCGGGCTCCACGCTGTATGGTCGGTGCCACGTGAACGGCATGATTCCGGGGGAGGTAGGCCAGGTCGGACCTTCGCCCCTTGGCGGGCGCGTTGCTCCGACCGGGGGAGGTTGGGTCATCGGGCCGGAGACCGAAAGGCTCTGCGCCGGGAAGGCACCTGGAACATCGGTCCGAGTATGCCTCCTCCCCAGAATCGAAAATGCCGGACGGACCCAACCAACAGTAGACCAACCACCAGTATGCATTGCCGGCTTTTCGAAGCCGAGCAGTAAAAATGTATTTGCCGCACGAGAGGCTCAAGGATAGTGGACAAATGGCGATAGTGATGTAGAGGGATGGTAGCTCTACCATCCCTCACATCTCATTGGGGCGAAGGAGCAGTAGTTTATGGGGTTTGGCTGTGCGAACTAGCCAGAGCGGGCTAGGATAATGATAGGAATCTAGGAAGATGACCATAGGAGACCGAGAGTTAAGTAGTGACATTTGTATAAGTAGTGGGGACGTAGAGAGATTAGGTGGTTGATAATGATGAGGGATGTGCTTAGTATAAGGGATGATGGGGAGCACGAGTTTCAGAGGGAAATAGTTAGATTAAATGATGCTGTGTGTGTGGAGAAATTGTGTGTGAGTAGGAGGATGAGCTTTAGGCGGAAATGAGGCATTGCGAATGAGTCTTTGTGGTGCTGGTGAACAAATGAGGCAATGCTTGTGAATGATGTGTGTGTGTGTGTGAAAGTGTATGAGTAGAGTATTGAGGATGTGTGTAATGGCGATGAGTGCATTGACTTGCATGGGGTGCAAGTGAATAAATGGTGTGGAGTGAGTAGTGTGGAATACGTGGTGTGGAGTGCATGGTGCGAAGGAGTGGCTGGGGGAAGATGGACCCCTTCACGAATACCCGGGGAGGGTAGTTTAAAGTTAGGTAGAGGGAGTAGGTAAATTTGTTGGATATTGACATCTGTGGTGCATGTAGTTGCAAAGAAATGCTTTGAGGGGTGCGTAGGTAAGTGGAATGGCTGGGCGTGTGAGCCTGTTAGTAAGTATGGTTATTGGGGCACTCCGCCACTGGTAGTCTGTTGGCCAGGTGAGGCCGCAGGTAGGCTCTGGGAGCCAGGTAGAGTTCGGTGGGGCCTGAGGATCCAAGGGAAGGACCCGGGTTGCCCGATGCCAAGGTGGGCATAGAGGGGGTAAGTGCCAGGAAGGGCCTTCCCCAGTTAGGTAGTCTCGAGGAGCAGGCAAGCTCAGGAGGCGACTTCAGTGGTGGAGGTGCGCAGGTAGGTAGACCTGCTGGTAGAGCCACATGACCCAGCCCCGAAATTGTGCGAGGGCACAGAAAGAAAAATGGGGGGAGTGAGACCCCAAATTGGAAGAGCACCACAGTATGGTCAATGGGAATTGGTTTTTAGAACCACATAGTGTAAAGTGGCCAATGGATTGGCAGGGCGAGACCCCGGGGAGTTTAACTTTGCTAATGTCATTTAGAAGGATAGTTAGGATAAAGTCTCTTCACACCATCCACATCCACTCACCGAGGTGACAGGTCTCCACACCAGGTTTTTGCAAGTATTTGGAATGAAAGACGCATCAGGACGTGGGTGAGACATTGTGTTTATTCCATCCCTTCCTTCTTGGGAGGGATTGGAGACGAATTCGGAATTAGGGGGAGATAGGGGAGACAAGACGGTAGAGACGAAATTTGTAAATTGTGTAAATATGGGGAAGGGCAAGGGTAGAGTAGGTGACATGGGGGGTGACAGACGAGTAGGGACGAGCTTTCTCAGCTCGCTCTCCCGCGCCCCTCATATTGCATTACTTTGCATTGTGTGTACCCTTGCGCCCTCTCCCCCCGCTAACCTCTGCTTTGTCTTCCTCCCCACTCATGGACCCATGGTCTTTTGTCGAGGGGAGTGTGCAGGTGTCCTGAGCCATGCGGCCGCACTCTGCGCTGCACCCTGCTGTTGTCTGCTGCCTGCACTGATACACCATATGGACCACATGTTCTGTGGCCTGGCACCTTTGCTGGAGCAGACCATTGCTGCCAGCGGTATCTTACTTGCGGACCACTGTGTTTTAGGTGGCATCGATGCCATGCAGGCAGACCACCTACGCTGGCCCTGCTGGCCAAAATAAAAAGCGGATGCGGGTTGTGCTCTTTTTATTAATTAATCTTTGGTGTGCCCGGGAAAGATGGCAAACTTTTACGATGGCACACCGAAGAACAGGAAGTAAGAAGAAGATGCAGCCAAGATACATCGGCCCAGCAGTCAAGCCAAGCACAAGACATCATCAATAATTATTTCTGAAATGTTTTTGTGCATTGGTGATAGTGCTTTCTGTGCATTTTTTTTATTATGGTGCATTTATTGTGGTACATATGGGTGTATGGTGTATTGGTGCAGTGCAGTGCAATTGGTGTTTCCTCTTTCCAAAACATTCTTCTTTCTCCCACAAAAGACAGGTCCTGGGTTATAGTTGTAAATAATTAATTAGTGTTTTGTAAATAACATGCTCCCCACTGGCTTAAATGTGTAGTTTGGAAATAATTCCGTAATTCAGTTAATTGTGGGCGTGAGTCAGTTAGGTAGTACACAACGCAGCAGGTGGGACATATCTAGTGTTAAAACTGTCGCACTCAGGGTAGTAGGTTAAAAGTAGAGGGTAACCACACCTAAGTGTCACACTAATGTTAAAGACTAGTCCTGACCCAGGTATCGGTTCAGCTAGGGACGAGCCTGGCAAAAGGAGAGGTGCAGTGTTGTGGTTTTGAGAACCCACACAGATGACATCATTAAAGGTTAAAGGTTGCACCCCATAGATAGTCCACATGCAACACGTAGGTCCCCTTAGGACGGTAGTTATTTCTTAGTATGTGTTTAGATAAGGCCATGTCCAGTAGTTGCATCTGCGTTGTGTCAAACAAATAAGAGTAGGCCCCTTCCGTTCATTTTGGCAGCCTCCCTCCAAGCGACGCCATTAAGCGCTCTCCAGTCTATGCCCCATCGGCCCTCCCAATTTGTTACGCTCCTTGGCCAGCAGCCTTCGCTGCCCTTGGGCTCACTCAACCCAGCCCAACAGCCACGAGGTAAAGCCCGGAAAAAGGGGGCGGAGCGCAAGGATGGAGGTGCGGCTATGTCAAGCAGCCATCAAGGCGGAGCCGGTAAGCCATCACCAGCCAACCAGGGCTGAGGTGAGATCACCTGACCAGGCATGGTTGGGGCTTCCAGAGCGTTCGCTGGCTTGGCTTATAAAAGCGCGGACCCAAAGCCCTCATGAGGACTGGCCAGAAGAACTTCGTGGTATAAAGAGCGCATTCGGAAGGACTGTGCAGAGAGGGCTGATGCGCTTTAACAAAAGGGCTGGTACAAGAGTTGAGTACGAGGGGGAGAGACGCACTGTGGCAACCAGCTTTACAAAGGGCGAGTGCGCAGCACGCATTGCCGAGGACTGCCGTGTGCAGAAGGACATTGGGGAAGGGGCGCTTGGAGCGATCAGAGTAATACCGGGAGGGCGTGTAAAGGCGCCGGTGCACTTATTACGTACGCGGCTAAGCGTGCAATAACCGCCAGCTCACCGACCTTTCCCGACACAATAATTGTCCGCTCGCGCCGACGCTACGTGGAGAGCTGCCTGCCGGGTTTCGATCTGCTGCACGGTACAGGTCGAGGACTGGGACGAGCTGTGGATGCCATAGCTGTGGACACCTTCCACCCTACCTTCTACATCCCCGCGTGAGTCTGAGTCTGAGACAGAGTCTGAGAGTGAGCGGACCCGAGTCCAAGGGATAAGTAAGACTGTCTAAGGCTGCCCTGTGTACCTGCTTCCTCCGCTTTCTTGTACAGCCTTTCTTTTCCTCTTCTTTGTACATTGTTAATAAATCACCTTGTTCTTCCTGGTTTCTTCCTAAATTCGATCGTCCTAGTCTTTTCTCCATTGGGTAAGCATGGCACGATTAGGAAGCGCTATAATCGTATCTAGTCATTGGTTAACAGCTCGGATCGCGGATTGCTATCCGCTCGGCATATTCCAACAATATCCGTTATTCGGGCGGGAGTTATTTCCTTGCTTCACGGTCGGTGTTAGTACTTAGGTAATAGGACTGAATTCGACCAACAACCCTATTTAACATTGACCGGAAGGAACGTGATAACTTCAGGATCGCGTCGGTCAGATAAAGGACAAGGGGATTAATCCCCCCTTGATAAGGGGAAAGCCGACGTTTCTGAGATCCGCAACAATATATACAATATACATGTATTATTTTTTTTTTTGAAAAGGATAGCACACTGAGCAGTAAAATAATTTAAATTCTTTATTAATAGCCTGACGTTTCGAGAACAAAATAGTTCTCTTCCTCAGAGGCGTTGAGTGTTGTGTTAACCATTAAGTTCTGTTAGGGACGGTTGATGTCCTGGATTGGTCCAATTCACATATTTATTATATTGTTGCGGATCTCAAAAACGTCGGCCTTCCCCTTATGAAGGTGGGGTTAATCCCCTTGTCTTTTTACTGGCCGACGCGATCCTGGGGGTTATAACGTCCTTCCCGGGCAGCGTTAGGTAGGGTTTTTAGGACTAGGGATTCGCTATTACCTAAGTACTAACGCTGACCGGAAACGAGGAAATAACTCCTGCCCGAATCACGGATATTGATGGAATATGCCGAGCGGATAGCAATCCACGATCCGAGCTGTTAACCAATGACTAGACCCGATTATAGCGGTTCCTAATCGTGCCACGCGTACCCAATGGAGAAAAGACGAGGATGATCGAATTAGGAAGAAACCAGGAAGAACAAGGTAATTTATTACAATTTGTACAAGAAGAGGAAAAGAAAGAATGTACAAGGAAGAGGAAGAAAAAGGACACAGGGCAGCCTGATACAGTCTTAACTTATTCCCTGGACTCGGGCCCGCTCGCTCTCCGTCTCCGACTCGCGCAGGGATGCAGATGGTCGGGTTGAGGGTCCGGTGATGGTGTTCACAGCTCGTCCGGTCCCCGACTCATACCAGCAGACGATGGTGGACGGCAGGCAGCTCTCCGCGTAGCGTAGGTGCGAGCGGACAATTATATTGGGGCAATGGTAAGCTGGGCTATCGGCGACTTCGTGGCTCTTGGCCACGTATGTAATAGGAATATGGGCGTTTGGATGTTTGCGCACGGCAAGCCCAAGCCGAATTCTCAACCAGTGATCCCCGACAAACCCTTCACAATGGTGCGTTCCTCTAACAAATGTCCTTCAACGCCAATCGTACAAGTTCTTTGGCACAACGCGCTCGCCCCCTCAAGTCCTTCTCATAACTGCCGTGGAACTCAACTCGTAACTCAAGGTCAAGCGCCTCTCTCTCCCCGCTCATAACTGAGGTGGGGGGCCTCGTGCAAGGGGTTATATTACCACGCCCAGCGAACCCTCTCGAATCTCTAGCCACACCCTGTCAGGCGATCTTACTCAAGCCCTGGTTGGCTGGTGATGGCTTACCGGCTCCGCCTTGATGGCTGCTTGACATGGCCGCACCTTCACCCTTGTGCTCCGCCCCCTTTTCGGGCCTCACCTCATGGCTTTTGGGCTGGTTTGAGCGGAAGCCCAGCGAGGTTGCGAAGACTGCTGGCAGCCTAAAGGGTGAGGGCGATTACAGACTGGCTGGCGCTTAATGGCGTCTATGGAAGGGAGGCTGCCAAAATGGACGAATGGGCCTACTCTTATTTGTTCTACACAACGCAGATGCAACTATTGGTTATGGCCTTATCCTAAACACATACTAAGAAATAACTATCGTCCTAAGGTGACCTACGTGTTGCTTGTGGCCTACCTATGGGGTGCAACCTTGAACCTTTAATGATGTTACCTGTGCTGGGTTCTCAAAACCGCAACAATATATACATATGGCTTGATGTGTATGTATATATATATATATATATATATATATATATATATATATATATATATATATACATATATATATATATATATATATATATATATACCTATATATATATATATATATATATATATATATATATATATATATATATATATATATATATATACATATATATATATATATATATGTATACATATATATATATATATATATATGTATACATATATATATATATATGTATACATATATATATATATATATGTATACATATATATATATATATGTATACATATATATATATATATATACGTATACATATATATACATATATACATATATATATACATATATATATATACATATATATATATATATATACATATATATATATATATACATATATATATATATATACATATATATATATATATATATTGTGGATTTGTAATTGTGTGTAAAGATCACACTCCTTCCCCAAGTTGTTGTGTATAAAGGTCAAAGGGCGTCCCTTAGTTAGGTCATATACCATCACGTAGCCAAATCATCGATTTCCTCCTTGTTGGTAGATATTTCCTTATTCTGTGTATTAGGTTAAGGCTCTGTTTCCAACTAGTTAACACTGCATTGCATCGAATTCAAACAAGGTAGTATCCCCTTTCAATTTCCCCAGAACCTCCATGGGATCCCCTTTTGTCAGCCGCATTACCAAATTCCTCTGCGCGGTTTGCTGCAGTCCGCTGTTTCTTTGGGCTTGCGGTTTTCGCCGTAGCTGCTTGGCGGTTTTCACCGCGACTCCATTAGCCACGAGGTGGGCTCGGAGAAGAAGGGGGAGGAGCCGCCGAATCCAGGGCGTTGGCCGCCCCATGTCATCAAGGGCGTAGCCAAAATAGGCCGTGCGAGCCAACCGGCACGGCAGTAAGCGACCCGGTAGGCGTGCCAGAGAGCTCGCGGAGAGAGGTCGAGGTGCGCATATAAAACACGTGCGCATGCGTCAGGAAGGAGAGTTGGTTGTTGGTGGCTGAAAGAAGAGACAGCAAGCCTTTTAGAGAGTTCTAAGAGTTGAGTGAGAGGGTTCAAGAGTGGCTGAAGAAGGAGAGTTGCGCTGGAGAGTTGCTGAGTTGCGTAAGGGGAGGACGTTGAGTGTGGCATGAAGTGGTGCTGAAGTGGAGCTGAGGAGCCCGGAGTCCAGCACGAAGCGCCCATCCGCTCGCGGTGAACGATACGTGCCGCTGGACACCAAGTTTTCCCGCCAAGAACGCGAGTCGACTCCTGGAGCCGGACCTCGACGCCTAAAGTGGCCTGGGCCTTCCCATTCCTCCTTCCAGCCAATCCACTCTGCAATTCCCTGTGTGAGTCTGTCTTTGTTTGTGCTGTCCCTGGGTTAATTAAGACTGTAATAGATAAGCTAGAATTTTCACTGTGTCCGCTTCTTCTTCTTCTGTTTTTATTTATTATCTTTTCCTACTCCTTGGTTGCTTTCAATTATGTAAATAGTAAATAAATCATATTTGTATTTCTTACCCTTTGCCTTTCTTTCCTCTACATCCGTCGTTGTTGTCTTTTCCCTCATTGAAAACCTGTGCGCGATTTTGGCCAACGTTTGAGAATCGGGTCTAGTTGCTGTTAACGGTTCGTGCCGCGGCTGCCATCCGCTCGGCAAATTAACATCTTATCCGCGGTCGCGAACGAAGCTGCTCACCTGCCTCTGGAAGGAGCTTGTGCAGCTTCAGGACTCACGTCGATCAATCACAAACAAGGGAATTAGTCCCCGATTAAGGGGAAGAAGGCCGACGGAGAGATCCATAACAATATATATGAGAGTTATTAGAGCTAAGGTTTAGGCTTATAAAAATTATCCTCCAAAGGATGGTGCTTCTAAATGTGATAAAAAATTGAAAGGGATGAAGAATAATATAATCTAAGAGACAATCAATTTTGAATATTATTATAACTGTCTTGTTTTGAAGAAAGAAGAATATACAAAAATTAATACTGTCAGTTTTTAGAACCTTCACTTGTAAAATAATAAGCCTTGTAAATAATTCCCTGTAAATATCCCCATCTCCCAAAGGTCAAAGGTCGCACCCTAGTTAGTCCATTTTGCAACACGTAGGACACCATAGGAACCTTCTTCAGTTATTTCATTAGTATGTGTTTCAGGTAAGGCTCTGTTTCCAATAGTTTGATTCTGCGTTGCATTAATCAAATAACCTAGGCCCCTTTTCAAATCCCGTTCATTTTGCGGCTCCCTCCAAATTGTATTGCGCGCCTCTGCCATTCGCAGCCACTTCAGCGCTCGCTCCAAACGCCATTGACCATGCCGTCGGAGCGGAGAAAAAGGGGGAGGAGTTTTCGGAGCAAGGCATGGCCCCATCAGCGTGTCACAAAGGGAGGAGCCGGTGAACCCTCACGACCAATCAGGGCCGAGGCGTGTTCACCGGTAGGCGGACCTAAAAAAGCATGAGACTTGATACGCGTGCGCGTTATATAAGCGCAAGCGAAAAGCCCTTTTACGGACTCGCTGGGAAACGCGCACTGCGCAAGGACTGCGCCACGGACTGCTTATTGTGATCAAACTGCGCTGGGCGATTGCTCGATACAAACTGTGTAAAACTAGCGGCACTGCCTGCCGGGTTTCGCCGCGAACCAAAGCGTGGAGCAGAACCGGAGCGTGAACCTGGAGCCGGACCTCAATGCCTGAACCATCCACCTGGACCTTCCTCCCCTGCCATCCGCCTGGACCTTCTCTTCCTTCCCACCACTACCCTTTCGTGTAAGTCTGTTTGTGTTGTCCTGGGCGTGTTAATTAAGAGTGGACAAGGTTGCCCTGTGTCTGCTTCTTCCTCTTCTTATTGTATATGCCTTTCTTTAGTTTCCTCTTCGGGGTTTCTTGTACATAATTAATAAATATTTGTTCTCCCTTTACTTTGGTTTCCTCTCATCCGATCGCTTTCATGATTTCCTCAATTGAGTACCGGTGGCACGATTTGGCCAATCGCTCCGAATCGGGTTTAGTCCTTTTGTTAATGGCTCGGGCTTCGGATTGCTAAACCGCTCGGCAATTTCCATCTTGCCCGCGGTCCGAGCGGGAGTTATTTCCCTGCTTCGCGGAAGGATTGGCACGCAGGTATTTGCGACTCCATCTTGACCAATCACCCTGGCCAATCTCACCCGTGGAGCAGCGTTATAATTTCCAGGAATGGGGGACGGCCAGCTTAAAAGACCAGGGGATTAACCCCCCCCCCCCTTGGTAAGGGGAGCGCCGACCCCCGAATCCGCAACAATTGGTGTCAGGAGTGGGATATGAGCATGCGTGCCGACGTATAGCCGACGCGAGCTCTCGGTCCGTGGCGGTCTTTGTGTGCTGCGGGAACTGGCGGGGATCATGGCTGCGGCGGTTTCGCAAGGACCGGGGTAGCCCATCCGGGCCGGGCCCCGCCCTGTACGGTCGGTGCCGTGCTTTGTTAGGCAAAGCGATCGGCCCGGTTCGAGAGGTAGGAGGGGTCGGAGCATCGCCCCCTTTTGGTGGCGGCACTCCGACCGGGCAAGGTTGGGCCATCGCGCTTGGGAACGCAAGGCCTTGCGCCGAGATGGTGCTTGGAGCCTTGGCCCGACAAAACCTCCTCCCCTGAATGGGAATGCCGGACGGACCCAACCTGCAGGAGACCAAACCACCCGAATTCATTGCTCGGCTTTGCGAAGCCGAGCTTTGATAATGCATTGATGCACCGAGAGGCTCAAGTGTAGTGGACTGTGATGGCAATAGTGTTGAGAAATGGTACTCTGCTTGTAGGAATGGAAGTTTCACCATTCCTCACGCAAGTTGGGGGCACATGAGCATTAGTTTATGGGGTGGCGGTGAAAACCTAGCCAGGGAGGGTATGGTTAATGTATAGGGATCTAGAAAATGACCATAGGTAACTTTAGATTTAAGTAGCGACATAATACCTGTAGAGGGGACGTAGAATAGAATAGATGGTTGATAATGACGAGGGAGTGCATAGTGTCAGGGATGACTGGGAAGCACAAGTAATAGAAGGGCAGTAGTCAGTTTAGATGATGGTGTGATTGTAGGGAGGATGATGACGTGAGGAATTGGTATGTAAGTTCACGGTAGTGCTGGTTAGCAAGTGAGGCAATGCTCGTGAGAATGATGTGTGTGGGTGGAAAGTGTATTGAGCAGAATATTGTGAAAGGTGTGATTGTGCATTGGGTGATTGACTTGCATGGTGGCAAGTGAGAATGGTTGGATGGAATAAATGGTCTGGAATAAATGGTGTGGGGTGGGAGTGTGGAATATGTGGTGTGGAGTGTATGGTGCGAAGGAAGTGGATGGGGGAAGGATGGACCCCCTTCACGAGTACCCGCGGAGGGTAGTTTAAAAGTAGGTAGAGGGAGTAGGTAAATTGTGGTTGGATATTGGCATCTGTGGTGCGAATAGTAGCAAGTGGTTGCTTTGAGTGGGTGCATTAGTGGAGTAAATTGGCTGGGCGTGTGGCCTGTTAGTGTGTGTGATTGGTTGGGCACCCCGCCACTGTTAGTCTGTCGGCCAGGTGAGGCTGCAGGTAGGCTCTGGGAGCCAGGTAGAGTTAGAGTTCAATGGGGCTCGAGGATCCGGAGGACAGACCCGGGTAGCCCAGTGCCAGAGAGGGCACCGAGGGGGTGAGACAGCCAGAGGGCCTTCCCCAGGTAAGTTAGGGTGAGGAGCAGGTAAGCTCGGGAGGCAACTGCAGTGGCGGAAGTGCACAGGTAAGTAGACCTGCTAGGGGAGCCACACGACCCATCCCTGAAATTGTGCGAGGGCACAGGGAGAAGAATCGGTGGAGTGAGACCCCAAATTGGTGAGCACCACGGTATGTTCAATGGGAGTTTGGTTTTTCGAACCGCATCGAGTAATGATGGCCAATGGTTTTGCAGGGAAAGACCCCGGGTAGAGTAAAAGTGTTAAAGTCATTTAGAAGGTAGTTTAGGATTGAAAATCTCTTCGCACCATCTGCATCCACTCACCTGAGGTGACGGTACTCCACACCATGGTTTGCAAATGTTTGGGATGTAAGACGCATCACGACGTAGGGTGACATTGTTTATGTTCCATCTCTTCCTCCTTAGGAGGGATTGATGACCAATTTGGAATTAGGGGAGATATGGGGAAGACAGGACGTAGAGACGAATTTGTAAATTGTGTAAATACGGGGTAGGGGCAAGGGTAGATTAGGTGACGGGGGGGGGGGGGGGCGTACGCTAGGGACGAGCTTTCTCCGCTCGCTCTCCAGCGCACCTCACCTTGCATTGCATTGTGTTTAACGTGTACTCTTGCGATCTAGCCCAGCTGCTTGCTTGTCCTCCTTTCCCCACTCACGGATTTGTTTCTTTTGGGCCCGGGGGGAGTGTGCAGGTGACCGCAGTTGTGTGCCCACACCTCCGCTGCCTCCGGCCTGCACTGGTACACCACCTTATGGACCACACGTTCTATGGCCTAGCACCACCATATGGACCCCACGTTTTGGGGCCTGGGACCTCTGCTGGGGACCGGCCACTGTGGCCAGTGGTATTTGCTTGCGGACCACTGTGTTGAGGTGGCACCTAAGCCATGCAGGTGGACCACCTTAGTTGGGCCTGCTGGCCATAAATAAAAAAGTGGACGTGGTTTGTGCCCTTTAATTTTGAAATAGGCAGCAAGATGAAGAAGAAGTCAACCAGAAACATCGGCCCAGCAGACAAGCAAGGAGAAGACATCATTTATTATTTCAAAATGTGTGTTTTGTGCATTTTTGGTGATGGTGCTTATTGGTGCTGTAGGGTGCTTTTGGTGCATTTTCATTAGTGATGCATATTGGTGCTTATGGTATGGTGCATCAGTGCGGTGCATGGCAATGATTTTCCCCTTTTCAAAAGTTCTGCTTTTGTCTTCCAAAAAGACAGGTCCTGGGTGTAGTTTTGTAAATAATCAAAGTAGTGTTTTTGTAAATAATGCTCCCCACCGTAAATGTGTAGTTTGAAAATTAATTCTGAATTCGGTTATTCTGTGGGCGTGAGTCAGTTAGGTCGAATGCAACGCAGCAGGCGGGACATATCTAGTTTTTAAAATGTCGCACTCAGGGTGAGGTTAAAAATAGAGGGTAACCACACCTGAGTGTCACAAGTTAAAGTTTTGTCGGCACGGTACGTGCCTGGAGGAGAGACGGGTGCAGTGTTACGGTTTTTAGATCCTTCACTTGTAAAATAAAAAGCCTTGTAAATAATTCCCTGTAAATATCCCCATCTCCCAAAGGTCAAAGGTCGCACCCTAGTTAGTCCATTTTGCAACACGTAGGACACCATAGGAACCTTCTTCAGTTATTTCATTAGTATGTGTTTCAGGTAAGGCTCTGTTTCCAATAGTTTGATTCTGCGTTGCATTAATCAAATAACCTAGGCCCCTTTTCAAATCCCGTTCATTTTGCGGCTTCCTCCAAATTGTATTGCGCGCCTCTGCCAGTCGCAGCCGCGTCAGCGCTCGCTCCAAACGCCATTGACCATGCGGTCGGAGCGTAGAAAAAGAGGGAGGAGTTGTCGGAGCGAGGCGTGGCCCCATCAGCGTGTCACAAAGGGAGGAGCCGGTGAACCCTCGCGACCAATCAGGGCTGAGGCGTGTTCACCGGTAGGCGGACCTAAAAAAGCATGCGGCTTGATATGCGTGCTCGTTATATAAGTGCAAGCGAAAAGCCCTTTTACTGACTAGCTGGGAAACGCGCACTGCGCAAGGACTGCGCCACGGACTGCTTATTGTGATTGAACTGCGCTGGGCGATTGCTCGATACAAACTGTGTAATACTAGCGGCACTGCCTCCCGGGTTTCGCCGCGAACCAAAACATGGAGCGGAACCGGAGCCGGACCTCAATGCCTGAACCATCCGCCTGGACCTTCCTCCCCTGCCATCCGCCTGGACCTTCCTCCCCTGCCATCCGCCTGGACCTTCTCTTCCTTCCCACCACTACCCTTTCGTGTGTCTGTTTGTGTTGTCCTGGGCGTGTTAATTAAGAGTGTATAAGGTTGCACTGGGTCTGCTTCTTCCTCTTCTTATTGTATATGCCTTTTGTTTCCTCTTCGGGTTTTCTTGTACGTAATTAATAAATATTTGTTCTCCCTTTACTTTGGTGTCCTCTCATCCGATCGCTTTCGTGATTTCCTCAATTGAGTACTGGTGGCACGATTTGGCCAATCGCTCCGAATCAGGTTCAGTCCTTTTGTTAATGGCTCGGGCTTCGGATTGCTAAACCGCTCGGCAATTTCCATCTTGTCCGCGGTCCGAGCGGGAGTTATTTCCCTGCTTCGCGGAGGGATTGGCACGCAGGTATTTGGGACTCCATCTTGACCAATCACCCTGGCCAATCTTGCCCGTGGAGGAGCATTATAATTTCCAGGAATGGGGGACGGCCAGCTTAAAAGACCAGGGGATTAACCCCCCCTTGGTAAGGGGAGCGCCGACCCCGGAATCCGCAACAATACTATAAGATGTTATAATCATCAACTGTACTCTGAACAAGTAAATAAAAAAGTGCTGGATGTGTATGATGATAAAAGATACATTTTAGAAAAAGGAATCGACACCCTCCCTTATGGATACAAGTTTTAAGATAGCGGTGTACGACACCCTCCCTCTCCCCTCCCCCCCCCCTTCCCATGCCTCCTCCCCCCAAGCCCCCTCCCTCCCACAGATCTCCCGATGTCCCTGTTCCCTACTGTTGTACTTGTGTGCTTCCCTCCCTCGCCCCATCTTGTCTCCCGCCCCCTTTATTATATGTTTTATGTGTCTGTTTTTTTGTGATTAATGTTAGCTCTTACACAAGCCTCGATCTTGTATACAAGAAAATAGAAAAAAAAAATAGTAAAAACTGAAGATATTGTACACGAATACTAAAAGAAGATTATTCGGGCTGGGGGAATTTTAACAGTCTGCGGACACCTTTTTACTGGTACATAAATCATTGAAGCAATAACCAGACCAAGGAATGGAGAAAATCACAACCTTGATATTTAAATGGAAAAACATCATAAATGTGAAAAATATCAAATAAGCCTTTTTGAATAAATAATCACAACACGAGTAGATAAACAAATAAGTGAATAAAGTTAATTACAAATTATGAATTAAAGGACGTAAAATACAAGCATCCTTGAATTGACAGATAACTTTGATGGTTGTCAAATAATCAATGGAAAAGTCATTTACTACAATTTACTGGCTCAGGAGGAGCTCAGACCACAACGTTGGAGGAGGTTTATCATTGCATTTCTGCTCAACAAAGATATTTAAGACGAGAAACAAATGTGAACATAGTATTTATTAACATTCTCGATGGTGATGAAGGCCATAAGAAAATGAGACACTTTGATAAACTATAAAACAAAGAGATATTCATAGGCTCTCTTTTTGAGTTCAATAACAACCAATGCACACACAACCGCCATGACACTACACCCAAAGCGACTGACCACAAGGCGGGGAGATCGAAGGAAACACTCATGAGTATACTTGTACATATCCAAACACTTATGCACATACAAATGTGAATACCTGCATCATGAGCCATTCCACCAGACCTCCAGCAGACTTCTGAAGGACATTTATTTGTGAAAGCGCCTGTGCTCCTTCCTGACAAAGGCCATTCTGAAGCTTAAATGTTGCACTTTCTCGGCCTTTCTCTCTCCTGATAAAAACCTAGAGTTGATTATCAGGCTCCTGCATCATCCTCCTGCTTGTGATTCTTGGAATTTCGATTATGGATTCTTCCAAACGCAAACTGTTTTTTGAGACTTACATCGACTGATTTCCCCAAAGATAATCGCACCAAATCACAATTACATTTTTGATACATTGATTGTTCAAAAATAAGGTACAAATTTTACTTTTACTTATAAATTCATGAGTATTGATGCATTTGACAAAATCAAGACGTGTCCATTTCAATAAGATTCTGGAACGTTAAAAAAATCTGTGACGTGCTTCTTCGGGTTGAATTTGACACCTGCGGTGGAACGCATCCTATTACTCGGGCATTAGCCATCCTTCGACACGACAATGAGAAATGCGACGACATGGAGATGCAAAGATTGTGTAGTGGAATTAACACCGTGGGGGGAAATAAAATGGACAATTTTTTTTTTTGCTCATTTACTTTTTAGTTTACGAGGCTTGCCGAGGGTTTTAGCACAGCCAGAGGCAAAGAGTCGCAAGCGATTTGTCTCGTGGTTTAATGAGCATTTGAGGAGGGAGCCCGAGATGTCATATCTCATTCCGCCACACCAATTTCGAAGTATCGGTGGCAAAGTGATGCCATAAAGGTCACACACAGCGAATGGGTGCCTCGCTCCAAGTTTCAAAACGATGTGCCTGCTGCTTGACGTTTGGAAAACTCATTGCTGGAAAACCGATGGATTATGAGTCGATGTCGGTGCCTTGTGTAGGTTTGATAAATCGTATAGAATTCGGTTTGTCGAGGCGTTGTGGTGAATGCCACCATTACTTGAGCAATTGAAAGGGGTTGATGTGTGTTGGGATGGGAAGGGAGCAGCAAGGGGACGTGTTGAATGTCAGAATTTATATCTTCAATAAATATGGCTCAATGAATCAAAAATATGCTCGGACTGGCAGTATAGGCGAGAGGTACGCACAGGTCTAGCCTGGGCTTGAATCTCGGCCAAGCTATAAATTGTTATCCCTGTGTTACAGAGGCAGCATGATGCGTCAGTGTGTGGCTGCCGTCCCTTAGATGGACGTTAAACTGGGTGTTGCCTCTGCCAGCGTTAGTTGGTGGACGTTAACAATTCCACGGTGTCCTGAACTCTGAACAAACTCTTGCTCAAACCTATAGGGTACACTACATCAATGGCACAGTCCCGTGCCGCTCAGCCAATGAAGAGCTGTGAGTAGCATCATTTGCTACTTAGTTGTGCTGCTGATGCTGTGCCCCAGATAGGTTCAAGCAAGAATTTGAACTTTGGCCAGGGTGCCGATGATAGCTCGCATACTCTTCGCAAAGGACACCGTGGGATCTTGATTTGTTGAGTTTAACGTCCATTACACTGAATTCAAACCCATTCCGATGACAGTTTTTAGCTGGCTCTGAATTTAATTTGAGGGCTTTTCACTCACTCACCGCAGGCAGGTTGGTGGTCTTTCTATCTTCTGCTGACTCCTCTCCGGCCTTGCTCCCCCCAGCTCTCTCTGGGCTCAGTCCACCAAATACTGCTACAGGTCGCACAGGATCTGCCAGCAACCCTCTTCTGATGTAATTGCCAAAATCGAGACTCTCTGCTCACCTTCACTCTTTCATTCCTCTTTACTCCCGCCTCTGGAACAAACTCCCTCAAAATCTCTTCAATCCCACTCCTCCCTCCAGGTCTTTAAAACAGCTGTTCACTACCATCTCTCGTCTTCCCCCATCCAAAACCTTGATCTTTTCTATCCCCGTTAATTCACCCCGATCCACCTTTTTGAAATACCGACTTCTTTCCTGGAAGTCCTAGCTGTGTCCATGTGTTTTTTTTTTTACCTCTCCCACCCCCACCCCCCTTCCCAGACCTCCTTTCCCCAAGCCCTCTCCCTCCCACAGATCTCCCAATGTCCCTGCTCTCAAGTGTTATACTTGTGTGCTTCCCTCTCTCCCCCCATCTTGTCTCCCGCTCCCTTTATTTCGTCTTATGTGTCCGTTTGTTTTTTTTGTCATTAATGTTAGCTCTTACACGAGCCTCGATTTGTATACAAAAAAAAATAAAAAAATAATCGAACAGAGGTGAGCGACCAAACTTCACCTATCTCTGCATCTCTAGCTCTGTTATAAACTCATCTTTTTAATTCAGTCTTTCATACTATATTATAGTTGAAATCTTTAAATTAGCCAGAAGCCAACTATTCTAATCTGATGTTGTTTTTAGAATGCTCGAAGATGTTAGAAAATTTAATTCCCCAACTGGGTATTGAAAAGGGCAACTGGCACTGAAAAACACTGAATGCAATCTGAATATTTGTGAAAAAAAAACAAGAAATTGATAGAGTGACTCCAAAAAAAATCCTTAAACCGCTCAATTACCCTTCGGGAGACAGTTTTCACTCATTTTTCTCTCTTGTCCATCACAAAAGGACATAATTCAAGAAACACCTTACTCATCCTTTCCGCTTTACACCATGGTTTACTCCATGCCCTTTTAGAGTTATTCCAATCATAGTTTCAACTTTCTCCCAGTTTCACCGATCTAGCATTTGACACAGTCTTTGGCAGCAGTTGAACATATCACTCTGGATTTGTCACCAAATGCAATTTTGTTTTTTAATTTGGTGATGAAGGTACAAATGGCTCACGACAGTTTGTATGCCATGCGAGTCTGCACACGACGCATTATTTTGCCAATCTTTCTGAAAGGAGTAGGTAATGTGGTAGAACTGCGTCTAATCGTGCCTACTTTCTTGCGTTCTGCCACATTTGGTTTTTCAATCAAGGGAGCAACCTCATATCATCCACCATTTTCTTTGAATATGCTCCCTACTCGTGTTATCGCCTCTGTTGCTGCATCCGTGAAAAACGATACCATGCACACATTGGAGATTGATGAATGACTATCACTAAATTCGTGCCAACTGGGATTGCAGGCATCCAAGATCCAAGAAAGCAAACTCTTCTCTTAATTTATTACTTGCAAAATCGAAGATTTTTCAAGTATATTGGTCGTTTGCGTTTGTTATTCTGTCTGTCTGTCTGTCTGTTTGTCTGTCTGTCTGTCTGTTTGTTTGCACCTCGGCAAAAAAATATTTGACAAGCAATTTCACAAGTATCTCTCCGGTTTGTGTGTGTGTGTTTGTTTGTTTGTCCGCTCACTTATGCTTGGCCTCAGGTCACAATTTTAAACCAAATGGTAGAGTTTGTGGTCCGACAAAATCCTAGATATTTTTGAGGTCAAAAGGTCAACATAGGCCAAAGGTCAACAACCATTTCAAATTTCTGAAATCCTCAATTTGCATCCGATTGACTTGAAATTTAAATGGGATTTTCATATCAGCAAACTGAATTCAACCACCAACTACTTTTGAGATCAACATAAGCCAAAAGGTCATAGGCCAAAGGTCAACAACAATTTCAAATTTCTAAAATCCTCAATTTTCATCCGATTGACTTGAAATTTGAATCGGATTTTCATATCAGTTAACTGAATTCAACCAACAACTATTTCTGAGGTCAACATAGGTCACAAGGTCAACATAGGCCAAAGGCCTACCACTATTCTCAACTTTCTAAAGCCCTCAATTTTCATCTGATTTACTTGAAATTTGAATAGGATTTTCATATCAGCTCACTGAATTCAACCACAAACTATTTTTGAGATCAACATAGGCAAAAAGGTCAACATAGGCCAAAGGTCAACCACCTTTTTCAAAACTTAAAATCCTCAATTTTCATCTGATTGACCTGAAATCTGAATATGATTTGCATATCAGCTTACTGAAAACAATCACCAACTATTTTTGAGATCAACAGAGGCCAAATTTCTAAAATTGTCAATTTTTATCTGATTAACTTAAAATTTGAAGACAATTTGCATATCTAGTCACTGAATTCAACTTCAGTGACTTCAGTGACACTGAATTCAATTCAAAGACGGGCGAGGTCACGTCTTTTCGAAGCTGTTCCATGCGCTCACGCTTTCGAAGCTAAGTGATCCTTCTCAATTGTGTTTTTGTCGAGACTGTATCTATCTTTCGGTGTATGTACCTATAGCGTATCTTTTGGAAAATTTTCGGTGCTAATTTTTCGTACATGTATACACAATCGTCGGTTAATGCGTATCGAGTATTCTGCGGCCTAGTACTCGTAGGCTTGGCTACCGTACCGTCTCCGACCTTGTGGTTTTGTTTTTCTCTCAGCGATTCGTCGAATGCGCTGCATTTATTTTCGTTCTCTGGTTCATCCCAGTCGTTCACCCCATACCTCCTTGTTTAATATCTCTACTCAAAAAAAAAAAAAACCCCAAAAAATATTTCCTTCCCAGGTGTTATTCGTTTATTTGTTGTTCTTTTTTGTTCGTTCGTTCTTCGTTCGCGATCACGCGATCACGTGATTAGAAATGTATAATCTCTCCTGTGAACAACTATTTTCTCTCATATATTATAACACAGTTTTCTTCTTTTCCTACAAAAGGATGCTTTCGTCTTGCTCACCAAATCGATTCATTCCAAAAAATATATATAATACCATCTCTTACAGTTCCTCCTTTCTACATTCCCTAAACTATCCAGAACTCCACCCCTCCTTCAGTGTCCTCAAACATATTTTTGACTCGAAGGTCTCAAACTCATTTTGCAAAAAATGTTCGTTTCCCATGAATCGTACACTTTTCAAAATCCAATCTCACCCCTCCCCTCCAAATCCTCCCCATCACCCATCCCTTTCAAATCTCCCCCCCTTGCCCCTTCCCTCCCCTCCCTCCTAAACTCCCCCCACACGCCTCCCCTCCGAGACTCTCCCTCGCTCCTTCCCTCCTAGACTCCCCTCTCACCCCTCCTCCTCAAAGCATCCTCCCTGCTTCTTCCCCCTTCCAACTTTCACCTTCATCTCCCCCAACCTGCTGCCTCACTCTTCCTCCTCCTCAAATAACACCTCACTGTGCCTCACCCAATCTCCATCAAAGCTTTTGTCCGCCCCATTCTTCCCTTTCTCCAAGCTATTCTGAAATCTCTGACACACCTTCAACAGCTCTCCCTACCTCTTCCTCCTCTTCCACATCTTACCCTACCCCTCCCCCCCCCCCTGTTCTGGACCCGATGCTCCCCCTTCCTCTTCATTAACGGTATGGACCTCAAACATCCGGGGCCTTCGCTCAAACTTGACTGATCTCTCCATACAGGTTGCTTCTGACAAACCAGATGTGATCTGCTTAACATAAACTTTCCTCCTTCATGATGTCTCTGATGCCTTGGTATCTCTCCCAGGTTACTCCCTCTTCCGGTATGATAGACCTGAGCCTCGTCCTGGAGGTGGGGTTGCTATCTTTATAAAAAAAACTCTTCCTCACTCGCCCTCCACTGCCCTCTCTCCACCTCACCCCCAGGAATACCTTTGGCTACGCTTCCCCTTCGCTCCCACCTTTTGTTCATGTGTGTTGTACCGTCCACCAAACAGCGATGACTCCATCTACATCTCGCTGTCTGATAATATGGACCAACTTCTATCTACCCATCCCAACTCTCTCTTCCTCATATGTGGTGATTTCAATTGTCACCATGCCAGTTGGCTGGGTGTGGGTACCTCTCTCACCAGCCATGGCTCTTCAGCAAAGGACTTCTGCGACTCACTGGGACTGACACAATCTGTCAATTTCCCGACCCGGATCTGTCAACGGAGCATCTTCTCTTCTGGATTTGGTTATGACAAACTTCCCTGAAAATGTCTGCTGCTCTTCTTCTGCTCCAATCGGCTCATCTGATCATGTGCTTGTCAAAGTGGACATCTCTCTGACCGTTCTCAGAGAGCCTCCTCAGCGTCGACAAGTCTGGCATTTCACTCAGGCCAACTGGCACGGTCTTCAAGCAGCCATCAATCATCTGGACTGGTCTCCCATCTCTACCGCCTCTGACATCAACTCATCCTGGGAATTCTTTCAAAGTAAATTGCTCTCTCTCATGCACAGATTTATCCCATCTCGTCTTCAGTTGTCATACCCTTCCACCCGTCCATGGTACACGGAATCTTGTGGTGAGGCTGTTGCCCTGAAACAACTTGCTTTCGTCTCCTGGAAAGCAAATCCAATGGAAGGAAATCTCATTTCCTTTCACAAAGCCCGAAACAAGTGTGTGTCCACCCTCAGGAGAGCCAGGAAACAATATCTCACCGTTCTCAAGACCGAACTCTCTTATCTGTCTCCCTCTTCCAAATCCTGGTGGCGTCTGGTCAAATCCGTTTCTGGTGTTTGTTCCCCCTCCATCCCCTCCCTCACCTCAAACGGCTTAACGGCTGACTCCGCACGTGAAAAAGCTGAATGCCTCAACTCTGTGTTTGCCTCTAAATCTTGTGTCCCAAACCCATCCCTCTCTGTACCCACCATACCCAGTCGTACTGTGGAAGTGTAACTCAGTGTAACTTATTGATTGGCACTGGTAACTCATTGATTAAAGACTGGTAACGATTTCGTAAATGGATGCCAAGAATGTGCACGAACATGGTAATCTCTTGTCCACCTGGTCACAGCCCCAGGCTGGAGCACCCCCCTATCGTTTGGTAAACGGAACTCGCAGCAGGAGGGGAGCGAGCTGATGCCAGGACTCGGTGCATGCATGACCTCGGGGCATTAGCGGAGAAAGGATTAGCGTGGCAAGGACCATAAAAACCAGAGCAAACGATGAGTCAAGAGACTTGTGACCAGAAGCTCTGACCTACGGAACGGAATGGAACCCTATGAACAGCGCTGAGAGAGAGGACTCATACTCAGAACCTCTGCCCGACGGGAATGGCGGAGGAACATCGGCCGAACAAGAAGGACCATGCGAATAGAGTTAACCTGGTCTATTGAGTTAAACGGTAGTTATTTGGTATTGGAATGAAGTAAATAACCAGTTAATAAACCAGACCTTTTGTAAAACCTGTTTCCGACCATTTGGAGTCTTGAGTCTCCCCCACCATTTCCGGGACAGTACCCAGCTGCTCCTGGACTCTGTGTCCTTTCCTCCTGACAAGGTGGAAAAGTTTCTGTCAACCCTCAACTCTGATTCTGCAACTGGTCCTGACGGCATCAGCCCACGGGTCCTAAAATCATGTGCTTCCGCTCTTTCACTCCCTCTTTCTGTTCTCTTCACCCTCTCCTTTGCTCAAGGTCATCTGCCATCTGCTTGGAAATCAGCCAACATCACCGCTTTGCACAAAAAAGGTGCAAAAACAGATCCCAGCAACTACAGACCAATCAGCCTTCTCCCAATTATCAGCAAAGTCATGGAATCCATCATTGCTTCAGATAAGAAATCTTTCCTCTTCTCCAATGGCTTGATCTCTGATCATCAATTTCGTTTCAGACCTGGTCACTCTACTCTGGACATGCTGCTTCTGCTTTCTCAACAATGGATGGAGGTCCTCAACGCCAAACAGGAAATTATAGCCGTCTCCCTTGACATTTCACGTGCCTTCGATACGGTCTGGCACCCTGCTCTGCTCACCAAACTCTCCTCCTTTGGTATCCATGGAAATCTCCACGCATGGCTGGCGGACTTCCTCTCTGGTCGTAGTCAACGTGTGGCCCTCAATGGGTTTCTCTCATCTCCTCTTCCTGTTCAGGCTGGAGTTCCCCAAGGTAGTGTTCTGGGCCCTGTGCTTTTTCTGGTCTTCATCAATGATCTCTCTGACTCTCTCGAAAATCCTCTCTATCTCTTTGCTGACGACTCTACTCTCTGTCGCTCCATTCCTCTTCCCTCAGATCGGCAGTCTGCAGCCTCCTCACTCTCTGCAGACCTGGACAAAATCAAAGACTGGGCAAACAAATGGAACATGTCTTTCAATCCTGATAAATCTCACACTCTTACGATGTCTCTCCGAAAAGACCGACTGGAAAACCCTCCCATCCACTTTCTAAACAATCCTCTCCAAGAAGTTCTGTCACTCAAGCTTTTGGGTCTCACTATTTGCCATGATCTTTCCTGGGAAAACCACATTTCAAATCTGGCCTCCAAAGCCAGTCACGGACTGGGCATCCTCCGTCGTGCGAAGTCCTTCCTTGGCACACCTGAGCTCCTCACCACATACAAGGCTTTCATCCGCAGCTCTATGGAATACTGCTCTCCCCTCTGTTCTGGTGCTCCTGCCTCACACCTAGCCCGTCTTCACGCTGTTGAAACCAAAGCGTTCAGAATCATTGGAATCTCCCACGATGAAGCTAACTCCAAGGGCCTTTCACTCACTTACCGCAGGCAGGTTGGTGGTCTTTCCGTCTTCTACCGACTCCTCTCTGGCCTTGCCCCCCCCCCCCCCCAGCCCTCTCTGGGCTCTGTCCCCCAAATATTCCTACAGGTCGCACAAGATCTGCCTGCAACCCTCTTATGGTTAAACTGCCAAAATCAAGACTTTCTGCTCACCTTCACTCCTTCATTCCTTCATTCCTCTTTTCTCCTGCCTCTGGAACAAACTCCCTCACTCTCTTCAATCCCACTCCACCCTCCAGGTCTTTAAAACAGCTGTTCACCACCATCTCTTATCCTCCCCCATCCAAAACCTTGATCTTTTCTACCCCCACTAATTTCGGTCCCCTTGTGTTTTATACTTCTCCCACCCCCCCCCCCCCTTCCCACGCCTCCTGCCCCCAAGCCCTCTCCCTCCCACACTTCTCCCTGCTCTCAAATGTTGTGGTTGTGTGCTTCCCCTTATCTCCCCATCTTGTCTTCTGCTCCCTCTTTTTGTATATTTTGTTTGTCTGGTTGATTTGTTTGTGAAATAAATGTTAGCTCTTTCACGAGCCTCGATTCAGTATACAAACAAAAAAAACAAACAAAAAAAAAAACCCCAACTATTTTTTAGGTCAACATAGGCTAAAAGGTCAAAATCAGCCAGATTTTTAAATCCTCAATTTTTATCCGATTGACTTGAAAATTTAAAAGCATTTGCATAATCACTCAATGAATTGGGAAACCAACTATTTTTGAGGTCAAAAGATCAAAGATCAACTCAAGGTCAAACTTCCAAAGTCATCAATTTTCATCCGATTAACTTGAAAATTTAACAGCATTTGCATAGTGCCTCACTGAATTGAGACACGAACCATTTTTAGGCCAAAAGGTCAAAGGTCAACTTAAGGTCAAACTTCCAAAGTCGTCAATTTTCATCCGATTGACTATAAAATTTTACAGCATTTGCATAGTGCCTCACTGAATTAGGAAACCAAGTGTTTTTGAGGTCAAAGGTCAAGTCAAGGTCAAACTTCTAAAATCATCAATTTTCATCCTATTGACCCGAGCTTTGATCAAGATCATTCATTTTGATCTTGATGAAATGGACAACATGCTAGATCAACTGCAACCTTTTTTCGTGGGGTTGGGGGGGAGGGGGGAGGGGGATTGTGCAAGTATCATGCTCTGCATGATGTCTTCTTGTTATTCTGTTTGTTTGTCCGTCACTCGCCTACAGGTCACAATTCTAAACCGATCATCATGAAACTTCACTAAGTTGTAGAGGTCGTCACAATTGAGAAGCATATCGATTTTGAGGTCAAAGGTCATCTGGAGTTCAAATTTCTAAAATCGTCATTTTTCATCCGATTTACTTGAAAATTGAACAGCATTTGTATATTGTCACTCAATTGAGAAACCAACTATTTTTAAGGTCAAAAGGTCAAAGGTCAACTCAAGGTCAAACTTCTAAAATCATCAATTTCATCTGAAAAATCATCAATTTTCATCCTATTAACTTTAAAATTAAGCAGCAATTACATAGTGTATCACTGATTTTGGAAACCGACTATTTAAGGTCAAAAGGTCAAAGGTCAACTCAAGGTCAAACTTCTAAAATCATAACTTTAATCCGATTGAACCGAGCTTTGATCAAGATCGTCAATTTTAATCTTAATGAAATCGACAATTTGATGTATCCATGGCAACCTTTTTTGGGGGGGGGGGGGGGGGGGAGTGGTTGATTTTGCAAGTATCGTGCTCTGCATGACATCGTCTTGTTTTGTGAGTTTTACGCTGGGGTAGGCAAGGGCCAGGTGCGCAACAAAGTAGGCAACCTTGTCCACATCCTGTACAATAGTGAATGTATCATCCACATATCATTTACAATATCACAACAGCCAATCGCTGTGAATCTCGAATATGTCGCCTTCTAATGCCTCCATAACCAGGTTCGACACCAATGAACACAACGGAGAGTCCGTATAGCTCTACCAAGTAATAGCCGATTGGGTGTAGCGTCATACGAAAATTTGGCGCGAACAAGACTTCTCCAGCAGACTGGAGACATCATCCGGCATCACTTGGCTGATTGGGCAAGATTTTCAATCAGTGTGAACTGTTTAAACCAATTGCTCGTTATTTTAACAGCCAAATCAACTGGGAACATCGTAAAGAGTGAAGGCCTGTCAAACACACCATTATCCTGACGTCTCAGATTTTAACATCTTTTAACCTTTCTACAGACTCACCACTGTTTTTGGCATTCGTTTCCGTTTTTCCCACAAATCTAGTGGTGATACATGCTAGATCGATAGTCTGTATTATGGAGAATTTACTGAAGGAAGCAATTGTTATCAGCGGTGCATTTTGCTTTTGAATCTTCGTTAAACCATAACATCTGGGAGTCATTCTCTCGTTGCTGTATTCCGATTCTGATCGGGATTCAAACACAGGTTAGACAGTTTAGAGGTGAGTGTGCATACCGCTAGGCCATCATGCCAGCCCAGTACTGCTTAGCGAGTAGTAATCCTGCTCTCACATTCTGCTTCCATGTCTGAAACCAATTTTGTGTTGGGAGCTCGTTGTTTTGGGGTGTGGGGCCAACAGGCAGTTTCTGGATAATATCCATATGTTTCTGGATATTATCCATATCTGGAACATATCTGGAAATATGTTTCTGGAACATATTATGTTCTCATGTGTATGTATTCGAGTGTAAATGTGTATGTACTGTGTTCGAGTCATACCAAAGTCTTAAAAAATGGTACGTGCTACTTCTTTGCTTGAGGTTTAGCCTTTAAAACGATATAGAGCACGGACAATCTCCATCAGTTGGCATTTCAGGACAGGTGTCTTTTGGGACTGGCACCGGTAACATGTAACCCTACCTATGGTAAGTATGGTAAGTATACCCTACCTATGTACCTACCCTACCTAACTATTATGGTAAGTGCTACCTGCCACATGGCCGGGTTGGCGGCGATTATTCCGAGACCCCTCACTGGCTATGCTCGTGGGGAGGGTGACTCTGCCACCTGCCAGGACCAAAAGCAACACCTGGCAAAAGGTGGATGATCTTTAAAAGGGAGCCAACGGCCATCCAAGTAAGGAGATGGTGTCTCCTAAAAATACCCATCTGGATTGAACCGGTTTGAGTCATACCAAAGACTAAAAATGGTACGTGCGGCTCTCTTCCTTGACGTTCAGCATTTTTATTTTTGTATACAAGATCGAGACTCGTGAAAGAGCTAACATTTATCACACACACAAAAAAAAATCAGCCACATAAAACATATAATAAAGGGCACGGTAGACAAGATGGGGAGAGAGAAGGGGAAGCACACAAACACAACATTTGAGAGCAGGGACATTGAGAGATCTGTGGGAGGGAGAGGGCTTGGGGGGAGGAGGCGTGGGAAGGGGTGGGGGGTGGGAGAGGTAAAAACACATGGACACTGCAAGGACTTCCAGGAACGAAGTTGGTATTTCAAAAAAGTGGATCTGGGGTGAATTAGCAGGGGTAGAAAAGATCAAGGTTTTGCATGGGGGAAGATAAGAGATGGTGGTGAACAGCTGTTTTGAAGACCTGGAGGGAGGAGTGGGATTGAAGAGAGTGAGGGAGTTTGTTCCAGAGGCGGGAGAAAAGAGGAATGAAGGAGTGAAGGTGAGCAGAAAGTCTTGATTTTGGCAGTTTAACCATAAGAGGGTTGCTGGCAGATCTTGTGCGACCTGTAGGAATATTTGGGGGACAGAGCCCAGAGAGAGCTGGGGGGGGGGGGCAAGGTCGGAGAGGAGTCGGTAAAAGACAGAAAGACCACCTACCTGTCTGCGGTGAGTGAGTGAAAGGCTCTCGGAGATAGCTTCATCGTGGTAGATTCCAATGATTTTTGATTCCAGCATTGAAAAGGGTAGAGCACGGACAATTCCCTTCAGTTGGCATCCATTGGGAGGAGGAAATTCCTCATGAGGAAATGCCCCGCTGAGTGCGGTCTGAGAAAAGCGGCGCTATTGTTGTGACGTCGTTGGTACCCAGAGCATCCTGGGAAGTGGCAGCAGTGATGGTACTTCCGCCAATCTCAGTGACAGTGCTAAGTGTTTGTCTCGTCAGTATATGTGTGTGTGTGTGTGTGTGTGTGTGTGTCAGCTCCATTATGAGCCTTAGACTATGTACTTTAAAATGCCCAAGTACCCACCCGCAGATGGAAACCCCCAAAATAGAAGAGTTTGTCATCAAATAGCACATATGACTAACTAAGTCACACCAGAGTAATGAAAGTTGAACAGGTACTTCACACTAACAAGCTTGGTGGGCCGACATGCAAACTCACCGACATTCATCCAGCGTAGGCATTTTCAGTGGAAAAACAGCTCATAAAGCCAAACGTTTCTAGGAATACAAAGGTTCAGTTGTTAACTGCACCAACAGTGTGAGACATCCCCTGCGGAACATCGCCAGAGGAAGGGGAAAAAAGATTCCATATTGACCTTTTGTTGAAGACTGAAAGAGCTGCAGGTGGTGCGCACCCTTTCGGGACGCAGGACTGGGCTGGAGTTAAACGTATTCCAGCTGCTCACAAGACGATCTCGCCATGAGTTGGTGAGCAAACACCCGGCCCATTAAAATCCGAGGGTCGCTCACATTGCGTAGGCCTTGCGACGTATCACGAAACACCGTCGCGCATTCAAAAATCATTGCGAATGGATTGCACAACCGCCTTTTAATGTATGTTGTTAGTAAAAGCTTTAGCATAGGGACCTTTTCATTATGATGGAAGGAGAATCAATTTACATCGCTGTCTAATTGGTGTTGGGCCTACCGGCTGCAAGGCCCTGGAAAGAGAAAAAGAGAAATGTCGGCTCTTATTAAGATTGTTCTGCTTAGTCCCTGGAGGGATGTAAAAAGTCTCATGTTATGAAACAGTTTGTAAATAGAAGATTTGACAGTTTACCTTAAAACTTCTAGATGATCCTCAGATTCAAAATGGCTAACCGGATGTAGCTTAGAGGTCACGTGGTCACTTTTTGGGCTCAATTTCTGATCAGACTCTGCACCGTCAGATTGGTGCTTCGCACAGTCGTCAGGTTCACTATGTTTTTTCGTTCAAAATTTTTGGAGATGAGCAAAACTATACGTTATTGGAATATTCAGAGCATGAGGAATCCAAAAATTAATGTTGGCATTTGCGTAGACCCCTGCATGGCCGCCATTTTGGATTTTCACAATGGCCACCATAAAATACATAATTTGCGCTATCTCGGCTGCTAGTCAACCTAGAATCATATTTAAATATGCTAATCCTATGTTTTCTGGGTCAAGAAAACCATTGGTGGGATCATTAGACTTCTAATCCTAACACTTGCTTCACTTTTAGGACTTTCCAGATGACACTCAGGACAGTGATGAAGATCTGTAAAAGCATATTCCTGAACGGTATAGACCTAGTAGATCCTGTGTATAGGACTTATAGTTCAATCTGATACTAACAAGGCTGCTTTCTTGCTTTATAAACCCATACCTATAACTTCAAAGGATTTGCAATATCATGTATTATGTAATACAGTTATAATAATAATAATAATAATTCATTTATTTTGTATAGCGCTTTTCCAGAAGCCCAAAGGCGCTTTGACAGAGTGGCAAACATAATGCATAACAATACATGAAAACAACAATTGCAAAGACAAGGTTTTGACAAGACAAGGTTATGACACAAATATAAAGACAATGGTTTTCAATTACCTCTGTTTGTTGCTTTTCTATAATCCTGAGCACTATTTTGAGGCCTTTATTGGATTTCTTGACCCAGAAAACATAGGATTAGTATATTTAATTAAGTCTCTAGGTTGACTAGAAGCCGAGATCGCGCAAAATATGTATTTTATGGTGGCCATTTTGAAAATCCAAAATGGCGGCCATGCAGGTGTCTGCAAACGCCAACATTGATTTTCGGATTCCTCATGTTCGGAATATTCCAAAAATGTACAGGTTTGCTAATCTCCCAAATTTCTGAACGAAATTCTGTTTGTTAACATAGTGAACCTGACTACAGCGGGCGGTCGCGGCATCGAGGAGTAGCTATGCCATCCCTCGGAGGTACCCATCAGCTCGCATTCGTGTTGGCCTACGTTAAAAATCCCATGCACCTTTCGGAAAGAGAAGGTAGTTGTTTGCCGGTAGCCAAAAACAGCAGAATGGATACCCGATTCAACTTCCGCCTGAGACAGAGCACACGCATTGATGCAAGCACTCCGCCTTGTTTCTAAAACTCAGCTAAGGTGATAGTCTAAATTTCAAGCTAGGTGGAGATTCAAATTCAGGCTACACGGCCGATAGGTGAGTGTGCACACCTCAAAGCTATCCCACCAGCCAAATGAAAAAAGTTAGGTGAACACTTCCATCAGAAGTGACTTCTCACATTGCTACAAAATGTCATCCATACTTTTGAGGCCTGTATTAAATAGACACCGTTTTAATACAGTCTCAGCCTCACTTTTGCATTGCCTCGTCTGCGTCGGAGTATTGTCCGCAGCCAGGTAGAAGGAAAACGAGTTTAGGTCCTGCAGTTGAAGCGTTTTCCCCTGGGTTTTATGGCTCCATTGCCACTGGATATTAAATATTCAGGGCGCTAAAATATGCATCACCTTCAGAACAGCAGTCCTCTCTGGAAGGTGGATCATGTTACCGGCGTTGGTAATGGCTTCCGACGGTTGGTCTGAACAGCAAGCACCATTTGAAAGGGGTTTCTTCGAATCAGCACCGGCTCGTTCCCAAATTACACCCCGCTATCCCTTCAACATATACCAGGTGCTTTCTAGTCTGTCTGGCAATAGAAAGAAAAGAACCACCTTTAGAAGCCATTTTTCCCCGCAGAGCAGGGGTTGGCCTTTTTTTCTGGCACTGTAGTCTGTCTGGGAATGTAAGCATCAAATCCAGAGGAGACAGCTCAGAGGTAAGTTCACGAGCTATACCTGGCATATTGTGCCAACGTGGACATCTTTACCAAACCCATCGAGTATCTCGAGCATTTAGGTTTTAGTCGGCCATACGTCTTGTCTTCCTGCTGGCATATCAATAGCACCGCATGTAGTGAAAACCAATCGAGTTACAATTTATTGGTTTTAAAAATTTAATGTGCTAGATGAGTTGGCTTGTTTAGCAAGCCTCATGATGCTCAGACGAGTAGCAAACGCCGACTCAAAATGCTCAGAAAGCAGGTTCAGATCCCATCTGTTCCATGTATTTGTTCTTATAATTAATTTTTCCCAAACATAAGCAGGTTCAGATCCCATACAAGAATACATTTTTATGTACTTATATCAATGTAGATAAAATAAATCACATGTAACATGTGGGACAAAGACATATCTAATAGTGTCTTTGTACCACATGTTACATGTGATTGATGTAGAAGCTCCTCCATTAGCCTGAGATCACTATTAAAAAACAACAACCAGGTATTGTGGTCAGGTCTTCAGATAAAATGTCATGATATTTTATAGCAACACAAGCAATAAATGCATTTTTAAACAAGAAAGAGCAATCAGACATTGCAGACCCACACCCGGACATGTGTGTGTGGTGTATTTAGTGTGGTGTATTTAGTGTGGTGTCTATTAGCTGCTGTGTTTTTGTGGTTTAATGACGATGTAGATTTATGTTCAATCCAATATGGCTGCCCGAACCACGTGACCGATGACGTCATCAATTTTATTCTCCCATACAATTTTTTGTGTAGATCACGCTCAATAAATTTCAAACTGATCGGATCAAGCGTTCTACTTGTCCAATCATGACGTCATAATGAAGGCACCAACGACATCATCATGATTGTATGTTGTTCGGCAAGGGGAATACTTGACAATGAGCCATGTTTAAAAAAATTTCCATGGAGCAGTTTTTGAGGTATTGAGATGCAAAGGTTTTCGGTTTTTCCAAGATGGTGCCCGTACCACGTGACGTCATAATTATCATTAAAATTCTACTGGAGACACTCCTATGGTGAAAATTTCTTGGCAATCGGACCAACAGTTGCAGAGAAAAGAATACTCACGTTCTGTGAGGACAAACAGACAGACAGACAAATGGGTCTGGCACCTTCTGGCGAGGGCAACAATAACGGCACTCGGTGGAGCGCACACCTCCGCCTGGTGAACAGTTTACATTTTGATTTTGTATCCCACTGATAGGTCAGATCTGGATGTGGACCTGAACCAAAATCGAATCGGCTTGTTCTTGACACTCACGCAACTGATCCATCAAGTTTTGTCATAAGTCATCTATAATTTTTTAAAATATCATGCTACATATCGTTTTTGGCCCGATCTCTCAATTGTAAAGAATCACTTTAAAATTATGGTGGCCAGAACCGGATCTTCATCAAGATCTATTTCATTCCTCCTTGTCACACGCCCAATTTGTCCACCAGGATTCGTCCGAATCTGTCAATAACGTTTTGAGATATCCTGCTAACAGACAAACAGAAACAAGTCTGAACACAACCTCCATCCACCACAACAACAGCAACAACAACTTGTTATACAAATATCGGGGATGCCTCTTCATGGTGGTTGTACCTCCCAACGCAAGTCCAGGGCCAAATCTTCCCCCATTCTTCCCTGCTGCCCACATTCGTCAGGGTAGTGCGGTCACGGTCAGAGAGCCGATCGGTCCCCATGGACCATGGACCCTCTTGTGTCTGTCTCTCTCCCTCTCCCACTATATCGCTCTCTTTCTCCCACTCTCTCTTTCCCTCTTTCTCCCGCTCTCTTTCCCTCTTTCTCCTGCTCTCTCTTTCCCTCTTTCTCCCGCTCTCTCTCTAACTCGAACTCTGTCGTGGCCCTGACTTTGTGAAGGTGGTGGTACACCATCCTGGATGTGGGGGATCTCTGGATTGCTCCTGTGAGATCGATCGGATGTCTCCGTGACCTGTCCTGGGCTATATAACAACAACAACAACAACAACAACAACTTGGTATAAAGGATCCTTTTCCACGCGTTTTACTTCATCATACATCCTCATTGAGATCCACAGATTTTAGGTAGTATGATTGTGAATTTCAACATGCTGACTTTTGATTAAATCCATCAGCGAAGCAACGGGTAGGCAGGCCTAATCAACATGAAATGTACTGTGAGATACTTAACCTGATATTTTAGTTAAGGCAATCAGACAACTTGTTCAATGGCACATTTGAAGTACAGCATCCTCTATAGATTCTAGTTTTTACCCTCGCCAGAGGAGAGAGTTTGGGACCGTTTATTACTTGGCAATTTTTTTATTTTTTTTTGCAAGTACAGTCACGTGAAAAAGTAAGTACACCCCATGTAAAGTTTTGACTTTTTCAACATATTTCAACATACAGCTATTTGATCTTCATTTCAACAATATTGACAGATAAAGGTGATATAATATAACAAATATCATGAAACATTTACATTTTGTAGTCCATTGTATAATTTAAATAAACATAAATACAAAAATTTCGCATGTGGAAAAAGTAAGGACACCCTTGGATCTAATAGGTGGTATTGCCCCCTTTGGCAGAAACAACCTCAAGTAGGCGTTTCTTATAACTGTCTACCAGTCTCTGACCTCGACTGGGAGAAATTTTTGCCCACTCCTCCATGTAGAATTCTTTCAGCTGTGCGATGTTTGAGGGGTTTCTTGCATGCACAGCTCGTTTCAAATCTCCCCACAACATCTCAATGGGATTTAGATCCGGGCTTTGACGTGGCCATTCCAGAACCCTCCATTTCTTTGTTTTCAGCCATTCCTTGGTGGATTTACTGGTATGTTTAGGGTCATTGTCATGTTGGAAGGTCCACCTTCGGTTGAGCTTCAACTTTCCGACAGATGGCCTCACATTATCCTCAAGCACCCTCTGGTACAATGAAGAATTCATAGTGGATTCTATTATGGTGAGCTGCACAGGCCCTGATGCAGCAAAGCTGCCCCAAACCATAATATTTCCACCACCATGCTTCACAGTTGGTATCAGGTTCTTGTGGTCAAATGCTGTCTTTGGTTTTCGCCAAACATGTCTTCTGGTACTGTGGCCAAATAGCTCTACCTTTGACTCATCTGTCCAGAGCACATTATTCCAGAAGTGCTGGTCTTTGCCTACGTGTTCATTGGCAAACTTTAGTCTTGCCCTGATGTTCTTTCTGGACAGCAAAGGTTTCCTCCTGGCACACCTCGCATGCAGATCAAATTTGTGCAGCCTCTTTCGAATGGTAGACTCGTGCACTTTTACATCAACAGTGGCAAGAGCTACCTGTAGGTCGCGTGATGACATTCTGGGGTTCTTAGAGACTTCTTTCAGCATCTTGCGGTCTGCTTTCGGGCTGAACTTGCTGGGGAGGCCTGGCCTGAACAAGTTGGCAGTTGTTTGGAATCTTCTCCACTTGTAGATGATCTTCCGGACAGTCGAATGATTGATTTCAAATTGTTTGGAGATCTTTTCAAATCCCTTCCCAGACTCGTAGGCATCTATAACCTTCTTTCTGAAGGCCTCAGATAGCTCTTTTGATCTAGGCATGGTGACGCCGCACACTTCAACAACAAAGAGCAAACCAAACTAAATGTCTGAGGTTTAAATAAGACAGGTTCCTCCAAGATCCTCTCTGACAATGTTCTAATCATTTGCACCTGAGCTGGTGCACCTGATTCTAATTTTAGGTATTTGAAGTAGTGATAAATGTAGGGGTGTACTTACTTTTTCCACATGTGGAATTTGCATTTATGTTTATTTAAATTATACAATGGACTACAAAATGTAGATGTTTCATGATATTTGTTATATTATATCACCTTTATCTATCAATATTGTTGAAATGAAGATCAAATAGCTGTATGTTGAAAAAGTCAAAACTTTACATGGGGTGTACTTACTTTTTCACGTGACTGTATGTTGATCACTCTGGTTTGTGTGTGTGTGTTTGTCTGTCCGCTCACTTATACTTGCCTACACGTCAAAATTTGAAACCGATATTCACGAAACTTCACCAAATGGTAGAGTTCGTGGTCCGACAAAATCCTATATATTTTGGAGGTCAAAAGGTCAAAAGGTCAACATAGGCTAAAGGTCAACCACTTTTTTCCAAATTTCTAAAATCCTCGATTTTCATCCGATTGACTTGAAATTTGATTAAGATTTACATATCGGCTAACTGAATTCAACCACCAACTATTTTTGAGATCACTCTTGGCCAAAAGGTCAACATAGGCCAAAGGTCAACCACTTTTTTTCGAATTTCTAAAATCCTCAATCTTCATCCGATTGATTTGAAATTTGAATAGGATTTTCATATCAGCTAACTGATTTCAACCACAATCTATTTTTTTTAGATCAGCATAGGCCAAAACGTCAACATAGCACAAAGGTCAACAACCATTTCAAATTTCTAAAATCCTCAATTTTAATCCGATTGACTTGAAATTTGAAAAGGATTTACATATTGGCTAACTGAATTCAACCACAAACTATTTTGGAGATAAGCATAGGCCAAAGGTAAACAACAACATCAAGTTTTTTTAAATCCTCAATTTTCATCCAATTCACTTGAAATTTGAATGGGATTTACATATCAGTTAACAGAATTCAACCAACAACTATTTTTTGGTCAACATAGGCCAAAGGTCAACCACTTTTTCCTGTTTCTAAAATCCTCAATTTTCATCCGATTGGCTTGAAATTAGAAAAGGATTTTCAAATGAGCTTACTGAAACCAACCACCAACTATTTTGAGTTCAACATAGGCCAAAAGGTCAACATAGGTCGAATTTCTAAAATTGTCAATTTTCATCCGATTAACTTAAATTTTGAAGACTATTTGCATATCAGGTCACTGAATTCAACCACTAATTATTTTTGAGGTCAAAAGGATGCTCTACTGAGTGCCATGCTACTTTGTTCTGTTTTGTCCAGTGTCACTCTATGAGTGATTTTTCATTTGTCTGTTTGTCTGTCTGTTTGTTTGTTTGTCCATGCAGAACGTGAGTATGCATTTCTCTGCAACCGTTGGTCCAATTGACACAAAATTTGCTCCATAAGAGCGTATCCTCCTGTATAATTTTTAATAACTATGATGTAACAGGTCATGTGGAACAGGTGCCATCTTCGGAAAACCAAAAAACTTTGTACCTCTATATCTCTGAAACCGCTCCATGGAAAAAAATTAAATCTGCCTCATTGTCAAGTACTCCCCATGAGGAATAACATATATTCATGACGATGTTATTGTGCCTTTATTACAACGTCATAATTAGACAAGTAGAATAATAATTGATCCAATCAGTTTGAAATTTCTTGTGTGATCTACACATTGTATGGGAGAATTAAATTGATGAAGTCATCGGTCACGTGGTTTGGCAACCATATTGGATTGAAAATGAAAACTTTCAAAAATCTTCCATTCCAGAACGGCTTACTAGTTCGATGCAAAACTCCACACACATGATCTGCTAGCCTTGGGGAATAAAGTTGGAAAACGATTGTCATAGGTCACACGGTCTGGCAGACATATTGGATTTTATGCAAAAACTGCATAAATTAAATTATTATTCTTTGAAAGCACTGAACAGATCAATGTGAAATTTTAACCATATATTTGACTACCCATGGAGATATCAAGTTGAAAAAAAGCCAATAATCAGTCATATGGTTTGGAAGCCATATTGGATACAAGGATAATATTTAAAAAAAATTCTTTGAAAGCACTAAAACCCTATCAATGCAAAGTTTTACAAGAATCATCTCACACCATTGCTGCATGTAGTGTGACAATGGTGACGTCATAGGTCACGTGTTCTGACAGCCATCTTGGATAGAAAAACGAACCTTATCCGAAAGCATGAAACAAACACCGCACAAACATGTCCTGCCGAAAGGCCTCTTCGTGGTGTCCTTATATCCAATATGGCTGCCAAACCATATGACCAATGATGGGGTTTTTCACCCCTCAGCCCAAATTGGGCTAAGGGGTATTGTCGTCACGGGCGTCATCCGGGCGTCCAGGCATCCGTCAACTTTAGGTTTCCGTCAATTTCAAGAACGGCTTGTCCGATTAAATCCATTTCTGCAGTGTGTGTTGGGGTTGAGTAGAGGAGGTTTCCTTTCGAAAAAGGGCGCGCTGCGATTTTCAATATGGCCGCCACGGCAGCCATCTTGAAATTGGTTTCCATCAATTTCAAGCAGAACGGCTTGTCCGATTAAATCCATTTTTGCAGTGTGTGTTGGGGTTGGGTATAGGAAGGTTCCTTTCGAAAATGGGCGTGCTGCGATTTTCAATATGGCCGCCACGGCAGCCATCTTGAAATTGGTTTCCACCATGCATGGGCTGAGGGGTTACGCCCGCTTTGCGGTGCTATTTATTAAACTTGATATCCCCATGGGTAGTCAAATATATGGTTAAAACATGTCTGTAATCTCTGGTTGCTCTTTCTTGCTCTTGTTGTATTCGACCGCACTGAAAGTTTTAGCAAAATCTGATTCTGTGTTTAATCCAACCCAGCACCAGATAGCGAAGAAGATCAGGGAGGGAGAATACGTTTAGCGCTCGACTTTGTACAATGTCGATCGAAACACATCCGATTACGACTTCCTTTTCAAATTGTGTCAACTGGGGCTCCTTTGAATGTTACACGGGAGCATGAATGAAGCAAGACTTTCATCAATTTAAACTAAAAGCGGGTAATAATCAACATCGCAAGGACTACGCACTTTTTTGGAGGGTATGGCGGATATTCTCTCTGTGACATGATAAATTACCAAAAGGCTTTTATACTTCAAAACTTTAGTCAACCTTTTTAAAGATGTTGGCACTGAGTATTTGATTAACTCTTTTTCAATCTTAATCACGTTACCAAGAGCTCTTTGGCTCACGGTGGTGACTATGAGCAAATATCTGGTGCGGATTTCTGTTTTCCGGTACATTCTTCAACCCTTCAACACTGCCTCCATGCCCCAGTGTTCACCCCCAATGTACCCATTGGCCACTTTTACTCTAAGGTAATACCTTTGTTTTAGCGGTGTGCCCATGGCCAGGTTCAGTGCTGCCACAGCAGTCTCATGTCAAGGATCACAGGTTTTCCATCACCTTCTCAGTAGTAGCCAAAACAGGATTTGGGAATTCTTTAGAATAACTCGCCTACTCTACGCGAAGGGCACTGTGAGAACTTTACTATCTATCATCATGTATTGCTATTGGACGGACGGATCCCCAGGTTTATGTTCATCTGTGGGAAGGTACCCTTTGAGATGCAACATCCTGCCTGCAATGCACAAATCCCATAGTTTAAAGTCGGCCCAATAATCAAACCCGGGCTAGACAGCACGGATGGTAAGTGGTCTACCTCTGCACTATCTGGTAAAAACGTGGCGATACCATCTGATGCATTTTACCACCTGTGCTTCAGCTGTCATGTGGAATTGCCCGGGAAGATTATTAGCCCCTGTTGGACTTATGGCGCTTTTCCATTGCACAGTACGGTTCGGTACGGCACTGTACGGTACGGTACGGTACGGTTCAGCACGGTTCGGTAATCCCTGTGTCTTTCCATCGCACAAGAGAACCGTGAAAATAGGCGGAGTTTATCTGAAGTGACGGAAAAAAACGCGACCGCTGTGGTGACGTCATTTCTCATGCGACACTAAACTGTAAACAGCTCCACAACTATGGAGGAACTTGAATCTGTGTTTTACTTCTTCATCAGGCTTTGGTTTTATCTGAACATGAGTTTTTTTTTTTTTTTTTGCGAAATGCAAAAAGAGAGAGAGGACGTGTTGGAGAAGAGGCTGAAAGACGCCAGAAAGAGGACAGCAAAAAAGAGAAAGAAACATTTGCAGCCAATTATGAAGACTGACAAGGAAGATTTGGGCCTTGTTCGTTGGCGCAAACGAAGAATGAACAAGTACAGATACATTCAAAGTACACCGCCCCCATGCCAAATAATTAAATATCCTAAAGCGCGGCATTGCCGGGGCGCCTCAGGCGCCCGGCAATACCGCAGTGCAGCTCATAGAGACTGCATTGGGAGGAAGAGGTAAACAATAATTGATTGATTAATTGTATAATTAAAATCAATAAAAGATTATCACAAAATATTTTCTTAATCAATTGGCCAATAGCATAACTAAACCACTAGTGCCTCATCCGAAGATGTATCTTTTAGAAATTTAATTAAATAAGTCATTAATAAAAAATGAAATAATTAATTGATTAATCAATAAATAATTAATCGATTAAATGATTAATCAATAAATCAAAAATATCCTTGATAGCCACATCACTTGGTCACTGTCATGTCCAAATATTAGCTTCCCAGCTCAAAAGGTGCCTGAGATATTGGCCAAATGAGAAAGAAAATAAATAAATGATTAATAATGAAAATAAATAAATAATAATCATTAAAAAATTAAATTATTAATCAATTCGGTCACAGAACACATAAACCACCACAATTTCATCAGAATCTAACTGAAAAAACAAACATTTTTAGTCATTAATGGAATAATTAAATAATTAATCGATCAATTGATTAATTAATAAATCAAAAATAGCCTTTGCAGCCAAATCACCTGGTCATTGGCATGTCCAAATATCAGCTTCCTAACTCAAAAGGTGCCTGAGTTAATGGTCAGAAGAGAAAGGAAATTCGATTAATTAAATAAGTACTTAATTAATCGCCAATAATTAAATAACTACTCAATTAATTGATTAATCAAAAAACAAAAAATACAGTTTTTCACAAAGGACTTGCTCACTATATTGTGCCGAAATTAATTTCAGCTTCCTAGCTCAAAGGATGGCTGAGATATCGCCCGGACCACCAAGAAAGAAAGAAAGAAAGAAAGAAAGAAAGAAAGAAAGAAAGAAATAAATAAATAAATAAATAAAGAAAGCAAACAACCAGAGTGAAAACTGAGTACTCCCTTTCAGCGTGCGTCATTGCCGAGCCCCCTTCGGTGCCCGGCAATGACGTTATGCAGTGCCTGGGGATGGCATAGGAAAGGTGCGGTGTACAACATAGCGTGACGGTTCTATGACGATTGTGATTGACCAATCAACGGTCTGCAGTATTGCTAGCTCCACCCATAGCCCGGGTTCGGCTCGCTTGGTACCTATCCATAGCAGGAACCAAATTTAGCACGGGTACTTAGGTACGGTACGGTTCGGGAATTCGACAATGGAAATGGATTCATGCAATAGAAAAATTCGGCAATGGAAATTCGGCAAAGGAAAAACGAAAAAAAGGATTTTGGTTACAGTACGGTGCGGTACGGTACGGTACCGCGGTGGAAAAGCGCCATTAGATTTTGGTTTTGGTCCAAATCCAGATCCGGCCTATCAGTGGGATACAAAACATAGACTGTTCAGCCTCGCAGAGGTATGCGCTCCACCGAGTACCGCTCTAGATTTGTTCGTGTGAATTCATTTTCCTTCTCTATGATAATGTTTCTACTTCATTTTTACTCTCGATTACTGCCTCCGATTGCGAATTTTCATATTTTCCAGTCATCAGGGATGTTGTAGCCTCACGCTGTTCTTGCCAATAATCACTGCCTAATTGTTCTCTTTATTTTAATGTCGATTTGTCTTATGCTTCACGATAATCCTTAATCAGCCTTGATTTCCTTTTCATGCAAATTAAACAGAAACGACTAGAAGCCACTTTTGGCAGGAAATAAATCTGATTCTTGCGATGTATTCATAACCATAGCTTCACAAAGTGCAGTTGAGTCAAGATAAATAATCAAGGATATGTTGTTGGGCCACCAGATCAGCCATAGCTCAACAAGACTTTGCTCAACGTTTCATTGCAGTTGAGAGTAGTTGAGCAGATACTGTATCTATCAGTGACACCCAATCAAAAGACAAAAAAATAAAGCAGAAGAGACAAAGACAAACATAAAAAGCATAAGCTATTCCGGGTATGTACACGTTTACAAAGCAGATACTGCTTCTGACTCCAGCTACCTATCGGATGTGTGGTACTGCTGTATTGTAGATACATACAGGGGCGCAACGAGTTGTGGTGGAGTGGTCGAGGAATCTGCCAAGATGGGAGGGGGAGTATGGGGGGAAGGCGTTGGCTTAATGGTTAGGGTGGCTGGCTTGAGGTCTTAGGGTCTTGAGTTTGAGCTCCTATTATGCTGTTGAGGCCCAAAATGAGTATCGGCTGACTGTTAATAGGGGGCGTTGCATCAGTAACAGCCACACCCCCAGAAATTGATGCAGCCAGGTAACCACAGGCTGCACACGAACCACCCACCACCAGGACTCTGCCTTGGTGAGTGCAAGTTGACATATACACTTTCTGCCACACATTCATATATTAATTAAGCAATTTCTGCTACTTCAAAAGCAGTGTGGGAATATTCCCATTAAATATTCCGGTTGTGTTTCTGGGTACGAAAACATTACATTATCGAACCTTTTTGCTCGCTCGCTCATATTGTATGGAAGCATCACGGACTATGGAGAGGAAGACGTGAGAGGAAGAAGACATGTAAATTGAGGTATGGGGCAGAGAAATGGAGTGAGGTTTGGGGTGTTGAGGCCTTGAGGTGGGGGTATGGAAGTCGGAGGTTGAGTTAATCAATTAAATATTCTTTTCATAATATTGTTGAAGGTACATTTTACATTACTCGTGGGGTCACCCGTGGGAATCCCACGGGCATGGAGGTGTATCATTGCGATAGGTGCAGCCGTTTTTGTGGTACCCGGGACAATAACGGTAGGCGGGAGTCCAAACCTGAAAATGCTGGAGACCAAAGCTGAAATTGGAAAAACAATATAGCCTATTTTACTCCAGGGGGTCCCAGGATTACCCACCCAAAATTTCGTTGCGATCGGTTCAGCCGTTTTTGCGGTACCTGGGAACGGACGGACGGACAGACAGACAGACAGACGGACATTTGGTGAATTATAGTAAGATGCAGAATTTCCATGGTATCTGCTAGTATCGAATAATACTTGTAGCATGTTGTTCAGTCTCAATGATGTATATTGAAATATCTTGAAGATACTGATGCTAGATACTGAAGGTATTTTCTTTTATCAAATACAATACTGAAGTCGAAAGTGAAGGTATCTTATCAAAGTAGAACTAAAAATATATATTTGAATTGAAGAAGAAGTTTTAATCTTTGTTGTCCCATGTAGGAATACCCTATATAGCCCAGGAGCATTAGCCAAAAATGAAGGGGAAGCCTAGAAGAAATTAGTAGAAAGCTGATTTTTTGCACAGAGCTCCAGAATGTCATGTGGATACCCACAGTACAAAGTCCCACGAGTCCCACTTTGTGGCATTTTCAAAATTCAATATGTCCGCCGGTTAGACGGAAAATGCATAAATTGCGCTAACTTCAGCCTAGAACCTCATAAAAGTATACTTTTTATGTCGAAATATATTTTTTAGCATCCTAGGATTTCAATAGAATATCTTTCAGTGACCTCAGATAATGATATGCACAGATAATCCAAGATGGCCGACAAAATGGCCGCCACCGTAATGCAAAAAAAACATTAAAATCACGATAATTTTGTTATTTTACCACATAGAGGTGTACTTTTTTGTCTGTTTCAGCATACTGGAATTGCAATCAAATATTTCTGAATGAACATTCACAATGAAGTGTAAATAACATCCAAAATGGCGGCCAAGATGGCTACCTATTGTACTATAAAACATTGCAATTATCATTATTCTGCTTATATACCTCATGAAGTAATACCTAGCTTTTTCTGTCAATATATCTGTTATGTCACCCAAGTATTTCAAATGAATGTCCTTGTATGATCCTTGACATTGATGAGTAAATATAATCCAAGATGGCTACTATTATTATTATGAGAGCCATAGCCTATGTGAATGTGTATTCTGCTATTTTTAATGCTTGCTGTTTTCTCTTCTACAGACTTTCGGCGTACCGGCCAAGAGTAAGTGATGGCTGAGCTGTGTGGCATTCCCACGTGTGGTGAGCCGATTACATCTGATCGTGCTTTAGTTCATGAAAAAAGACTTGATGGTCTCATCCGAGCCAGTATTGAGAGGGACGATGGTTTCCAACCTGTATTTGAAGGCAAGAGATCAGAATTACCTCTAGCCATCCATGGCAAATGCCGCAAGGAGTACACCCGAGCCAGCAATATAAACTCTTACAAAAGGCAAAGGAAAGATGAGTTGGCCTCCACTAGCGACTCCTCAGCTTCAGTACTGCGTTCAAAAACCCCGACCTTCAGCCTCAAAGAAGACTGCTTGTACTGTGCACAGAAACTGAGAGACTATAGTGTGGAGTCAAACCCCGCCACCGAAGGGAACGGTCACATGATGCTATGACCAAGGAATCTCTTCAAAGCGTTATCAAGAAAGCTGATGATCGTGGTGATGAGTGGGGTGAGACTGTCAAACTTCGCATTTCAAATGAGTATGATCTCATTGCCGCTGAGGTCAAGTATCACCATGACTGTCAGGTCAACTTTTATGCTGGTAAACCACGTCCCAATGAAGATAACGTGGATGGCCAGCAACATGCCGGCCGACCTGTTGATGCCACAAAACACGAGGCTTTCGAAAGGTTGTACCAGCACATACGTGACAATGATGAATGTCAGTATTCACTCTGTGAACTTGAAACATTAATGAGTGACTACTTAGATGGAGCAGAGGGGTATGACCCAAAGTGGCTGGGGCAAAAACTGGAGGAACATTTTGGGAAGGACATTGTACGTACTCATGAGATTGGAAAGCCTACCATATATACTTTCTTTGATGAGAGCTACCGCATCCTCAGAGAGAATTATGAGAAGGGTACCATGACTAAAGACTCAATCATAGATATGGCAGCGGCACTCATACGGGATGATATAAGGTCAAAGGCATATGTCAGTTCTGAATATCCAGCAATGAACAAATTGCACGACAGTGACAAATTAGTGCCCGACTCTCTGAAACGATTATTGAGTGGTATTATCAAGTCCAAATCTGAAAAGGTTGAAGTCTGTGAACGCCGGCGTATGGCAATTGCACACAGTATCATATCTGCTTGCCGACCTCGATCCTTCATATCGCCCATATTGCTAGCAATAGGTGTGTACATTAACCGAAAGTACGAATCTCGTGAACTTGTTGATATACTGAGTAGTTTGTCATTTGCAGATGATTACCGGGAGGTTCAGCATCTATATGGTGCTTTTCTTACAAATGAGCAGTTGTATTATCTTGCTGGCAAGTTTGTAAATTTCATTTTTGACAATGCTGACATCAATATAAGAACACTCACGGGGCATGGTACGTGGCATGTTCTAGGTGGTATTGCATGTGTTACTCCTACAGGTGAGGAACCGGCCACTACCAGTAGAGAGGGAGTTGACAAAAATGTTGCCCAAACTGGTCAATATGGACAAGTGCCAATCAAAATGTACAAAAAGAAAACTGCACCAGGGTTCAAGTCCATCAAAATAGGGCCCAATGAACCTCCCAAACCCAAATCACCCCTCCTCAAATTATCTGAATGCTTGGATAATATCTGGTTAGTAAGCTTCTCTCTGGGTATCCCTGTGTCACAATGTCCGTCATGGAGTGGCTTTATGCAATGTGTTGTGAAGGGAGAAAATCACGAAATGAGTAAGATTCATATTCTGCCATTCATTAACCAGGATCCATCTCAACCTGACACCATCTATTCTGCTTTGTGTTTTGCCCAGAAGCTGTCTGAAAAGTATGGACTGGGTCTTTGTCCTGTCACATTTGACCAACCCTTCTATATCAAGGCAGCTGAAATTGTGAAATCCTCTCGCCCAGGTCTGAAGAATATTGTTGTAAGACTTGGGGGTTTTCATCTACTCATGTCATATATGGGAGCAATTGGATATGTAATGGGTGGTAGTGGTTTAGAGGATCTGTGGGAGACCGTGTATGCTCCAAACACTGTGATTCATATGATGACAGGTCATGCATATGCTCGTGCACTCCGTGCTCATCTTTTGTCTTCAGTTGCCATAATGTCAAAATTACTTGACCAACCTGAATGTCTCAGTGGTGTGGATCTGCCCCATCTTAAGGCTATTCACAAAGCCCTGCTGAATGGGGAATGCCCCACGTCAAGGGTGGAAGATGAGGAATGTGTCAACCAGCTCAGTGATATCATGGATGCTCTCATGGTAAAGGCAGAAAAGCAAGGTAGAACCGGTAAACTATGGATTGAATATTTGAAGCAAGTGTCCATGATCAGGCGTTTCATCTGAGCAGAGCGCACTGGGGATTGGGACTTGCATCTGCAGGCAGTCAGTGAAATGATCCCCCTGTTCCATGCTGCTGGTCACCTTGCATATGCTAAGTCTGCCCGCCTCTACCTTGACCAGATGAAAGACCTTGAAAGTACCATGTCTTCAGTGCAGTTCTATAACTACACAGAAAGAGGGTTCTTCACCATTCGACAGACAGAAAAGTTCTGGAGTGGCAATTTCAGTGACCAGACAATCGAACAAAATGTGATGCGATTGCTGAAAACATCTGGAGGTCTGGCTCATGGTCGTGGAATCGCAGACAGCACAATAGCCAAATGGGTTCATGCCATGCCCCGATGTATCCCAATTTGTGATGCGTTGGAAGATTTCACTGGGGTTCATAGTCACACGTCTGACCAGCATGTGGACCTGCGCGCCAGCAGCACAGCTCGTGACAGGAAAGACTACGAGACTTTCTTGCAGTGGCTGGAAGTGCACTCTCCGTTCTCATATGGAGAACATGACTCCCTAGTCAACATAGCAAGTGGGGTGGTTGCCGGCAAAAATGTAAATGCGGATCAAGCGGTTACGGTTGGCACCAAGGCAGCTTCGGCGATGACGGGCAAAACGTATGCCGACGTGAAGTTAAAACGAAACGATCGAGTGACTAGTATCAGTGGTGACAGAAACAAGATCACTGTTCGCGGCGTTGAGGTGGAGGTGAATAGCACATTACTATTCCTAAGGGTCACATGCGTGATCAAGGAGAGTGCTGAAATGGAGGGATATCTCCTTCATGAATTTGCCAAACAACCACCCTCCTTGTTCGAGAAAGGGCTTATGAGAAAGAATGTGAAGAGTGGCCTGGCAAGTATCCTGAAGTCTAAAGTGAGTGTCCACCTCAGCCTTCCTGATGGAGCACGCTTCATCCTCGATTGAGGTCTCCTCCTTCAAAGCTTGCCCTGGCCTGAGAATGCCACATATGATCAGGTCTGTGACCACTACGTTTTGTACGTACTTGAACATTATGGGATGCAGACCATAATCGTGTTTGATGGGTATGGCAGTGACTCGTCGACAAAAGTAGCAGAACAGCAGCGACGAGCACAACAGAACACATCAGCTGATATTCTGTTTGAGCTGGAAATGAAAACCACCACAAGAAAAAAAGCATTTTTGGGTAATGGCAAGAACAAGGATCGACTGATTAAAAAGATGGAAAAATTTGCAGCCAAAGGTGTGAATGTCAAGCAGAGCACTGCAGATGCAGATTGCCTGATTGTATCAACGGCCATGGACACTGCCAAAGCAGATACAGCACCAGTTGTTGTTGTTGTGGGGACCGATACCGATTTGCTTGTGATGCTGGTAGCACAAGCTACCACAGACATGGACCTCCATATGCTCTTTGGATGGAACCCATTGCAAGTGTACTCTATAGGGGCAATTCAGGCAGCCTTCCAGAACATCAAGCAACACCTGATGTTTGTGCATTCAATAACAGGATGTGATACCGTCTCTGCTCTCTACAATCAAGGGAAGAAGAAGGCTCTTGCAGTGTTGGATAATGGTGACAACTGGGATTGCCTGAGTGTTTTCTCTCGATCTAAAAGCACTCAACAAGAAATAGGGAGAGTGGGAGAGCTGTTTCTGCTGAAGCTGTATGGAGCAGCTCGATCGAAGTCACTGGACAAACACCGATATCTCATGTACTTCCGATCAATCCATAGAACATCTTTGACGTCATCTGGTTTCAAGCTGGAATCACTCCCACCTACTTCGGCAGCTACCAAATTCCACAGCTACAGAGCATACCATGCTGTTCAGCAGTGGCAGGGGAATGAACTGCTGCCAACTGAGTGGGGGTGGCAGTACAGAGAGGGACTACTTGTTCCAATCGAGACTGATAGGCCTGTCGCCCCTGAGAAAGTGCTGAAAATGATATCTTGTGGATTCAAGGCGGGGTGTGGAAAACGATGCACTTGCTACAAGTCTGGTCTGGAGTGTACCCTCTTGTGTACTGTTTGTAATGGCCATAATTGCAAAAACTCAGGACATTGATTTAGAGGGTGATAACAGTGTTTAAGTCAGGAATAAGAAAAGTGACATTCAGTTAACACGGTACTGTCCAAAACACTAGAATCACGTTGGGATGACTGGGATCAAAGAGTTGGTCTGCTTTTGTGTCGTATTGTAATTAAATGTCAAATCCCCATGTGTTGTTTACCTCTTGCAGGCCTTGTGGTCACAATGTGAAACATTTTGCATTAAATAAAATAATAGCAAATTAAACTTATCATGATTTTGATGTATTTTTGCATTTCAGCAGCGGCAATTTTGTCAGCCATCTTGGATTATATCTACATATCATTATCTGAGGTCACTGAAATATATTCTATTAAAATCATAGTGTGCTAAAACATATATTTAGCCACGAAAAGTACACTTTTATGAGGTTCTAGGCTGAAGTTATCCATATTTATGTATTTTCCATCCAACCGGCGGCCATCTTGAATTTTGAAAAAGCCACAAGGTGGGACTCGTGGGACTTTATATTGTGGGCATCCACATGGTATTCTGAAGCTCTGAGCAAAAAATCAGCTTTCTACTAATTTCTTCTAGGTCCTAACCTAATGCTCCTGGGCTAATAGGTGGCTGCAGGCAGAAGCAGCTTTGGAAGCCTTGCGTATCCGAAATAGAGGATGCTCTTTAAATGTCGACGTCGTCATTTGTCTTTTTGGCTTTATTTTCATGGTAAGCATGAGATGATATGGCACAACACTTGCTTGAAGCCAAGGGCGATGATTGAACCATCTCGGAAGGCAATTCCACAAATGGGTAAAAACATTATGGAAGAAAAGAATGGAGATGGGAAATAAGCATTGATTTTAAGAGACACTAACCAGGAGGAGCTGAATGAAAGACCATATGCCCTGGAGGATCTGGGGGGGGGGGGGGGCAGATTGTTGAGAGAGAGCAGAGCAAGCTAGATGGAGGAGAGATTTAAAAATAAAAAAAAACATATTCCACAAACCGGACTGCGCTGTGAAAACAACAGAAGTTGTGCTTCGTTCTCTAATTGCAGGAGATGGCAATATTTCTGAGAGCTTTGGATTGCACAGAATTGAGGAGAGAGTTGTGGGACATGCCAAAAATGTTGAGAGGTTCAGATTATACAAAATTCAAGAGAGAAATGCGATTCTGGGGCCTCGCCCATAGGTGAGCACAGTACAGTACTCCATTGAGTTCCAGTCAAAGGCCTTGTTGATTGCGTCGCCTAGTAGGGGTTATGGCTCAATACCCGCTCCACCCCATCATGCATCTCTGCCATCAAATCAAATGGACTCCTCCGACGACCCAGGTACATTCACCGTGGCTCCGGTCGTAAGTTTGTTTATTTGCAATCAGGTCACTCCATCCCCGTCCTCTGGTCGGCTCAGCGCACTCTCACTCTTCGTCCCAGCGCACCTGGTCACAGCAACGCACACGATCGCACCTCCTGCCTACGAACCCTGGCTAAATCACCTGAATTCATCCCTGCTGTTCAAAACAACATCAAGCTCACCCTGTTCAACACCCGGTCCCTCAACAACAAATGCCTCATCCTGAACGAATACATCCTGGATAACAAACTGGACTTTCTCTGTCTCACCGAAACCTGGCAACAACCTCTGGACTACTACACACTTAACCTCACCACACCCAATGGATATTCCTACGTCAATAAACCACGCTCGGAGGGCCGAGGTGGTGGAATTGCCGTTATCCACCGTCAAGACATCAAGACCAACCTCATCTCCATCTCATCTGCTCCATCATTTGAACACCTGCCTTTAAAACTCTCTGGTCGCACGCAGTCAGTCATGGCTGTCGTCTACCGCCCTCCCAAACCACACCCATCATTCCTGTCTGACTTCTCCTACTTTCTGACCCAGCTATGTTCCCTCTCCCCCTCAATCCTCCTCCTTGGTGATTTCAATATCCACATGGACTCCACTGACTCCACAATAACCACTGACTTCACTGATTTACTCACCTGCTTTAACCTCACTCAACATGTCGACTTTCCTACCCATATCCGTGGTCACATTTTGGACCTTGTCTGCTCCACTGGATTAAATTTGCACCATCTCTATGGCTCCGACCTCACGCTCTCTGACCACTTAGCCATCACTCTGACCATCAACATCCCCGCCCCAACACCAAGGCATTATCGCACAATCGACTTCCGTAAGCTAAACGCTCTTTCACCTACCTCATTCTCATCCACCCTCTCTGAAAAAATGTCCACTTCTCCCTTCATTGACCTCCACACCCCTTCTGACCTCACTGACTACTACAACCACACTCTCTCCTCCTGCCTTGACCAGCTTGCGCCTGTAAAAACCAAAACAGTTTCTTTCACCCATTCTGCTCCCTGGTTTACCCCTGAACTCCACCTGATGAAAACTCGTGCTCCCCAACTTGAAAGACTCCGCAATAAAACGGGTCTCACAGTTCACTCCCAAGCCTACAAGGACCACGTACAACACTACAAAGATGCCCTCTCCCGCGCCCGCTCTGCCTACTACTCTCAAATTATCCACTCTGGCTCCGGAAACCCAAAAGCACTCTTCTCGACAATAAACAAACTCCTCCGCCCCCTGAACACCACCACCCAGTCATTCACAGTAGACAACTGCATCTCCTTCCTCTCTTTCTTCCAATGCAAAATTGACAACATCTACAACAGCTTGACCACCGCCGCACCCGCTCCCCCTCCAACCACCTGCCCCCCCTTGTCCTGCCATCCCCTGTCTCGGTTCTCCCCAATCTCCCCTACTGACCTCTCTGAACTCCTCATAGGAATGAAAACTGCCACCTGCACTCTTGACCCCATCCCCTCCAGCTTTGTCAAAGCCTCCTTCCCTGCTCTCTCTCCACTTATCATTGCAACAATAAACTCCTCCCTGTCTACAGGCATCGTCCCACCTTCCCTCAAAATTGCTGCTGTTACCCCCATTCTAAAAAAACCTGGTCTAAACCCTGACACCCTAAACAACTTCAGACCCATCTCCAACCTACCCTTTCTGTCAAAAGTTTTGGAACGCGCTGTAGCCACTCAACTCAAACATCATCTCTCTGCCAATAACCTGTATGAAACATTCCAATCCGGATTCCGGTCCAACCACAGTACTGAAACGGCTCTCCTCAAAATCACCAACGACCTTCTCCTCTCCTCTGACGCTGGCAACCTCAACATTCTCGTCCTCCTCGACCTCAGCGCTGCCTTTGACACCATCGATCACACTATCCTCCTCACCCGACTTGAATCCACCTTTAACGTTACCGGCACTGCCCTCTCTTGGATTAAATCATACCTCTATGACAGATGCCAGTTCATCTCCATCAATAACTGCAAATCCCCCACTGCTCCCCTCCCCCAAGGTGTCCCCCAAGGTTCAGTTCTTGGCCCCCTCCTCTTCATCCTTTACCTGTCCCCGCTCGGTCACTTAATCTGCCGTCATGGTCTCCAATTCCACTGCTTCGCCGATGACATCCAGCTTTTCATCTCCACCAAGTTCGTCTCCACCGACACCCACTCTATCCTGACAAACTGCATCACTGAAATAAAATCCTGGCTTCAAATCAACTTCCTCAAGCTTAACTGTGATAAATCTGAAATAATCATCATTGGCCCAAAAACGCTCACAAAATCCACCCATAACTTTGCCCTCAACATCGACGGTATCCCAGTATCCACCTCCCCTCACATCCGGAATCTTGGCGTCATCTTTGACCAAACCCTTTCCTTCGACAAATACACTAAACAGATCACAAAGTCAGCCTTCTTTCACCTGAAAAACATTGCCCGTCTCCGCTCATCCCTCTCCTCCACGGCTGCAGAAACCCTCATCCACGCCTTCATCACCTCCCGTCTGGACTACTGCAATAGCCTCCTCTATGGTTCACCCTAAAAAATCACCAATAAACTCCAATACATTCAGAACTCCGCTGCCCGTCTACTCACCCATTCCCGGACCCGTGACCACATCACCCCCGTCCTTTACAAGCTTCACTGGCTCCCCATCCCCCAGAGAATCCAGTACAAAATCCTCCTCTTGACATACAAAGCCCTCCATAACCTGGCCCCATCCTACCTGGCTGACCTCCTCTCCAGACACACTCCCACCCGCAACCTCCGCTCTGCTGGTACAAACCTCCTGACCCCCTCCATCCGGACCAAATTCAGATCCTGGGGGGACAGGGCCTTCTCCATCGCTGCTCCCACCCTCTGGAACTCACTACCTCACACCATCAGAGACTCCTCCTCACTCACCACATTCAAAACATCACTAAAGACCCACCTGTTCAACACTGCATTCAACATTCAACCCACAGCATTTAACCCCTGACTATCTCTTCTCCTTCTCCCTCCTTTTGCTTTAAATATTTCCCTATTGATTCTTGTCTTTTTTGCAATTGTTGTTTTCATGTATTGTTATGCATTATGTTTGACACTCTGTCAAAGCGCCTTTGGGCTTCTGGAAAAGCGCTATACAAAATAAATGAATTATTATTATTATTATTATTATGGCTGATGTTGAGGCTGCGAGTTTCAAGAGGCTGAACTTCATTCATTGACTTACCATGGACGTACGTTTGACAATCTTTCTATGACAATCTTGAGGCTTTTCAAGGAAGTTTATCTCCTCAAGATTTGACAATCTTGAGGATCTCGCGAGATCTTGGAGACGGCGGCAGGGATTTTCGAAGCTCCACACGGTCTCCACGTTTTTCGAAGTTAAGTCTGTTCACAATTGTATTTTGTCGAAACTGTATTTATCTTTCGGTGTGTGAAGTTATTGTGTGCAACTTTGGTTGTTTCTCGGTGTTTATCTTTCATAAATTGATCGTCTGTTTGCCGTGTCGCGAGCAAGGCCTTGTACAGTGTGCACTGTACAACCTTGAGGCTTTGTTTTTCTCTCAGTGGTCCGTCGTTTGTGATCCAATAACTTTCGTTCTCTGTATTCCCAGTCTTTTCACCCATAGCCTACTTCCTTGTGTTAATCTCAACTCAAAAAAAAAACAAAAAAAACAAAACATTTCCTTCTCTGTTCTCATTCGTTTATTCATTCTTATTCGTTCGTTCGTTCTTCGACCACGTGTTTCTCCCCCATTTCCCCAGATAGTTTTCACTCATTAACCTTCAATGGTTACACTTTCGCCTCAAGTTATGTATTCCGTCATATTTTATAACACCTTTTTCTTCTTCTTCTTTAAAAGGCTGCTTTCGACTTGCTCACCAAATCAATTCATCCCAAAAAAAATTTCCATCTCCTATAGTGCCTTTTTTCTACATTCCCTAAACTCTCCTGCACTCCATCCTCCATCCAGCGTCCTTAAACGTATTTTTAACTCGAAGGTCACAAGAAACTCATTTTGCAATAAATGTTCGTTTCCCATAAATCGTACACTTTCAAAAATCCAATCTCACCCCTCCCCTCCAAATCTTCCCCATCACCCCTCCCCTCCAAATCTTCCCCGTCACCCCTCCCCTCCAAATCTTCCCCATCACCCATCCCTTTCAAATCTCCCCCCTTGCCCCCTCCCTCCTAAACTACCCCCTCACCCCTCCCCGCCAAGACGCCCCCTCGCCCCTCCCCTCCTAGACTCCTGCCTCACCCCTCCCCTCCAAATCTCCCCCATATCCCATCCGTTTCAAATCCCTCCCCTTGTCCCTTCCCTCCCAAACTCCCCCCTCACCCCTCCCCTTCAAATCTCCCCACCCTCATTGCTTCTCAATTTCCCCCCGCTCACTCCCCCTCCTCAAAGCGTCCTCCCCGCTTCTTCCCCCTTCAAACTCTCACCTCCATCTCCCCCAACCTTCTGCCTCGCTCTTCCCCCTCCTCAAATAACACCTCATTGTGGCTCACCCAATCACCATCAAACCTTTTGTCTGCCCCATCCTTCCCTTTCTCCAAGCTATTCTGAAATCTCTGACACACCTTCAACAGCTCTCCCTACCTCTTCCACCCCTTCCACATCTTACCCTACCCCTCCTCCCCCCTGTTCTGTATCTGATGCTCCCCCTTCCTCTTCATTAACGGTATGGACCTCAAACATCCGGGGCCTTCGTTCAAACTTAACTGATCTCTCCATACAGGTTGCTTCTGTCAAACCAGACGTGATCTGCTTAACAGAAACTTTCCTCCTTTATGATGTCTCTGATTCCATAGTATCTCTCCCGGGCTACTCCCTCCTCCGGTATGATAGACCTGAGCCTCGTCCTGGAGGCGGGGTTGCTATCTTTATCAAAAACTCTCTTCCTCACTCGCCCTGCACTGCACCCTCTCCACCTCACCCCCAGGAATACCTCTGGCTACGGCTTCCCCTTCGCTCCCACCTCTTGTTCATATGTGTGTTGTACCGTCCACCAAACAGTGATGACTCCATCTACATCTCGCTGTCTGATGATATGGACCAACTTCTATCTACTCATCCCAACTCTCTCTTCCTCATATGTGGTGATTTCAACTGTCATCATGCCAGTTGGCTGGGTGTGGGTACCTCTCTCACCAGCCATGGCTCCTCAGCAAAGGACTTCTGCGACTCACTGGGACTGACACAATCTGTCAATTTCCCGACCCGGATCTCAGCCAACGGAACATCTTCTCTTCTGGACTTGGTTATGACTAACTTCCCTGAAAATGTCTGCTGCTCTTCTTCTGCTCCGATCGGATCATCTGATCATGTCCTTGTTAAAGTGGACATCTCTCTGACCATCCTCAGGGAGCCTGCTCAGCGTCGACGAGTCTGGCATTTCACTCAGGCCAACTGGCATGGTCTTCAAGCAGCCATCAATCATCTGGACTGGTCTCCCATCTCTACCACCTCTGACATCAACTCATCCTGGGAATTCTTCCAAAGTAAATTGCTCTCTCTCATGCACAGATTTATCCCATCTCGTCTTCAGTTGTCATACCCTTCCTCCCGTCCATGGTACACGGAATCTTGTGGTGAGGTTGTTGCCCAGAAACAACTTGCCTTCGTCTCCTGGAAAGCAAATCCAACGGAAGGAAATCTCATTTCCTTTCACAAAGCCCGAAACAAGTGTGTGTCCACCCTCAGGAGAGCCAGGAAACAATATCTCTCCATTCTCAAGACCGAACTCTCTTATCTGTCTCCCTCTTCCAAATCCTGGTGGCATCTGGTCAAATCCGTTTCTGGTGTTTGTTCCCCCTCCATCCCCTCCCTTACCTCAAACGGCTACACAGCTGACTCCGCACGTGAAAAAGCTGAATGCCTCAACTCTGTGTTTGCCTCTAAATCTTGTGTCCCAAACCCATCCCTCTCTGTACCCACCATACCCAGTCGTACCCTGCTGCTCCTGGACTCCGTGTCCTTTCCTCCTGACAAGGTGGAAAAGTTTCTGTCAACCCTCGACTCTGATTCTGCAACTGGACCCGACGGCATCAGCCCACGGGTCCTAAAATCCTGCTCTGCTGCTCTATCTCACCCTCTCTCTGTTCTCTTCACCCTCTCTTTTGCTCAAGGTCAACTGCCATCTGCTTGGAAATCAGCCAACATCACCGCTTTGCACAAAAAAGGTGCAAAAACAGATCCTAGCAACTACAGACCAATCAGCCTTCTCCCAATTATCAGCAAAGTCATGGAATCCATCATTGCTTCTGATATGAAATCTTTCCTCTTCTCCAATGGCTTGATCTCTGATCATCAATTTGGTTTCAGACCAGGTCACTCTACTCTGGACATGCTGCTTCTGCTGTCTCAACAATGGATGGAGGTCCTCAATGCCAAACAGGAAATTAGAGCTGTCTCCCTCGACATATCACGTGCCTTCGATACGGTCTGGCACCCAGCTCTGCTCACCAAACTCTCCTCCTATGGTATCCATGTAAATCTCCACGCATGGCTGGCGGACTTCCTCTCTAGTCGTCGTCAACGTGTGGCCCTGAATGGGTTTCTCTCATCTCCTCTTCCTGTTCAGGCTGGAGTTCCCCAAGGCAGTGTTCTGGGCCCCGTGCTTTTTCTGGTCTTCATCAATGATCTCTCTGACTCTCTCGAAAATCCTCTCTATCTCTTTGCTGATGACTCCACTCTCTGCCGCTCCATTCCTCTTCCCTCAGATCGGCAGTCTGCTGCCTCCTCACTCTCTGAAGACCTGGACAAAATCACAGACTGGTCAAACAAGTGGAACATGTCTTTCAATCCTGACAAATCTCACACTCTTACTATGTCTCTCCGAAAAGATCGACTGGACAACCCTCCCATCTACTTTCTCAACAATCCTCTCCAAGAAGTTCTGTCGCTCAAGATTTTGGGTCTCCCTATCTGCCATGATCTTTCTTGGGAAAACCACATTTCCAAGCTGGCCTCCAAAGCCAGTTGCCGACTGGGCATCCTCCGTCGTGCGAAGTCCTTCCTCGGCACACCTGAGCTCCTCACCACATACAAGGCTTTCATCCGCAGCTCAATGGAATACTGTTCTCCCCTATGGGCCGGTGCTCCTGCCTCACACCTAGCTCGGCTTCACGCTGTTGAAACCAAAGCTTTCAGAATTATTGGAATCTCCCGCGATGAAGCTATCTCTGAGGGCCTTTCACTCACTCACCGCAGGCAGGTAGGTGGTCTTTCTGTCTTCTACCGACTCCTCTCCGGCCTTGCACCCCCAGCTCTCTCTGTGCTCTGTCCCCCAAATATTCCTACAGGTCGCACAAGATCTGCCAGCAACTCTCTGATGGTTAAACTGCCGAAATCTCGGCTCTCCGCTCACTTTCACTCTTTCATTCCTCTTTTCTCCCGCCTCTGGAACAAACTCCCTCACTCCCTTCAATCCCACTCCTCCCTCCAGGTCTTTAAAACAGCTGTTCACCACCATCTCTTATCTTCCCCCATCCAAAACCTTGATCTTTTCTACCCCCGCTAATTCACCCCAGATCCACCTTGTTTGAAATTCCAACTTCTTTCCTGGAAGTCCTGGCAGTGTCCATATGTTTTATACCTCTCCCACTGCCCCCTTCCCACGCCCCCCCCCCCCAAAGCCCTCGCCCTCTCTCAGATCTCTCGATGTCTCCATGTCTCTTGGTCCCTGCTCTCAAATGTTGTGTTTGTGTCCTTCCCCCTCTCTCCCCATCTTGTCAACCGCTCCCTATGTTATATGTTTTATGTGTCGGTTTGTCTTTCTGTGTGATTAATGTTCGCTCTTTCACGAGCCTCGATCTTGTATACAAAAAAAAAAAAAAAAAAAAAAAATAGTGACATTTGGTGAGACTGAGATTCACCAGTGTTGAAGAACATGTTCCAATTATCAGATCAATATGTCATCAATTTTAGATTGATAGAAGGTAATGCAGCTACTGTCTTCCTGTCCCTTTGGATAGAGTACTATAAAAAAAAACAATGCGGAGTCATCTCCAATAAATTGAGAGGTTTTCAAGGAAGTTTATATAAATGAGAAACAAGACTGGATGCCAAAGACTGTTTTGGAGCACTCTCACTGGACGGGGGTTCTATTGATAGCAATGCGTTGACTGTACCAATGGAGGAAGTCAGAAAGCCAGGTATTAAGGTGGCCGAGGATGCCACTGGCAAGATTGGCAAACAAAGCATATGTCAGGTTCCCAAGATACGTCCAGTGTTATGGTCCTAACCCATTTGAGATTTACAGCCTCCAACGATAGTTGAGAGAGGTGCAGAGTTGAGTTGAGTAATCAGCATCATGTGCAGAGTTGAGTAATTAGAACACAATCCGTTGGTCAGAGATGAAGCTGTTTGAAAAGAGTTGGCCTCAACCGTAATGATGGATTCCATGACTACATTATGTGTAATTTGAAGCGAGCTCTCTGGTCTGTAGTTAACAGGATCTGTTTCCACATTCTTCTTATGAATAAGAGCGATGCTTGCTGACCTACAAGCACACAGGAAGGCAGACAAAGAAAATATCCAAAGGCAAAAGGCGCTATATAAATGCAATTATTATTATCTACCATATACAGTCACGTGAAAAAGTAAGTACACCCCATGTAAAGTTTTGACTTTTTCAACATACAGCTATTTGATCTTCATTTTAACAATATTGATAGATAAAGGTGATATTGAAGGAACTGCGCTCCAACGCGAGTCGAAAGAATTGACGCGACCAAAGACGGAATTCGTCCGAGTTGCTTTATTGAAACAAAACAGCTCAGGTATTCTCACAAGCCCGTTTATCGGGCAGCAATATATATACACATTTATGTCGGGAAGTTTGCCCGGCAAAAGCTATACCGGGCATGCCCGGGTGTCAAGGGCGAGCCTTGGAAAGGCGAGTCTGGACCTGCCCGGGCGTGTTTGGCTGCGGCCTGGCAAGTCGAGGCTGGGCGTGCCCGGACGCTCTGGACGAGCCCTGGAAAGGCGATAGCGGGCATGCCCGGACGCTCTGGGCGAGCCCTGGAAAGGCGATAGCGGGCATGCCCGGACGCTCTGGGCGAGCCCTGAAAAGGCGATAGCGGGCATGCCCGGACGCTCTGGGCGAGCCCTGGAAAGGCGAGAGCGGGCATGCCTGGGAAAGACGAGACCGGGCGTGCCCGGGAGGTTCGGGCGTGCCCGGGAACAGTGAGTCCGGGCATGCCCGGGAGAGGCGCGTCTGGCCGTGTTCTGGCCGGTGCAAGGCGATTGTGTGCATCCAGCGGTAACCGCTACACATGCCCCTCCAGAATCGACCTGCACCGGCAGGGTCAATTTAAGGGGGGTCCGGATGACCCGGCCGAAGCGACCCCTGGAGGGTCGTGGGGAGGGGTCCGACGTGGTGCTGGGTGGTCGAGCGGGGGGAACTGTGGATGGGGGGCGGCCTCGCCACGGAGGAAGGGCCAACCGTGGTGGTCGGTCGACGTCCATGTGCGCCGGTTTGAGGCGGTTCACAGAAATCCGGTCCGGCCGGCCGCCGAAGTCGCGATGAAAGACTTGTTGCCCCGTCGCAGGACCCGGAAGGGCCCGTCGTACGGTGGCCGGAGTGGCCCCCGGTGCGCATCATGACGCACAAAGACGTACTCTGCTGTGCGAAGCGCCGGGGGGACGTAGGACTGGGGGCCACCGTGGCGGGACGTCGGCACGGGGGCAAATCGTCGGGTGGCCTCCTGGAGGTCCGAGCGCTGGCGAGCGGCGGACCAGGGACTGGTAGCGTCGGGCACGAATTCGCCCGGGACGCGGAGCCGCTGGCCGTAGACGAGCTCGGCGGCGGATGCCTGGAGGTCTTCCTTGGGGGCCATGCAAAGGCCCAAAAGGACCCACGGCAGCCGGTCGGCCCAACCGTCGTCCTGAAGGCCGGCCATGAGTGCGGCCTTCATGGAGCGGTGAAACCGCTCGCACAACCCGTTGGCTTGGGGGTGGTAGGCCGTGGTGCGGTGCAGCGTGACCCCCAACGAACGGGCGACCGCGCCCCAAAGCTCAGACGTGAACTGTGGGCCGCGGTCGGACGAGATGTCCGCTGGTGCGCCGAAGCGCGCGACCCAGGTGGCGATGAACACCTGCGCCACGTCGGCGGTGGTGGTGGAGGCGAGGGGCACGGCCTCCGGCCACCTGGTGGTCCTGTCCACCATGGTGAGCAGGTGGGTGAACCCCCGCGAGGGGGGCAGGGGACCCACCAGGTCCACGTGGACGTGGTCGAAACGCCATTTAGGCACGGCGAAAGGTGCCAGCGGGGCCTGGGTGTGGCGGTGGACCTTGACCCGCTGGCAGGCCGTGCAGGCGTTGGCCCAGTCGCGGATGTTTCGTCGAAGGCCGTGCCAGACGAAACGCTCCGACATCAGCTTCTGAGAAGCTTTCCGGCTCGGGTGAGAAAGGCCGTGGATGGAGGCGAACATGCAGCGCTGCCAGGAAACGGGCACGATGGGGCGAGGCTGGCCCTGGGAGACGTCGCAGAGCAGGACGGCGCCCGCGAAGGGAATGTCGGCCAGGCGGAGGCCCGTGTCCGCCGCACGGAGTGCCTGCACCGAGGCGTCGGTGGTCTGGTCGACCGCCATGAGCGCGAAGTCCACGCCGAGGTGGACCGTGTTCGCGCTGGCCCGAGAAAGACAGTCGGCCACGGCGTTGTCTTTGCCGGCGACGTGCCGGATGTCCGTGGTGAACTCCGACACGGCAGAGAGGTGGCGCTGCTGGCGGGCCGACCACGGCTCCGTGACCTTAGCCATTGCGTAGACCAACGGCTTGTGGTCGACGAAAGCCGTGAACGGGCGGCCTTCCAGGAGGTGTCGGAAATGGCGAACGGCCAGGAATAGCCCGAGCAGCTCGCGGTCGAACGTGCTGTAGTTTAACTCGTTCGGCCGGAGTTGCCGGCTGAAAAAAGCGAGTGGCTGCCAAACCCCGTCCACCCATTGCTCATGGACGGCGCCCACCGCATAGTTGGAGGCGTCCGTAGTGAGGGCGATGGGCGCGTTGAGCACCGGGTGAGCCAGCAGCGTTGCGTCAGCGAGGGCCCGTTTGGCGCTGGCGAAGGCCGCGTCCATGGCCGCGGACCAAACAATGTCATGCTTGGCCGGCTTGCCCCGGAGGGCCTCGTAAAGGGGCCGCATGAGCTGAGCAGCGCGGGGCACGAATCGGTGATAAAAATTCACCATGCCGAGGAACTCTTGGAGGGCCTTGATGGAACGGGGATGCGGGAACGTGGTGATGGCCTCGACCTTGGTCGGCAGCGGCACGGCCCCGGTCTTGGTGATGCGGTGGCCCAAAAAGTCAACGGTCGTCGCGCCGAAGTGGCATTTGATCGGGTTGACAATTAAGCCGTGCTCGGTGAGGCGACCGAACAGTGTTCGGAGGTGGAGGAGGTGGAGGAGGTGCTCGGCGCGGGACGTGCTGGCGACGAGGATATCGTCCAGATAGACGAAAAGAAACGGCAGGTTGCGCAGCACGCCGTCCATCAAGCGCTGGAACGCCTGGGCCACGTTCTTGAGGCCAAACGGCATCTGCAAAAATTCGAACAGGCCGAACGGCGTGATGACGGCCGTCTTCGGGACGTCGGCCGCCCGGACAGGTACCTGGTGGTAGCCCTGTATCATGTCAATTTTCGAAAAGATGACCCGTCCCACCAAACGGGCGGAAAAGTCCTGAATATGCGGGATCGGGTACCTGTCGGGGGTGGTAGCATCGTTGAGACGGCGGTAGTCGCCACACGGGCGCCATCCACCCCCCGGCTTTGGCACGATGTGCAGTGGTGAGGCCCACGCGCTATCGGAGCGCCGCACGATGCCGAGGTGCTCCAACGCGTCGAACTCGGCCTTCGCCACGGCGAGCTTGGCCGGGTCGAGGCGGCGGGCCCTGGCGTAGACCGGCGGGCCCGTAGTGGGTATGTGGTGCTCGATCCCGTGCCGCACCGCGACGGCCGAAAATGTCGGCCGCGTGAGGGCCGGGAATTCCGCGAGCAGGCGAGCGAACTCGTTCGCTGCCGGGAGGGCGCACGCCAGTTCGGTCGGCACGGAGCTGCTCATTGTGCACGCCAGGGAGCTGAAGGTCTCGGCGTTGACAAGGTGACGACGTTTGACGTCGACCAGCAGCCCATGCGCGCAGAGGAAGTCGGCGCCCAGCAAAGCCATGGGGACGCAGGCGGTCACAAAAGTCCATTGAAAACGCTGGCTGCCGAAGCAGAGGGTGACGACGCGTGGGCCGAAAGTGCGTATGGCCGAGCCATTAGCAGCGACCAAAGAGGGGCCGCAAACGGCGTCCCGCCTGTCCTGCTCGGAGGCGGGTATGACGCTCAGTTGGGCGCCGGTGTCTCACAGGAAACGCCGCCCAGACGCTTTGTCCCGAATAAACAGCAAGTTGCCCGAGTGGCCGGCGCTCATGGCTGGGAATGAACGCCGGCCCGGCCGTTTCCCGACCTGCCGAAAGTGCACGGGGGCCGGCACGTCCGAGCCTTCTGTCCGAACCTGCGTGGTAATAATACCATGCCCGGTCAGGTGGAGGCCCCGGCCGTCGTGTCGGAAGTGGGCGGTGCGGCGTGGCGGCCGCCAGTTGCACCGGCATTTCGGCCTCCAACCGCGCAGGGCGCTCGGGTGTCGTGGGCGTCGCCTCGGACGGCGGCAGGCTCCAGGTAACCGCGCCGATGTGCTGGCCCGCCGAGGAGATCTTATCGGCTTCCCTGGCGAGGGCGTGGGAATCCGTGATCAACGTGCCAGCCAGGGCGAGGCGTACCGGGTGAGGCAGCTGGCGAAGGAACAGCTCGCGGAACAGAAAATCCGGAGAGTGCTCACCGAGCAACAAGAGCATATAGTCCATGCGCTCAGAAGGGCGCGTGTCGCCGAGCTCGGGCAGAGCGAGCAGGCGCCGTGCGCGTGCTGCCGGTGAGAGGGCGGAAGCGTCGAGGAGGAGTGTCTTCAGCGCGTCGTATTTGTCAGCAGCCGGCGGGTGCTCGAGGAGGCTCAAGGCGCGGGCCGCGGTGGTGGAACCGAGCGCCGCCACAACATGGTGGAAGCGGGTGTCGTCCGCGGTGATGCCTCGCAGGGCGAACTGAGAGTCCGCCTGAGCGAACCAAACAGCCGCGTGAGCCTCCCAGAAGGTAGGCAGTTTAAGCGTCACTGCCGTATCCATGTCGGTAGGTCACCAATGAAGGAACTGTGCTCTAACGCGAGTCGAAAGAATTGACGCGACCAAAGACGGAATTCGTCCGAGTTGCTTTGTTGAAACAAAACAGCTCAGGTATTCTCACAAGCCCGTTTATCGGGCAGCAATATATATACACATTTATGTCAGGAAGTTTGCCCGGCAAAAGCTATACCGGGCATGCCCGGGTGTCAAGGGCGAGCCTTGGAAAGGCGAGTCTGGACCTGCCCGGGCGTGTTTGGCTGTGGCCTGGCAAGTCGAGGCTGGGCGTGCACGGGCGCTCTGGACGAGCCCTGGAAAGGCGATAGCGGGCATGCCCGGACGCTCTGGGCGAGCCCTGAAAAGGCGATAGCGGGCAAGCCCGGATGCTCTGGGCGAGCCCTGGAAAGGCAAGAGCGGGCATGCCCAGGAAAGACGAGACCGGGCGTGCCCGGGAGGTTCGGGCGTGCCCGGGAACAGTGAGTCCGGGCATGCCCGGGAGAGGCACGTCTGGCCGTGTTCTGGCCGGTGCAAGGCGATTGTGTGCATCCAGCGGTAACCGCTACAATATAATATAACAAATATCATGAAACATTTACATTTTGTAGTCCATTGTATAATTTAAATAAACATAAATGCAAATTTCGCATGTGGAAAAAGTAAGTACACCCCTACATTTATCACTACTTCAAATAACTAAAATTAGAATCAGGTGCACCAGCTCAGGTGCAAATGATTAGAACATCGTTGGAGAGGATCTTGGAGGAACCTGTCTTATTTAAACCTCGGACATTTAGTTTGGTTTGCTCTTTGTTGTTGAAGTGTGTGGCGTCACCATGCCTAGATCAAAAGAGCGCTCCGAGGCCTTCAGAAAGAAGGTTATAGATGCCTATGAGTCTGGGAAGGGATTCAGAAAGATCTCCAAACAATTTGAAATCAATCATTCGACTGTCCCGAAGATCATTTACAAGTGGAGAAGATTCCAAACAACTGCCAACTTGTTCAGGCCAGGCCGCCCCAGCAAGTTCAGCCCGAGAGCAGAACGCAATATGCTGAAAGAAGTCTAAGAACCCCAGAATGTCAACACAGGACCTACTGGCAGCTCTTGCCACTGTTGATGTCAAAGTGCATGAGTCTACCATTAGAAAGAGGCTGCACAAATTTGATCTACATGGGAGGTGTGCCAGGAGGAAACCTTTGCTGTCCAGAAAGAACATCAGGGCAAGACTAAAGCTTGCCAATGAACACCTAGGCAAAGACCAGCACTTCTGGAACAATGTGCTCTGGACAGATGAGTCAAAGGTATAGCTATTTGGCCACAGTACCAGAAGACATGTTTGGCGAAAACCAAAGACAGCATTTGACCACAAGAACCTGATACCAACTGTAAAGCATGGTGGTGGAAATATTATGGTTTGGGGCAGATTTGCTGCATCAGGGCCTGGGCAGCTCACCATCATAGAATCCAATATGAATTCTTCATTGTACCAGAGGATGCTCGAGGATAATGTGAGGCCATCTGTCGGAAAGTTGAAGCTCAACCGAAGGTGGACCTTGCAACATGACAATGACCCTAAACATACCAGTAAATCCAACAAGGAATGGCTGAAAAGAAAGAAATGGAGGGTTCTGGAATGGCCAAGTCAAAGCCCGGATCTAAATCCCATCGAGATGTTGTGGGGGGATTTGAAACGAGCTGTGCATGCAATAAATCCCTCAAACATCACATAGCTGAAATAATTATGCATGGAGTGGGCAAAAATTTCTCCCAGTCGATGTCAGAGACTGGTAGACAGTTATAAGAAATGCCTACTTGAGGTTGTTTCTGCCAAAGGGGCAATACCACCGATTAGAGCCAAGGGTGTACTTACTTTTTCCACATGCGAAAGATGCATTTATGTTTATTTAAATTATACAATGGACTACAAAATGTAAATGTTTCATGATATTTGTTATGTTATATCACCTTTATCTATCAATATTGTTGAAATGAAGATCAAATAGCTGTATGTTGAAATATGTTGAAAAAGTCAAAACTTTACATGGGGTGTACTTACTTTTTCACGTGACTGTACGACCCAATGTCAGTTTGTGTGGTTGTACAGATGTCTATTCCCCTTCATATGGGTAGGTTTTTCGACCAATCTTTTAACACTAATGTGTGTTCATTCCGGTCTATTTTAGAGGATAAAATAAACTCGAAAAACATTTTCCAGAAAAGAGTAATTATGTCTCTTCTATTTGAATTGTAGACGGTGGCTTGCAAACTAGGCCTCAAGGGCGGTGAGTAGTGTAATAATGTTGCTTCTGGGACACCTCCGTTTAACATGGGAAATCCCTATCTAATGTCATTCACCCCCTTGTCTTTTTCAAAAATCATAAACACCTCTATTTCTCCCACCCTCATCTTTATGAACCTTTTGTCTGTAGTACCTATCCTTAATGTTGTTCATTAGACCACTCAAACACTACAAATATTTGTTTTCTCTTATAGACCTATCATCCTTCTTCTACATATCATCTGGCAGATTAATCTTTGACCCATTCACTTCCATATTAATTTTTCCATTCCCTCATTGACCCTAAACACCTCTATTTCTCTCACCCTGTTCTTTACGAACCTTCTAACCTTTTGACATGTTATCCTTATTCATTAGACCACTTAAACACCTGTGATCCTTCTGACCTTATGGACCTTTTAACCTTTTACTCTTAATATCATCTGGTGAATATAACCCACTCAAACAACGACCCTACAAATATTTGTTTATGTGTGGGAAATAATTTAATTCTCCTACAACTCCCTTCACCATCTAATACATTAACAAAAAATATGTTTGAGTTTGGTTTTTTATTAAGATATTTTAACTGAGCTAAGATAAAATGGTAAACCTCCCTCAATGTTCTTGTTTGAGCGCCTCCAGTGCCACATACCATTTTTAAATTAAAGTATATATTTTCCTGACAACCATCAAAGTTTTCCGTCCACTCAAAAATATTTCCATCTTTTTTACCCAATTCACCGGTATTTAAATTAATTCTCTTATTTGTTTTGTGAACTTTTTTACCAGTTGCCTTTTCAATTATACCTATTTGATATTTTTCACATTCATTATGTTTTCCATTTATATACCAAGGTTGATTACACCTCCACTCTTTAGTCTGGTTGATACTTGGTTCTATCATTTATATAACTAGGGCATGCCCGTACTATATATATATCTAAAATTATATCCCCCCCCCTATTTACATGAAATGGTTTGGTCCAAAGCGAACGGCTTGCGAGTGGTGACAATCCCCCCCCTCTATTTACATGCAATGGTTCGGTCCAAAGCGAACGGCTTCCGGAGTTTGGTAAAGAAATCGCCATCGCGTACACAAACGCGCAGGAAAGCGAATGAATCGCAAATTCGTTTTTATTAGTTGTAAAACATAATGCCCAATTATTCAATTATCGCCAACGTATTTTGGCTTTTTGCAATTTAATCGCAAGGAAAAGTAGAAAGAGAAGAGGGAAAAAAAGAAAAGCCTTGCCTTGCTGCAAACAGCTGCTGCAAACAACAACAACATGGAAGGCTGCACTGTCCGGAAGTTGGCATATCGCAGTTACGATTATTTTAGTGTTAATGGCCAATTATTCAATTAGCGCCAACGTATTTTGGCTGTTTGCAATTTAATCGCAAGGAAAAGTAGAAAGAGAAGAGGGAAAAAAAGAAAAGCCTTGCATTAACGCATTAACGCTTGCATTGCATTAACGGTTCGGCACACGTGATAGCTCGCTGCTCTCTGATTGGTTGAAGCGTTTTTTGGACATAGCTCGGTAGGTACTTGTCCGATTAATTACAAACCTTGAAAAGGCACATCCTCGGGTCCCCAGCAATATACCTGGCAAGTTTCAAGTATATCGGACCCGTGGTTGTCGAGAAACAGCGGTCACAGACAAACACACAGACACACAGACACACAGACACACAGACACACAGACATACACACAGAGATTGCTGGAATTATAGATAGATAGTAAAAAAGGCGGCGGTAGCCCGTTAAAATCCCCAACCCCCCCTTTTTAACTTATCACTTATATATATCTTATCACTTATATATATCTTATCACTTATGTATATCTTATCACTTATATATATCTTATCACTTATATATATCTTATCACTTATATACTTATATAACCATAAGGGAGACTATCAATTCCATTTTCTAAAATAAACCTCTTATCATCAAAAGCCCCCCAATGCTTTCTTATTTATCTCTTCTGAATATAATTGATGTTTATAACTTCTTATTCCATTAATCTTTCTAAACTCTTCTTTCTTTGTTGTTAAACAGTTATAATAATCCTTAAAGTTTATTGTTTCTTTAATAACATTTTTCTTTACACCTTTTAACTTCTTATCAGTCTTTTCAACGTTATTCACAATGTATTTATAAGCATAAGCCTTTGACCTCAATCCCACAAATTCACTCATAACATTTCCTCCTAATTCATCCTTGAACTTTCCAATCACCTTTTTATTTTTAGAAGAGAACAACTCACTCTCTGGACTGTAATTACTCATGTCATAGATATTAATGTCTCTTTTCATGTCTGAATAAACATCGTTGGTATTAATTTTCAAAATAAAACTATCTGTATCCATATAAAGTAGATTAACATCATTTTGATATTTCTTCCTCAAGTTATTATAAAAGTAATCATACATTAATGACTTTGATAAATCAAGAATTGTTGTTCCAATATAAATAGGTTTGTTCATTTCAATACTCTCTTTAATCAAATGGATCGCACAAAAGTTCTCAGTAAAGACCTCAGCTCGAGTAAAACTCGGTCTATTAATTAATTTTGATGCTTGTTCCCAAGATGTTGATAGTCTGATATTTTGTCTTTTCCTCACATTCTCCATAGTCTTACCAAAGACCGCATTATTCATCAATTTATAAAAGCCTTCTCAAAATCTGTTTTTGACTCTGTTCTTCTTTGTGTATTAAAATCAATGTACCCCTTTAACCAATGACTTTGATTGAACTTTAGAACCATATGGATCTTCTCTACTCTTAGACCTTTTGATAAATATTGTCGCAAATTTCTTTGGTGTAGAACATAATTTTTCTTGTTATATAATGTAGTAAGTAATTTTTCTGTTGATTCACCTATATCAAACGATCGTTGATAATCACTCAACCATTCTTTCTTTGGACTTTCTTTCTCACAAGCAAATGGGAGATCTTTGTGTACGTTATGGAGTTCCTCTGGATATTTTAAATCAATTTCAAAATAATAACCAACTTTTTCTTCATCCAATTCTTTTTGTGTAGAGATACATACATCTTGTAAAACGTTTTTGTAGTCTTTTTCCTTTACCCATCTAAGTTTTCCATAAGGAAGAGCCTGAGACATTGCCCAGCCATACAGGTTGTTCGCGTCATAGTACATCAAGTAAGAACTCTCTTTCGTTGGATCATAATTTGGAAGATATTTGTTATTTGCTTTTGCGTATCTACTCGAGCAGACTTGTGAAATTCCACCTCTTTTTGCCTTTTCAATCATCAAAAGCATATCAACATCGGTTATCAAATCCAAAACTTGTTTTGTCATTTTCAACATCGCACTCCAGGCCAATCCAGGTGCTGTGTAGTAGTGAGCAGGATCCAATCCATATCCAGTGCGACAAACAGATCTAAAGGCTTCAAATACATCGGCCAATAAAAGCACATCAGTTTTGAGATACAAATCGTGATACTCGCCAAGATTCTTGATGTTATATTTTTCCCAAACATTTTGTGCGTGTACATAATCTTTATCAGATATATTACTGTTGTTTAATTTGTTATAGAAATTTTCTTTTGAAGGAAGTTGTGTTTCATTGAATCTCTCAAATGAGTCCATATAGTCATAGGGGTAAATTCCCTTTTGTGTTAGAAAATCTTTATCTAAAAAATACTCTGAAAGACATGGAAACTCTTTTAGATTTTGAACCAAGTTAACCAATGGACTTGCCATGAATTTAAATGTATCAAGAAATCTGATATGAGTAATAGGAGATGTGTGAATTGTTTTTGTGAATGAAATGTATTTCTGATCTGTGTTTGGAATTGCTGAGATACTTCCAGAAGTCTTTGAGAGTTCCTTGATAAATAGATGTGTATCATAATGAGCGTTGTTATGAAGAAAGACAGGAATGAAAGAGGGGAGTTGATAATTAATATTACAACTTTGATGAGCCGGACCTCTATATTTACCAGTGAGATGACAATGGTCTCTAACCTTTAGACCTTTACCAATTTTCTCCTCACAAATATGACAGACATTGTTTTTTATAAATTCCCTTTTTTCTTTACTTGTTAAGGACATTGGTTTATTGGTTTCTCTCATTATCTTGGTTAATCGAACACAGTCTTTTTCTACTCGTTTCACAAACTCCTCTGGGGTATTTGAGCCTCTATACATCTCTAACTTGTTATATTTATCACCAACGGATGTTTGATATAATAACAAAAACCACAAGGAGTATGTTTTTGATATTTATTTGTGTATGATTCTTTTGGATCTGGAGAAGCAGTATCAATTTTTTCTAAAATACTTTCAAAATCAGCATATATAACAAATGGATGTTTGATCTTTTTATTTTCATCTTTGAATGTGATCTTTGAGCCTTCTTTAGGCATATTGATTACCGTTGATTTATGTTCGCCACAATAATTTGAATGTTTATCTAATCTTTCTTGTGAATTGAAGAAGTTAAGACAACGCAAACAAATATATATTTTATTTGTTCTCTTACAGACTTGTGGTTTTATTAATTTAGCAATATCTTTGATGTATGTATAATGTGAATTTTCGTCTGAATTAAAATATAGAAGATTAATATGAGTTTGTTTACAATTGTCAGAAAGCTTTAAAACCTGAATGTTGTTTGTTTCTGTTAGACCATAAACATTAACTGATAAATTATTCATCTTTTCAAATTTAGGAATATCATATAAAGTCATCGGAAACTTTAGATCTTTCGTATTTAATGTATTCTCATATTTTTTATAATGAGATACTCTTTCATCATGAAAATGTGGAGGATGTAAGTGTGCTAAAATAGACCAGAGAAAACATTTATTGTCTTTATTTTTGATATTGATAACTGCTTTTCTATTTTTGATAGCACTGGGTAAATCAATGTAAGAAGAAGCTTTTAGAGGATCTGATTTAAGAATATGAATGTCTATGTAAATAATTTTTCCGATATTGAATCCACTTCCTACGATTGAATTATCCACATCTTGCTCTTGTTTAATAAGTTCATCATAGACTCCTGATGTTTTAAAATCTTGATATGAAGATATAAAGTGTGGCTCAGTTCTCATGTATGGTGCATCTATAACTCCTTCATCCTTTGTCATTTCTAATTTTACTCCCATATAAAATTTAAGTGGTTTCATTTCCTTTAGTGTTTTTTCAATCAACGTTTGAACAGCAGGTTTAACTATTTCTACAGCATCAACTATAGACTCTGGTTCAGGAGGTTTGAAGTTAAAGACTCTTATTTTAATATGTCCTTTGAATGCTCCATCAGAGTTTTTAGTTGTGATAAAATTTGATAAATGTAGATTTGTTTTAAGATGTATTTTGAAGCCTTTCTTGAGGATATTTTTATTACATGTAGAACAGTGTTTTGTTTCAGGTGGAAGAGGGGAAAGTTTGTTAAAAATGTTGTATGTATGTTTTGCGGTGAGAATATGTTGTTTATAATATTTTACTTCCTTCTCGCAAGTATCACAATAAACCATATTTATAGTGTGAGAAAACGTGATGTTTTATATATATCACTGTGCTTAAAATAAAACACTTTTGAGCTTTACAGCTCCGTTTTATATATATCGCTGTGCTTAAACTAAAACACTTTTTCACTCAGAATCATCTAAGTCATAACTATCACATGAATACTCAGAATCATACTCAGAGTCATCAATAAAGCTACTCTCATAACTATCATTTGTGTTCAATGAAATACTATCATCACCATCGTCCGAGTTCAATGAAATACTATCATCACTATCGTCCGAGTTCAATGAAATAGTAAAATCTTCACTGCTGTAATGACTCATATTTAATTAGCAAGAAAAATATTCCCATCAATATCTATATACTTTCTTTCATTAACAGATTCAATCTCTACAATTTTTATATCAAAAGTTATCTTTAAATAATCTCTAACTATCATAGAACGAAATGACATTTCACCAGAAATATTAACATCATTCATTTTACTTAGATCTACACCCTTTGGATTATTAAAGAAAATACAAATGTCTCCTCTAGAATTATTAATGGTCTTATCATTCTTTTTCAAAGTATCATGGTCAATCACTTTTTCAAGCTTTGAATAAATTGCCAAGAGTAGAGGAGAAACTTTTGTTAGATTTACTTTAATGGATGTCTTTCCAGGTATAGTTAGAGCTCTTCCTTTAAATGAAATAGAGGGGCTCATGTTATTTTCCATAACTGGTTTTACCCAAAAATTTCCATATTTATCTTTGTTCAATTTAACATCTTTGACATATTTTTCTATATCTTCCACCGAAGTAGAGATTGATTGAAATTTGTCTTTTGTGCTTTGAAACATTGTATTTATTAATGAATAAACTTGCGTTTAGTTTAAGTAAAAATTTACCACATAAATATGATAAGTTCTGAAGGATATTTAGAATTTCCAGACTCTCCATATGATAAATTAGAGAATTGTCCGGCTTGTGATAGAATAGGGCTTAATAATGAGGGTTCATATAAACAATGTTTATTCTGTGATTATATTCTAATTAATGATAATAAGAAATATAAAAAAAACATATAACTCTTTTAAATTAGAACCAAAAATGAATTACTTTACAAGATTAATAAGAGAGATGAATGTTAAGCATTATGGTGATAATACACCATTTCTTACAAGGAAAGAGACTCTTTGTATTGAGGAAATGTATAAGGGTTTAATGATATTTATTATTCAAAATAATTTTAATGGAAATGTTAATACAAGATACTACATAAATAAAATAATGAATTATTTTGAAATTAAACCCAAACTCAGGATAAAATATAGAGTTTCTAAAATAGCTCAAAAAAAGTTGGATGACTTGTTTTCCAAATATATAAATGAATGATTTTTTACCCGTTTGGGAAAATAAGATAAAATTTAATAACCATAAAAACATTCCAAATTCATTGAGATGTCTAATAGTTGGTTCAAGCGGATGTGGAAAAACCTGTTTGCTTTTAAAGATGCTCCTTACCCCCAACTTTTTAGATTATGATAATTTAATAATTTTTACGAAGTCAAGTTTTCAACCCGAGTATCAACTACTCTCACAGGGTTTTAATGCAGGTCTTAAAAAGGAAGACATTATCGGTTTATTTAAACTTCCAAACAAACTAAATGATTATAACATTGAGGATATAATACAACTATTTTGTGATACACAGAAACCTAAACCAAAACCCATAACTTGTATTCTCAGTGATAATATGGATGATATACCTTCACCTCAAGATTTAGATAAATCAAAAAAGAACCTCGTCATCTTTGATGATTGTGTTAATGAGAGAAACCAAACAGTAATGGATAGCTACTATACAAGAGGGAGACATTCTTCTTGTAATTGTATTTATCTTAGTCAGTCATATTTTCAACTCCCTCGACGCTCAATAAGAAACAATGCTAATACTTTTATTTTATTTAAGTTAAATTCAATAGATGTAAATAATTTTTGGAGAGATAATTGCTCTACGTTATGTAGTAAAAAAGAATTTGAAAATTATATGAAACACACGATTGGAAAATATAAATATATTGTTGTGAAACAAGATGAGATATTAAAGGATGTATTTTTATTTTAAACATAATTACATATATAAATGACAACAATTATTATTAACCTTGTGGGTAAATCTGCTTCTGGAAAGAACTTTCATAAATCTAAACTCTTGAATAGTAAAAATGAAAAGATTGTAAGTTTTTTTTTAAAACACCCTATGATTCGTTTTGTGAGTAGTACAACCAGAGCAAAGCGACCAGGAGAAGTAGAAGGGAAAGATTATTACTACATTTCAATGGAGGAACATATGCGATTGAGGACCGAAGGTCAAATATTTGAGGAGGTCTCTCTTGGTTCTACAAAATATTCACATTGTAAGAGTGAGTTAAGTAAAGTAAAATCTAATGGTCTTGGGATTTTAGAAACTAATCCTGAAGGAATGAGACAAATTATTAAACAATTGTGTGGTGATGGAGTTAAGATTTTATCATTCGGTTTTGATATCGATGAGGAGTCTCAACGCAAACGTATGAAAAGCAGAGATACAAGTATTAGTGAAGAAGAAATAACAACTCGTATTAATACCAATAAAGAATTTGATGAAATATTTAAAGAAAAAGATTTATTTTAACACATTTACTATAATGATGAAGAAAAGGAAAATTTTCCCATTGACCTTTACAATTCATTAAATGATATTTTTCAATAAATAAATACAGAAAATGAATACCGAAGAAAGAGAAAGAAAGTTTAAGGAACATCAACAATTAGTTTCAAAAGTTGTTAAACAACAGGAAGAGATAAAGAAGAAACGGAGACAGAAACTAACTGGTGAAGAAGCCTTTGAAAGAAAACAAGAGAAATTCTTTAAACCACTTTTGAAAACTCAACACTCACCTACAGTTCCCACGGTAGAATTTACTCCGAAAAAACTTCAAATGCTCAAAGATTTTAGTCAGATAACAAAACAAGAACTTGGTGAATTAGAATATGATGACGAGGGATTATTTCGGCAACTTGAGGAGGTAAATCAACCCCCTAATTATGTTGTGGAAGCTCTTCAAAACAATGAATATTCGGCAGGTTCAAAAACCAGAGCAGGTCTCATTCCAACAGAAGAACCAGCAGTGTTTCATCTTGTGGAAGAAAAGGTATTGATATTTAATGATGAATTGATGTTCTTGAGTTCTACTCAACCAAATGTTAAATTAACTCCAAGATTAATGTTTCTTCTAACAAACCCCGGATTCAGCGGTTCAAAATATTTTGAGGAACCACTTGATATGGAAAGAGAGGAAGATAGGGTATATATTGAGTTGTTAAATGCACTTGATTATGGAGTTTCTGTTGCTGGTAAAAGTAAGAAGAATGAGAAGGAGAAACATATTATTGATGCTTTAAGTAAACTTGGTTCAGGTGTTAGTTTTCTTCCAAATGACCCATCACAATTAGTTAATAGGCTATTATTGTTGTTAGGTAGTAAGAAGGCTGGAAACAACAATTGTTTTAATGAATCCTCAGCCATTTTAGATCAGTTGATGAATATGAAAATAATTAATAAATGTCAATACAAAGATATTTTATTACATATTAAATAAGATGAGAAGCACAATTCTTAGTTTTAATTTCACAACGAGCGATTACACAGCTTCATTCCCTTACCCACTACAACTTGACCCCCTTACCTCATATGAGGCATCTTTATTGTCGATGGAAACTTATAATACCTTGTTTAATATCACAGAGAAAAACAGCAAGTTTAGTTATAATCCAGGAAGTGGATATAAAACTATAACTGTTTCACCTGGAGCTTACGAGATTTCTCAAATATCTTCAGAAGTCTCTCGCCTTATGAAAGAAAAAGGTGATGAACCAAAAAATATTGTAATAGATATTCAAAAACACACTTCAAAATCAACTATTAAACTTAAAAATAATTATAAAGTTGATTTCACGATTGAAAATTCGTTTAGAGAGCTATTGGGTTTCTCTTCAAAAAAGATTGAAAATAACGGGACGTTTTACAGTGATAATGTTATCCAAATATCCTCCGGTATAAATTCAGTATTAATTCATTGTGATTTGATTGATGGTGCTTATAACGATGGAATAAGAACAAATACAATATTTTCATTCAGTGCATACTCAACCCCGATTGGTTATAAATTTAATATGGAACCAAAAAATCTTGTCTATTTACCTGTGTCAGGAAAAACCATATACAGAGTAAATTTTAGGATAACCGACCAAGATAATCGTATGATATCCTTTAATGATGAAATTATATCCATCAGAATTCACCTACGTGAAGTTTTTCAATAAATAAATAATGGTTATTGTGAGAAAACACGAGTTGGGAAAATATAAAATAATTACAGGGGAGGGCATGTTCCTTTCACCAGACTATACAAGGTATGTGGGTAGAGGATACTATAAACCTAAGAGACAACGAGGTGTAGGTCATCAATTTCGAAATAAAGGAGATGGGATAATTGATACTCTAATGGGTATTGGTTCAACCATCCTTAAACATAAAGACCTAATTGGTTCAACTGCTTCTGCCGTGGGCTCCGTTGCGGGTGCTATAAAGAGTATAAAAGATGCTCAAAAGGAGTCTCATAAATTACAAGCAATCAAAGAAATAAAAAAAGGTAAAACTCAACTATCTTCACAAGAACGACAAAAAATCATTAAAATACTTGGGTCAGGGTTTCAACAATTTTAATGCTATATAAATACAAGTATGGAAGCGATTGATAGTATCTATGATTTGGATGATACGATTATCATTTCAAACTCCACTAAAAAGGAAGACTATTTTAAGGTAAATGCTATAACAGGAACAGACTGGAATTCAAACGGAACAAAAAGTTTTGAAATAAATAATCAACAAACTTACTTGAATATAGCTGATAGTTTCTTGCTGTGTAAATTTAAATTCACTAAGGCTGCGAATAATACTAATGCTACACTCGTAAATGATTTCTTCTGGAAAATGTTTGACAGTGTCCGCCTGTATATTGGAACACAAGAGGTTGAAGCGGTTGATTATGTCTCTGCTACATCTGAAATGATGAAATTTACACTATATTCGTCTGGTGATAGAATGGGTAAGGGAGCTGTTGAAGGTTTTATTCCTGATATGTCAACGGGTACAAACGCAGACCCTGGTTATAGTCAAAGGAAGTCAATGTATAATGATGACGCAAAAGCTGAGAATAGTTTTACCGTAGCAGTACCTCTGAAAGGTATATTTGGATTTTGTGATTATGATAAAGTTTTGTATGGGCTTAAAATTAGATTTCAACTACAAAGGAATGATAATGTAAATAGATTGCTTTTTGGGGATGAAAATGCTTTTGGAGAAAATAATAAATTTGTTATTAATGATTTGTGTTGGTATATCAGTGAATATACTCCTAATCTTAAAACGGAAGAGATGTTAAATAGAAGACTTAACTCAAAGAAACCGCTAAATGTATCATACCTTAAAAGAAGATGTCAACACGTTAAACTGGAACACACTACCTACACTTGGAATTTAGGTGTTCTTCAAGGAAAGCCACGATACCTCTGGCTCATTTTTAAAAAACCAGATGGAGAGGACAGTACTAATAAGAATAATGCCCTGAGTGATAATGCAAAGGTGAAACAACTTCGGGTTTCTCTTGATGGCACATTTTATCCGCGAGATAGATTGGAAATTGATTGGGAAAAAAATGATTATGCGGAAGCCTACAAGTCCTACCAAAAGGTGTGTGAAAGTAATGGTAATAATGATCCTATTTTGGATATGGTTGCGTTTCAAAAACTTTATACAATCTACGCAATTGACCTGAGTTCTCAAAAGGAAACTATAAAGTCTAATCGAGTGGATACTTCTCTATACATTGAAAGAGGGGAGAGTGAAGAGGTTAATGCATATTGTTTGCTTTTGGAGGAAACAGAATTACAGATTAATACAGATAATGGTGTTATGATTAATATCACATCGGTTTTTTCTCATAAATAAATGGTTGGGGTATATGTTAATCAAATCAATCTTAATAAATTAACATCTTGTATTCAAAATCAAAAGCCTTGTATTATTAATGTTAATACAATTCAAAGAAAAGGAGCTGTAAGAATTGATGTTTTACTCACACACACACAAGTAAAAACACTAAATGATGTTGGATCACTTAAAATTAAAATGACGAAACCTATGTTAAAGAAATATTCAACAGACGAGTCAAGAGGAGGATTTCTCCCGTTTCTAATTCCTTTATTTGCTGGTTTAAGTGCGGCGGAAGCATTGACTGGTGGTATTTCAGCAGCGGTAAAAACTGCTAACGAAAGGAAGGCAAAACTAAAAGCTCAAAAAGAATTGGAAAGACATAACAAGGAGTTGGAGAAACAAATTAGTGGAAGTGGTGTAATTGTAGATTTTGCTCAAAAACTTGAAAGTCTACCTGATAAAGCTAGATTGTTGGTTGGAGATATGCTTTCCTCTATCGCTCAAGCGGGTGTTAAACTAACTAAATGGGGTAATGGATTGTATCTTTCTCATAAATAAATGGATAAATGGTTTAAACAATTTGGAAAGAATACAACGTCAAATATAGAACTTACTAAGTATTGTAAAACACTAAAAATTGATAATGTGGTTATTTGTATGAGAGATGAATTAATACATATAAATAAGAATACAAAGAATATTATTATGAATTTAGACATACAGAATGGTTCTCATTGGGTTTGTATTCATAATAGTCAGGATAAATATTATTTTGATAGTTATGGTATGCCACCACCTGTTGAAGTAATACAATTCTTACAGAATGGTGTTTATCAAACATTTCAAGTTCAAGAAATTAATTCTAAATGTTGTGGTCAATTATGTTTATATGTATTATTTCAACTCAACAATAATGAAAATTTTTATGATATCATTTTTTATCTAATATAAATGACTTATGTTGGAAAAGATGGTTCTATCTTTGAAAAATCCTCTCAGGATATTGATTTATCAAATTATTATACAAAGGCACAGGCTGAACGACAAAAATATAGTGTAAGTAAAAATATTAATATGAAGAATACTTATAAATTAATCAATTATCCAAACCCTACAGATGCGAATGACTTAATTAGATTAAGTGATTTATCACAATATATATTTTTAAAGAAAACAGCACGTTTTGTTAAACAAGTAAAATTTACAACCACAACACCTGGTTATACTGACCATACACCTTTCCTCATTGAATTTAACTACCTGCTTACAATTGAATTTTATAAAGAAGGACATTTAGTTAATTTGCGAATTAATAAATGGGGGTATGATATGCCTGATTTAGGGTATAATTGGTCTTTTTCAATAAACATAGAAGACCTACATGATTTAAATCAGTCTCGTAAAGAAGAATATTATCCAATTGGTGAAGATAAGGATTTATGTGGAAGTACAATTAGTAAACAACAAATACGTGATTTTAAGAAAAGAAAAATATATGATAGTATAGCGATGGTTCGCATGACAAAGAAGGAAGGTAATGAGATAAGGATAGAAAGCCGAGGAATACAAACCGATTTGGTAGTGGGAAGATGGGGTGGTATTACCTGTCATAATATTAATCTCACATATATTTCTGATACATAAATGGCAGGAAGAAGACTACAAGATAATTATAATTTTTGTATTCAAGGATACCTACAAGAAAAGGGTGCTCGGTATTACATACCTTATGATTTGGAGCATATACATGGGAATTTTGTCATTAAAAACTGGCCTTATACTGATATTGTTAAACCCACAAATAGAGACTTGTTTAAAATATTAAATAAAAATGAACTTCTCAAAGTTATGAAATATAAAACTCTTTTAGAAATCGTCAACAAATCTTATTGGTATCCTATTATGAGAAAAATAATTATAGATACAAGAATATCTCAAAATCCAGATGAGTATATGTATAATATTCTTTGGGGTTCAAACTCAAGGGTAGCAAGGGATGAGGAAGGAGTTGAAGAAGAGAAGGAGGAAAGAGAGAAAAGAGAGAAGGAGGAGAGGGAACAAAGAGAGAGGGAGGAGAGGGAGATGGAAATCAGAGCGATTCAAAAAAGAGTGGATGTATTACAGCAAGAAGATCAATCTCAACTCACCGAAGAGGAAAATAAAGAAAGAATGAATGCTGTGAAAATATTGATATCAAAAATTGCTAAGATAAATGAGGAAGGAGTTAAAGAAGAGAAGGAGGAAAGAGAGAAAAAGGAGAAGGAGGAAAGGGAGAAAAAGGAGGAGGAGAGGGAGAAAAAGGAGGAGGAGAGGGAGGAAAGGGAGCAAAGAGAGAGGGAGGAAAAATATAAAAAGATGGAAATCAGTGAGATTCGTAAAAGATTGAGTGTATTACAGCAAATAAATCAATCTCAACGCACTGAAGAGGAAATTAAAGAATTAACAACTCTTATGAAGATAATGGTTTCAAAAATAACATCAATGTCTTCAATTTCAGGGAGGAGATTTAAACGAGAAAGTGGTGAAGAAGAAGAAGAAGGAAAAGATTATGTGATTGATGATGTTGGTGTCATTGACTTTAGTTAGTTTTTATTTGTAAATAAATGGAGGAGAGAGTGAAGGCATTCCTTAGGATTCTTTATGTTTTAAAAATAAAGATTGAAATGTATATGTTGAAAACCAAAAAGGTTTTGATACTCTGTCGGAATTTTTCTGATAAATAAATATGAGTTATTGTCTCAAATGTAAAAAGAAAACTAAATCTAAAAATATCTCTTATGTTAAAGCTAAAAATAATAGAGTTTATCAAAAAGGAATATGTCAAGTATGTGGCTCTAAAAAGTGCCAATTCATCTCTCCTAAAAGAGGAGGAGACATACAAAAGTTTCTGTCAGGAAGTAAATTTACAACAACTGGAATTCCAGGGGAATTACACCTTCCAGGGTATTCTTTCTGTGGTCCAGGAACAAACCTGGATAAAAGATTAGATGAGGCTGACAATCCTAAACCTTGGTCTAAACCTACAAATAGGGTTGACGAAGTGTGTATGAAGCATGATATTGCTTATGGGAAAACCACTACGTTGACTGAAAAACATAAAGCCGACAGCGAAATGTTGTATAATTTGTCTTTGATACAAAATCCAACGTTGAGAGAGAAAGTTGATAGGTTTATTGTGAGAAATTTGATAAATGCTAAATTGAAACTTGGTCTTGGTTATTCCTCAAAAAACTATTAGGCTCTAATGATGTCATCAAGACTGAGGAGCTTTTGGCTGAAGAATTACACAAACCTATAATCACAAAGTTTAAAAGAAGGAAGGTTTATTCTAAATACACCGACCACATATGGTCCGCTGATTTAATTGAATTGAATAATGACAGGGGATACAGGTATGCTTTAACCGTTATTGATTTGAGGAGTAGATTTGCCTGGGTTGTCCCTTTAAAAAATAAAAGGGGTGATACTTTAATGTTAGCCTTTAAGATAATATTTGATCAGGATAAAAGGAAACCAAAGAAGTTATGGACTGATGAGGGAACAGAGTTCTATAACAAAATATTCATGAAATTTCTTAAGGGGAAGGGTATTAAATTATACAGCACCTTTAATGAAGGAAAGGCAGTTGTTGTTGAGCGTTTTAATCGTACTTTGAAAGAGAAATTATATTAAAAATTCACAGAACTCGGTTCTCAAAAATGGGTGTATTTAATTCAGGATATTGTAGATGATTACAACAATACAGTTCATTCATCAACAAAATCAAAACCATCAGAAACATTTACAAAATTAGAATATGAAAAGGAGATTAATTTGAGAAAGCCCAAGTTCAAAGTTGGTGATATGGTAAGGATATACAAATGGAAAAGCCATTTTGAGAAAGGTTATACACAAAAATGGACTCGTGAATTATTTAAAATCATTGATGTAATGGATACAGTCCCTTGGACCTACAAATTATATGATTTAAATGGAGAAGAAATCTTGGGTTCATTTTACTCACAAGAATTACAAAAAACACAAGTAAGCAGATAATACCCTTGAAAATAATAAATAAATAAATAAAATGTAATGGGGATACGTTTTTATATCTGTGAACCCCAAACACAGAATCCCACAACTTTTTAGTTGGGGTTTAACTTTTGTGTGTGTATAATGGGGATACGTTTTTAAATCTGTGAACCCCAAACACAGAATCCCACAACTTTTTAGTTGGGGCTTAACTTTTGTGTGTGTATACTGGGGATACGTTTTTAAATCTGTGAACCCCAAACACAGAATCCCACAACTTTTTAGTTGGGGCTTAACTTTTGTGTGTGTATAATGGGGATACGTTTTTAAATCTGTGAACCCCAAACACAGAATCCCACAACTTTTTAGTTGGGGCTTAACTTTTGTGTGTGTGTGTATGTGTGAGTGAGTCATAATAATATACAAACCCTAACCCAACCCCAACCCTAACCCAACCCCATCCCTAACCCAAACCCATCCCTAACCCAACCCCATCCCTAACCCAACCCCATCCCTAACCCAACCCCATCCCTAACCCAACCCCATCCCTAACCCAACCCCATCCCTAACCCAACCCTAACCCTCACATTCAAAATCCCAACCCTAACCCAACCCCATCCCTAACCCAACCCCATCCCCATCCCTAACCCAACCCCATCCCTAACCCAACCCATCCCTAACCCTCACATTCAAAATCCCAACCCTAACCCAGTCCCATCCCTAACCCAACCCCAACCCTAACCCTCACATTCAAAATCCCAACCCTAACCCAACCCATCCCTAACCCAACCCCATCCCTAACCCAACCCCATCCCTAACCCAACCCCATCCCTAACCCAACCCTAACCCTCACATTCAAAATCCCAACCCTAACCCAACCCCATCCCTAACCCTCACATTCAAAATCCCACCCAAACCCTAACATAATTATCTTTCTTTTCTTCTTTTTTTAAATACGTATTTCTTTTTTCTTTTTTTCCTCTTCCTCCAATTCTGTCTTTCAAGGCTTTCAAGTTTGAAGAAGTAGAAATGGGAAGAAAGAATTTTCCAGCATTTTCTTCCTCGAACTTTCTTGATATTGCTTAAATCAAGCGTCATTAAATAAAGAACATTGTTCATTGCTTTAGAATCCAAAGAGTCTCCAAGAGGAACCCCACAGGTAGAGTCTCCAAAATAAAACCAACTTTCCAAGTTCCCAAGGTATAACCACATTCCTGTTGAGCCTCCAAGATAGGTATCACATTCCGAGTCATCAAAACAAAACCCCCATTCCGAGTCTCCAAAAATATAACCATCTTTCCAAGTCCCCAAGGTAGAACCACAATTTTCAGAAATATTGGGGGTTTCCGTGATAAGTCTCACATAGTATAACTGCGGACCATCAGGGAAAACTTCCCTTTCCCAATTTTTTAGGGTTTCTATGATGTGTCTCACATAGTATAACTGCGGACCATCAGGGAGAACTCTCCTTGCCCAATTTTTTAGGGTTTCTATGATGTGTCTCACATAGTATAACTGTGGACCATCAGGGAGAATTCCCATTTCACAATTTTTTAGGGTTTCTATGATGTGTCTCACATAGTATAACTGCGGCCCATCAGGGAGAACTCTCCTTGCCCAATTTTTTAGGGTTTCTATGATGTGTCTCACATAGTATAACTGCGGACCATCAGGGAGAACTCCCCTTTCCCAATTTTCAGAAATTTGTGGGTCTCCAATGTATGACTTGTATTCTGGCTCATCAAGGTAGAACTTGTTCAGTGGGTTTTGTTTTGATAACTCACAACAAGTATCATCATGGTAAAACTCTTTTTCAGGATTTTGTGGATCTCCAAGGTATAACTCTTTGGCTGGGTCATCAAGGTAGAACTCGTTCTGGGGGTCTTGGTTGTTCAAAATGTCTTCAAACAAAAAAATAACTTCATCCCAAGTTGTGTTAAAAGCAGAATTTTCATTTCGTATCTCAGATACAATTTCCTGTGAAAGAAAATAACAATGTATTAATTTAATACAATATTTTTTATTTGTATAAATCAAGCTCTATGAATATTAAAATAAACTTTGTTAACTCTTACACGAGTCTCATCTAAAAAAAAAATTAAAATAAATAATTAAATAAAAAAAATAAAAAACTAGAACGGGCACTCGGTAGAGCGCATACCTTCGCCGCAGCTACTGTTCTGTACTTGGCATGGGAGTGTAGGGAACAGAACAGTGAACAGTTTGGTGCTGATTTCATGCAAATCGGATAAGAATTGACCGAGTTATGACAAAAAACGCACATTTTGCAAGGTCGTGACCCCCCTGACCTTTGACCCCCAACCGCTAACAAGGGTAATGTCTTCACTGGGTCATGTCGTATATCACAAGATCGGGCATTGAATTCTGAACATTTTGGCATTAGTTGCATGCCAATTGGATAAAAATTGACCGCGCTATGGTAAAAATACGATTTTGACCTTTTCGTGACCTTGACCTTGACCTTTGACCCGATTGCTCCCAAAATCTAATCAAATGTGTCCCGTATAATAACCAATCATCCCACCAAATTTCATGCGAATCGGTTGAATACTTTTTGAGTTATGCGAATAACATACACACACACACACACACACACACACACACACACACAGACATACAAATAAATACACAGCGATCAAAACATAACCTTCCGCTTTTGCGAAGGTAATTAACAAAGTTACCTCCATTGATAAGAGGTTCGAGTCCAGTTCATCAATCTGAAGGTTGAGTTCTACGCAGGTAGTAGGACTCCAAGGAATAGCAAAGTTATCCCATTCCATTTCGGCATAGTAGTCCATTCTCAAGTGAAGCAGAAAGCGTGTTTGAAAAAGCCTGTGTGGTCGGTGCCTTTTATAAGGACTGGGTGTGTCATTTCCTGTGGAAATTCCCTGGGCGTGTCTTAACTGGAAATGATGTGATGGAAATTCGCTGAAAATGATGTAATGTATTACCTGGAAATGATACAATGCTGAAGAGTTTATAAAGTGGGTGGGGCTTAGCAAAAGTGGGCGGGGCTTAGTAAAAAAGTGGGCGTGGCTTAACAAAAATGGGCGGGCTTAGTAGAAAGGCGGGCGTGGTTTAACAAAAAGTGAGCGTGGCTTACCAAAAAGTGGACGGAGCTTAACAAAAAGTGGGCAGAGCCTACCAAAAAGTGTGTGGCACTGGAGGCGCTCAAACAAGAACATTGAGGGAGGTTTACCATTTTATCTTAGCTCAGTTAAAATATCTTAATAAAGAACCAAACTCAAACATCTTTTTTGTTAATATATTAGATGGTGAAGGGAGTTGTAGGAGAATTAAATTATTTCCCACACATAAACAAATATTTGTAGGGTCGTTGTTTGAGTGGGTTATATTCACCAGATGATTAAGAGTAAAAGGTTAAAAGGTCCATAAGGTCAGAAGGATCACAGGTGTTTAAGTGGTCTAATGAATAAGGATAACATGTCAAAAGGTTAGAGGTTCGTAAAGAACAGGGTGAGAGAAATAGAGGTGTTTAGGGTCAATGAGGGAATGGAAAAATTAATATGGAAGTGAATGGGTCAAAGATTAATCTGCCAGATGATATGTAGAAGAAGGATGATAGGTCTATAAGAGAAAACAAATATTTGTAGTGTTTGAGTGGTCTAATGAACAACATTAAGGATAGGTACTACAGACAAAAGGTTCATAAAGATGAGGGTGGGAGAAATAGAGGTGTTTATGATTTTTGAAAAAGACAAGGGGGTAAATGACATTAGATAGGGATTTCCCATGTTAAACGGAGGTGTCCCAGAAGCAACATTATTACACTACTGCGGTGTACAGAAGCGTTTTTAAAAAAATAACACTAAATACAATGCACAGAGAGGTGAAATTCGCTGCATGTGATGTGCAACGAGAGCAGAGTAAAATGAGTATTCATTTACGTCCGTATGATGTCTAATAAATAAAGAAGATATAAGCAAACCTGACACTAGGCCGAGGCTTCAGACTTTGGCACACTCACAAGGCTGCACCGTCGAATAAACTGTTCCAACCCATAATTTTTGATGGCCTTTCAATCATTATTGATAGTTATTAATAGTTATTATTAGTGCAGAAAGAGAAGGAAAAACAGGATTTGAGATGTACTGGACGATGAGAAACAACATCGGCACTGACGTGTTCTGGGCCCATCACAGTAGCTGAGTCGCGGCTTGGCAGAACATTCTCTATCTACTCAATTGTGAAGGAAACAAATTCAAGCAGACAAAGTGGAAGGAGAAAGAAGCAGAAAATGTAAACAAGAAGAAAAAGGTAAACATTAAGCGACACCGATTACTTACAACTCACTGCTACCTTTTTTGTTTCCCCCTGCAGTGCCTTATGACGTCACAATAGTGCAGTAAAATGCATTACAAGGTAATGGTGATGTTGGATTTCTTATTGAGAATATAAAGGACCACGATATTAATGGAAACAATATTAATCAGCTTACCTGCTTCTGCTGTGAGAAATATTGTCCGGGCTATTAAAGGTCTAAATGGCACACAAAAGGTTGGTTTCTCGTGCTTTGCAAGGCATTCAAATGAGAAACAAAATATTGAAAATTACTCATTAAATCACAAAAGCAATTGTTACACCAGATCAAGAGTTGAAAGAGTGTAAATCTTTCCCAATGAATATGAAGGAAGCACAATTTATATAGTATTGTTTCTGATGCCCTGCCGAATACTTTAAAAACAAACTTTTTTTTGCAAGTTTATTTTTCATGATTCTGAGGATTACTGAGGATACCGATGATGGTTGTAAGGTAAAGACACCTTTATACTTTATGCTGAATGAGACGCCTTCCCAAGCTTATTAAATGGCACTGAGGTTATGGGGCCATTCATCACTTTTAGCATTCTCCATGGGCCGGCAATCTGGAGCAAGTGGGAAGCGTTTGAGACGTTATTAAGTGGAGATTTCTCCCTGGCCCTACTCACCCTCTTTGAAGTAGCATATAATATATATATATATATATATATATAATTATTTTTTTCCGCCTTTTTTTCCACTTGCACTTAAAACGTTGGCCAGACGTCCTAAATTCATGAAGGAGAGTCCAATGTTCATGAAGCTATTGGGTGGAGACAATCAGCTTATTGGTATACCTCTGCAAATAATATAAACTTGGTGATTATCTTATGATGAGACTATATTCACAATGTCCCTTTGGTTTTTTTTTTTTAAATGCTGGCGGACACAGTAGACAGTGAAGTCCCATTACAGACGGAAAGGCAACTCTGCCTCATTAAGCAGAGGAGAAACTAATTACTCCAAATCGCATCTTCGCACACTCGCACACCCTGGATGATAATAATAGCTCCCAAGTTGTTAGGTCCCTGAGAATGGTAAAAGTTTCTCTGAACAACTATAATATAACTCTGTGTTATATCTCATCCATAAGGCTAGGCCCAAGAGCATGTTGTAAAAAAAAAAAAAAAAAAATCCCCCCACATTCGTGGATTTGACATTTGTGGCATCTTCCGGGAATGTATCCCTGCGAATCTCACCTTCCGACTGCATATATATATATATACATATGTACATATATATATATATATATATATATATACATATACACACACACACACACACACACACACACACACACACACACACACACACACACACACACACACACACACACACACACACACACACCCCTTCATTTTTTCACATTTTGTTATGTTGCAGCTTTATGCTGAAATCGTTTAAATTCATTTTTTCCCTCATCAATCTACACTCAATACCCCATAATGACAAAGAGAAAACAGGATTTTAGAAAGTTTTGCAAATTTATTAAAAAGAAAAAACTGAAATATCACATTGTCACAAGTATTCAGACCCTTTGCTATGACACTTGAAATTTAGCTCAGGTGCCTCCCATTTCTCTTGATCATCTTTGAGATGTTTCTACACCTTGATTGGAGTCCACCTGTGGTAAATTCAATTGATTGGACATGATTTGGAAAGGCACACACCTGTCTATATAAGGTCTCACAGCTGACAATGCATATCAGAGCAAAAACCAAGCCATGACGTCGAAGGAACTGCCTGCAGAGCTCAGAGACAGGATTGTGTCGAGGCACAGATCTGGGGAAGCCTACAAAAAAAATCTCTGCTGCATTGAAGGTTCCCAAGAGCACAGTGGCCTCCATAATTCTTCAATGGAAGAAGTTTGGAACAACCAGGACTCTTCCTCGAGCTGGCCGCCCGGCCAAACTGAGCAATCGGGGGAGAAGGGCCTTGGTAAGAGAGGTGACCAAGAACCCGATGGTCACTCTGGCTGAGCTCCAGAGATCCTGTGTGGAGATGAGAGAAACTTCCAGGAGGACAACCATCACTGCAACACTCCACCGATCTGGGCTTTATGGCAGAGTGGCCAGACGGAAGCCTCTCCTCAGTGAAAGACACATGAAAGCCCGCTTGGAGTTTGCAAAAAAAAGCACCTGAAGGACTCTCAGACTGTGAGAAACAAGATTCTGTGGTCTGATGAAACCAAGATTGAACTGTTTGGCTTCCGTCTGGCCACAAGGAATGGATGAGAATCATCTTACTATAATTCACCAAATGTCTGTCTGTCTGTACCCAGGTACCGCAAAAACGGCTGAACCGATCGCAACGAAATTTTGGGTGGGTAATCCTGGGACCCCTTGGAGTAAAATAGGCTATATTGTTCTTCCAAAATTTTACCAATTTTTCCAATTTTTCCAGTTTAATATGATATGTCATATATATATAATATGATATTCCAGCGTGTGTTATGATTTAATGGATGTTTATATAAATCGTTTAAATAATCATTTGCACCTCCCAATTGAAGCCCCACTCTTAGGGCGGGTACCGTTGCTGGTTGCAATAATACAAAGGCCCACTTTTGGATAGTCTGGAAGAGAAGATCCAAAAGACTGATGTCCTCGAAGAAAACCAAAAAGGTTTCGACAACAGGGGTTGAGGAGGGGAGGAAGAGTCAAAATCACCCATGTACCATTGCCTCATGGTAAAATTGAAACTGTTGGTGGTGGTGTTGGAGGTGTCGATATGAATTTTTTCACATGTATTCATGTACATGTCGGTCCAATCTAGAAGGGTATATCAAATGGATGGATATCCTTGAAGAAAACAATCAATGGAACAACTACAACAACCGCCATTACCCCGACCACATGTCTCGTAATAATACACATCAGCAGTAATTAATGTGCAAGATAATAAAATCTATCAAGTAAACAAGATCATTGGAGGATTTGTGAAGAAAGACAATTCTTATTTCACTTCATGTGATGTGATGAGTTCTGGAAGCGAGGCTTGAAATTTGGGCCAGGAGATCGTGTCTCTTCATTGCATGAAGCGATTTCCGCTCTGGCTCAGCCGTTGCCAAGTAATGCGGCTGATGTACCGAACAAAGAATTTTGGTATTTATGGGTTGACAACAAATAGTACCCAATGGGATCAGTACAAGAGATTAGTAGTACGAATGAGATTCTTAACCAGAAGCACCATAAATTTAATTCGATTGTAATTCGCATCAAATGTTTTGAATTGAAATGACAATATCTAGACCATGGGCTACTTTAGCTGCTGGTGTACCTTCCCCCACCCTACAAACCTCTGGCACTATTTTTCTGATGCCCCAGAGTATCCTGAACATTAAATCGAATGGTAACATCACATAAGTTGGGAAAATTTGCCATTTTGGATCAATATTTAGAGGTACCCTCAAATTTGCATGATTCATACCTTGCTAATTTGTGCGGTCATTAGAGCAGTAATACAAACAAATGGGGCACCAAATGAAAGCTTAGCTTCTGCCGGTTCTTCTGAAATCAATATTATCATGTTACGGAATTATTTAACAGAAATAATCCGAAACAGAAACAGAAATAATCATGTGAGTTATTGGACAAAATATGCCACCACCCCACATACATATCTGGCGCATTAAAAAAAAGATCAAAAAAACACATAAAAGCCCGCTTGGAATTTGCAAAAAAGCACCTAAAGGATTCTCAGACTGTGAGAAACAAGATTCTGTGGGCTTTCATGTGTCTTTCACTGAGGAGAGGCTTCCGTCTGGCCACTCTGCCATAAAGCCCAGATCGGTGGAGTGTTGCAGTGATGGTTGTCCTCCTGGAAGTTTCTCCCATCTCCACACAGGATCTCTGGAGCTCAGCAAGAGTGACCATCGGGTTCTTGGTCACCTCTCTTACCAAGGCCCTTCTCCCCCGATTGCTCAGTTTGGCCGGGCGGCCAGCTCGAGGAAGAGTCCTGGTTGTTCCAAACTTCTTCCATTTAAAAATTATGGAGGCCACTGTGCTCTTGGGAAACTTCAATGCAGCAGAGATTTTTTTTGTAGGCTTCCCCAGATCTGTGCCTCGACACAATCCTGTCTCTGAGCTCTGCTGGCGGTTCCTTCGACCTCACGGCTTGGTTTTTGCTCTGATATGCATTGTCAGCTGTGAGACCTTATATAGACAGGTGTGTGCCTTTTCAAATCATGTCCAATCAATTGAATTTACCACAGGTGGACTCCAATCAAGGTGTAGAAACATCTCAAAGATGATCAAGAGAAATGGGAGGCACCTGAGCTAAATTTCAAGTGTCATAGCAAAGGGTATGAATACTTATGTCAATGTGATATTTCAGTTTTTTCTTTTTAGTAAATTCGCAAAACTTTCTAAAATCCTGTTTTCTCTTTGTCATTATGGGGTAATGTGTAGATTGATGAGGGAAAAAATGAATTTAAACGATTTCAGCATAAGGCTGCAACATAACAAAATGTGAAAAAAGTGAAGGGGTCTGAATACTTTCTGAAAGCACTATGTGTGCATAACACTTTACGCCAATGTACATGTTTTCATGTCATAACCAGGCTGAACAGTTTACGTGTTGTATCCCACCGATAGTTCGGATCTGGATCCGGACTGAACCGAAATCGAATCGGCTTGATCTTGTCACCTGACCAACTCATCCACCTGGTTTTGTCATTACTCGTCTGCAACATTTTGAAATACCATGCTATGTATTATTTTTAGTCCCATGATCTCTCAATGGTGAAGAATCAGTCAGGGACTGCAAGCAACCATCTCTCTTCAGGACTGGTCTCCCATATCTATCGCTCCTGATATTACAGTAACTCAGCCAAGGAATTCTTCCACAGAAACCTCCTTCCACATCACATATCCATGCCATCTCATCTTCAGTTATCCTACCCATCTTTGTGCCCATGGTGCACTGAATCCTGTGGTGAGGCAGTTGCTCTGAAACCACTTACCTTCTATTTCTGCAAAGCTATCCCAACCAAAGTCAATCTCAGCTCATTCTACAAAGCCTGAAACAAGTGTGTGTCTTCTCTCAGGAGAGCCAGAAAACATCTGTGCAACCTCAAGATTGAACTTTCAATGTTGTCTCCGTCTTCTAAAACCTGGTGGTGCCTTGCCAAGTCCGTCTCTGGTGTACCTCCCCTTCCATCCCTTGTTCCCTCTCCAAATGGCACCACAGCCGACTCCGCTCATGAGAAGGTCGAATTCCTCAAAGTTGTGTTTATTTCCAAATCTTCTGTCCCCAACCCCTCACTCTCTGTACCCATCCTTTCCTGTTGCACTCAACTGCTCCTGCACTTTGGCACCTGATATGGTGGAGAGGTTTATGGCAACCCTCAACTCTAATTCTGCAACAGGAGCAGGCAGCATCAGCTGACGTGTCCTTAAACCCTGCTCTGCTGCTCTTGCACATCGTCTGTGCTCTTTTCACCCGATCATTTGCCCTATGTCGTCTCCAGCATCTGCTTGGAAATCGGCCAACATCACTGCATGACAAGACACAGGCACAACAGTTGCGATAGTCTGAATTTGACAGGAAGGAATGGATGGCCTGACGTCCTTGTGCTGGATTTGGAGAAACATGAATATGACATGAATATAAACTGAGCTACACTTTGACTACTAGTCCTTGGGAGATTGGTAGGAGAAAGGTAAATCAAATGATTCCTCCGTGTCGGGGTATATACATACACAGGTGTAAGATGTACCAAAGCCATATCAATATCTGCATTACATGAGAGCACAAACCAATCCCTAAGAGAAAGAGCTAATGACAAAATGGGCCAATTTAATAGGATTTAAGAGAACACCTACAAATAATAACATGCTATTGTCTACCTGTTCAATAGGTGCTCTTGCCCTGTACATTTGCTGTTAATTGGACAATTTATCCACGTTTCCAAAACCATTATCAAGGGTATTCAGTGTATAAGCATTTAGAATAACAACAACATATGTTATGCGTGAATCCACATAGATTGACAATAACAATGCTTCACATAGATTCTTCCAATTATTGAGCCACTCAGTATGCAGGTGGAGTAAAGAATCACCTGACAAATTACTCGACAAATAGTGAGGATGTGCATTCCCCCATTTGACTCGAGAAGACAATTGGAAAATAAACTGCAATGTGGGATGCAATTCAACGGAGTAATTTGTATTCCCTTTGTCATGCAAAACAAAACACAAAGGTATTCTTTGGATATATTTCACCGAGCTAACCGTGTTTATAAGCCAAATGTAAGGATCCAATGATATTGGTCAACCAACAACCAAACATAGCCAAGTCCAAAACCATTTTTCCAATCTGACCAACCCACTCGGCACTAATGTGGAAAAATGGCTGTTAGATGCATAGTAGTAGTAGTAGTGGTAGTAGTAGTAGTAGTAGTAGTAGTAGTAGTAGTAGTAGTAGTAGTGGTAGGAGTAGGAGTAGGAGTAGGAGGAGTAGTAAGAGTAGTAGTGGTAGGAGTAGTAGTGGTAGGAGTAGTAGTGCTAGGAGTAGTAGTGCTAGGAGTAGTAGTGCTAGGAGTAGTAGTAGTAGAAGTAGTAGTAGTAGAAGTAGTAGTAGTAGAAGTAGTAGTAGTAGGAGTAGGAGGAGCAGTAGTAGTAGTGGTAGTAGTGGTAGTAGTAGTGGTAGTACAAATTCATTTCCCAAGAGTATTCAGTCCTCCACCATTATTGTTTTTGAGGCCTGGTGACTTCAGGCCTCCACTTCATGTTTTGTATCCACTGATGGGCCGCATCTGGATTCGGACCAAAACCAATATCTAATCGGCTTGTTCTTGTCACCTAACCAACTCGTCCACCAAGTTTAGTCCAAATCCGTCCACAACTTTTTGAGATATCCCACTATGTATCGTTTTTGGCCCTATCTCCCAATGGTGAAGAATCACTTCAAAATTAAATAACTGTTGTAATCGAATCCATATTCAGATCTTCACCAAAATCTAATCTATTTGACCGCGTCAGACACCCAACTGGTCCACCAAGTTCAGTACAAATCCATCCACAACTTTTTGAGATATCCTGCGATGTATCGTATTTGGCCCGATCTCCCAATGGTGAAGAATCACTTTAAAAATTCCACTAGCCGGATCCGAATGCGGATCTTCACCAAAATCTAATCATTTCGTCCTTGTCACATATGCTACATCTCTGCCAAATTTCATCCAAATCCGTCCACAACTTTTTGAGATATCTTGTTCACAGACAGACAAACAGACAGGTGTGAAAACATAACCTCCATCCACCTTCGGTGGCGCAGGTAAAAATGGTTTATTCAATTCCACCTGTTGCATCAACATGTCGAATTACAACATAGAAAAAGAAAAAAAAAACCAGGAGAAAGAGTCATCGTAAAAATATACAATGCGCCAAAATAAAAAATAGGTGCAATTCCCCTTGGGCGCTCATCTGGTGCACAGAGCATTCTCCTCCGACTAAAGTTATTTTAAACATTATCACGACATTTTAAACCAATTCCAATGGTTGCTAGGAGACCTCACTCTCTGTACGTAATTACTGACGTAATCATAAGACTTTACATAAAAACAAAATACCTATTTTGGGGGCAACCACCATCCCCTCCCCCTCACCCGTGGACCCCCTTACACCCACCTTCTTAAATGCCGTGAACAAACTTTGGTACATCACAGGTGATGAAGGTTGCAGTCATGTTTCATCAAAGTCATGTGTGTAGTTTGAGAAGAAAGCAAATACCTATTTTAGGGGGGGGGGGGGGGGTCAAACCTGGACCCACGTGACCCCCGGTAAGCACCCTTGGACCCAATGTTTTTCTAGGGGCCATGCCCTTGGGCTCACCTGGTAGAACCGGGGAACCACTGGTAGGCTAAGAAAGTAAATACCTATTTTTGGGGACAAACCCCTGATTTCTTTTAAAGCCTTAATGTGAGGTGCGTTGTGCCATGTCGAGTTTCAGTTTCCTGCCGAAAATCAATATTATCCCAAACAATAATTATAGTCGGAGTCGTCTTTGAAACCCCAGCTGGAATGTTAATAGCAGGTTCATGAATTATGTATTCACCTAAACTAGTTTCAAGACGGACTAACAGGGTCTCTCTCGTGACGCACAGTGACCAAAACTGTTCATCATTCCTTATTTGGGTTTACGGTAGTGTTTTAGGGTACCACAAAAATAGACGGGGTAAACCAGGCACCACTGTGAGTCGTGTATGAAGCAATAGGTACTATGCCCTTCACAGATAAATTCAGGTCGGTTGAGGACAATTCTTATTCTGGATGAACGTTCGTTCAATGTCTGAGTACATTGTCCCTGCGAATTATGTCCAGTCATTTGTAGACGTTGTCTTTTGTTGCTACTGCTGCCAATGTACAACATTCCTCTTTTCTCCCGCCTCTGGAACAAACTCCCTCACTCCCTTCAATCCCACTCCTCCCTCCAGGTCTTTAAAACAGCTGTTCACCACCATCTCTTATCTTCCCCCATCCAAAACCTTGATCTTTTCTACCCCCGCTAATTCACCCCAGATCCACCTTGTTTGAAATTCCAACTTCTTTCCTGGAAGTCCTGGCAGTGTCCATATGTTTTATACCTCTCCCACTGCCCCCTTCCCACGCCCCCCCCCCCCCCAAAGCCCTCGCCCTCTCTCAGATCTCTCGATGTCTCCATGTCTCTCGGTCCCTGCTCTCAAATGTTGTGTTTGTGTCCTTCCCCCTCTCTCCCCATCTTGTCTACCGCTCCCTATGTTATATGTTTTATGTGTCGGTTTGTCTTTCTGTGTGATTAATGTTCGCTCTTTCACGAGCCTCGATATTGTATACAAAAAAAAAAAAAAAAAAAAAAAAATTCACTGTCATTTAATTCCATGGAACTGCACTCGGACCCGGTGTCTGCACTGTCCAATGATTCACCTTTCAGAGAATTGGCAAAAGTGGCCCTTGAGGTTGTCCGTGAAAAGGAGCCGATATACGATTTGCAGTGGGACTGATTTCAGGCGGTCACCAATATTGATTTCACGGGGTCAGTCCTGGAAAAAAGAATCATTTGCTGCATTAGTTCACAGTTAATTAGCAACTGCATTAGTTGCTTTTAATATTTCTATTTCTGGTAGGGGGTGTTCCCATGAAAATAACACTAAAAGCTGTTTATAAACATTAACACAGCGTTTGTTCAAGGAGAAAAAACCCCTTGGGGAGACGGGATATCATTAGTATTAATATTGTTTTGTGATAACATGAATATTATGCCATTATATTTAGTGTTGTTTGTACATTAAAAATGCCACATTAACAGCAGGAAGGGTCATGTTAATAACCCTTGAGGGATATATAGATTACAGTAGATCTTTGCTCAGTTCTGTAAGTCACATTTCCCTCACGGATGTCGGGATTCCTCCAAATTTCATTCCGTTTAGTGTTAAACAGCACTAGCGACTGTTTCAAAAGGTAATCATATGTGTTTGTAGTTTATAATATTTTTACTTCAGGTAGGGGCCGTTGCTCCCACAAAACGGCAAGATGAGCAATTTATAAACATTCACACATCGTTAATAATATCCCTTAGGGAGGGGGAGATATTATTAGTATTAATTTTGTTTGTAATAACTAATGTTATGGTTTTGTTATTTGAAGCGGCCTTGGAAAAACGCCACGATAAAGCTATCGTAAGATGGATATACATCTCAACAAGCAACCCCCTTGGTGGGGAAAACCCCCTTGGGGCATGGGGCAAATTAATATGCGACAATTTTCATTGTGTAACCCTTAGTCCTCCTGTCAAGTTTGGTTGAGATTGGATAAGTAATGACCAAATGTATCGCGGTCAAAAATCGTCAGACACCAAATTGCGTATTTTAGTATGATGATCACATTGCTATTGTAGTATGACACAAATATTTCGTACACTCAGATATTCTCAGTCTACCATGTTGGAGGAAACAAATATATCAATATCAAAAAAAAAAAAAAAAGATTTTTGATAATTTTCATTTTCACCAATCCATATGATATCCAAAAGGTATCTATTCAAATTGGTGTAGAGTCAACTGCACAATATTCTCTCGGTTGTAGAAATATTATTGAGAATTTATTACGATATTGTCGTCTGTCTGCCAACAGCATAGATTTATCAGACAACGAAGTTTTTTGGCATTTCTTCGGCTAACTTTATCAGACATGGAAATTTATTTGGCATTTCTTTGGCTAACGGTATCAGACACGGAAGTGTATTTGACATTTCTTTGCCTAACAGCATCAGACACGGAAGTTTATTTGGCATTTCTATGGCTAACAGTATCAGACACAGAAGTTTAGTTGCAATTTCTTTGGCTAATGGAATTAGACACGGAAGTTTCTTTGGCATTTCTTTGGCTAACAGTATCAGACACGGAAGTTTCTTTGGCATTTCTTTGGCTAACGGTATCAGACACGGAAGTTTCTTTGGTATTTCTTCGGCTAACTATCAGAAACGGAAGTTTATTTGGCATTTCTTTGGCTAACAGTATCAGACACGGAAGTTTATTTGGCATTTCTTTGGCTAATGGTATCAGACACGGAAGTTTCTTTGGTATTTCTTTCGCTAACTATCAGCCACAGAAGTTTATTTGGCATTTCTTTGGCTAACAGTATCAGACACGGAAGTTTATTTGGCATTTATTTGGCTAACAGCATCAGACACGGAAGTTTATTTGGCATTTCTTTGGCTAACAGTATCATACACGGAAGTTTATTTGGCATTTCTTTGGCTAACAGTATCAGACACGGAAGTATATTTGGTATTTCTTTAGCTAACAGTATCAGACACGGAAGTTTATTTGGCATTCTTTGCCTAACAGCATCAGACACGGAAGTTTATTTGGCATTTCTTTGGCTAACGGTATCAGACACGGAAGTTTATTTGGCATTTCTTTGGCTAACGGTATCAGACACAGATGTTTATTTGGTATTTCTTTGGCTAACAGCATCAGACATGGAAGTTTATTTGGTATTTATTTGGCTAACAGCATCAGCCACGGAAGTTTATTTGGCATTTCTTTGGCTAACAGCATCAGACATGGAAGTTTATTTGGTATTTATTTGGCTAACAGTATCAGACACGGAAGTTTATTTGGCATTTCTTTGGCTAACGGTATCAGACACGGAAGTTTCTTTGGCATTTCTTTAGCTAACAGCTTGGATGGACTACAATTAATTATGTATTTTTTTTTTTTTTTTTTTTTGTATACAAGATCGAGGCTCGTGAAAGAGCGAACATTAATCACACAGAAAGACAAACCGACACATAAAACATATAACATAGGGAGCGGTAGACAAGATGGGGAGAGAGGGGGAAGGACACAAACACAACATTTGAGAGCAGGGACCGAGAGACATGGAGACATCGAGAGATCTGAGAGAGGGCGAGGGCTTTTTTGGGGGGGGGGGGGGGGCGTGGGAAGGGGGCAGTGGGAGAGGTATAAAACATATGGACACTGCCAGGACTTCCAGGAAAGAAGTTGGAATTTCAAACAAGGTGGATCTGGGGTGAATTAGCGGGGGTAGAAAAGATCAAGGTTTTGGATGGGGGAAGATAAGAGATGGTGGTGAACAGCTGTTTTAAAGACCTGGAGGGAGGAGTGGGATTGAAGGGAGTGAAGTAGTTTGTTCCAGAGGCGGGAGAAAAGAGGAATGAAAGAGTGAAGGTGAGCGGAGAGCCGAGATTTCGGCAGTTTAACCATCAGAGGGTTGCTGGCAGATCTTGTGCGACCTGTAGGAATATTTGGGGGACAGAGCACAGAGAGAGCTGGGGGTGCAAGGCCGGAGAGGAGTCGGTAGAAGACAGAAAGACCACCTACCTGCCTGCGGTGAGTGAGTGAAAGGCCCTCAGAGATAGCTTCATCGCGGGAGATTCCAATAATTCTGAAAGCTTTGGTTTCAACAGCGTGAAGCCGAGCTAGGTGTGAGGCAGGAGCACCGGCCCATAGGGGAGAACAGTATTCCATTGAGCTGCGGATGAAAGCCTTGTATGTGGTGAGGAGCTCAGGTGTGCCGAGGAAGGACTTCGCACGACGGAGGATGCCCAGTCGGCGACTGGCTTTGGAGGCCAGCTTGGAAATGTGGTTTTCCCAAGAAAGATCATGGCAGATAGTGAGACCCAAAATCTTGAGCGACAGAACTTCTTGGAGAGGATTGTTGAGAAAGTAGATGGGAGGGTTGTCCAGTCGATCTTTTCGGAGAGACATAGTAAGAGTGTGAGATTTGTCAGGATTGAAAGACATGTTCCACTTGTTTGACCAGTCTGATTTTGTCCAGGTCTTCAGAGAGTGAGGAGGCAGCAGACTGCCGATCTGAGGGAAGAGGAATGGAGCGGCAGAGAGTGGAGTCATCAGCAAAGAGATAGAGAGGATTTTCGAGAGAGTCAGAGAGATCATTGATGAAGACCAGAAAAAGCACGGGGCCCAGAACACTGCCTTGGGGAACTCCAGCCTGAACAGGAAGAGGAGATGAGAGAAACCCATTCAGGGCCACACGTTGACGGCGACTAGAGAGGAAGTCCGCCAGCCATGCGTGGAGATTTCCATGGATACCAAAGGAGGAGAGTTTGGTGAGCAGAGCGGGGTGCCAGACCGTGTCGAAGGCACGTGATATGTCGAGGGAGACAGCTCTAATTTCCTGTTTGGCATTGAGGACCTCCATCCATTGTTGAGACAGCAGAAGCAGCATGTCCAGAGTAGAGTGACCTGGTCTGAAACCAAATTGATGATCAGAGATCAAGCCATTGGAGAAGAGGAAAGAGAGAGGAGAAGAGGAAATTTCTAAACCTCTGTACATGATCGCACAGTAAGGAAGTCACACCCAAATATAATAACAAGTCGACGGAGACAGTATGTTTTCAGGTTGTCCAAAGTTGAGCGGAATGTTTAATAGATCGCAACACGTTGGTTGATTGGTATAACGTCGGTCCAGTACCTAACTAAAACGTTTCGGGAACGTTTTCCTGCAACATTGAAATAATGTTGTTGGAAAACGTTTCCACAACGTTGTTTCAACGTTTTTCACGTTACTTCGTGTAATAAAGTCAGTTTATAAACAAAACATGGCACAAAACACAAGTAAGTTTACAAGGAAAATCACAAGCACTAAAGAAGCCCAAGTTCAGTGTAAGGCCGCAAAACCCAAAGGAATGCCTAAACAAATTGAATTACCCTAATTTTCCTGTAAAATTAAGGCTTAACCTGGACGGCGAGGCTCTAAGGCAAACACTGCCAAAACACGAAACCTGCAATCCGCAAAGTCATCCTTAGAACACAGCGATTCCAGCAATGTTGTCATCTGGTGGCAATTCACTCACACGGCAATAGCTCTCATTAGTCACAGACCTTAGTTTAAGACAGTGCTAGGATGGGACAAACACAATCATTTAGGCTATTTCATTCCGGTTCAGTAGTGAGGGTTAGGGCTCTGGTTGACTGTTTTTATGTCCCATGGAGCTCAAATAATAGACGCACGCATGCCTTAAAAGCTCTAATTAGTCGTACTTTGTCGGGTCAGCACGTTCATTTTAATGTTTATGGCAGTTCACATGATGCATACCTATGTGCCACAATTTCTGCTCAAAAAGGTGCATAGTTTCTTGTTGTTCTTAAGGGTGTAGTACTGGTGAACTTTCCAATATGCCTGTCGTTAGTTTCCAACTATGCTTTTTGTTCAACTATGATGTTCAACATCCAACTATGTTCAACTATGAACTTTCCAACTATGTTTTTACGGTTTAGATTCATACGTATTGTATAAACTCATTCAGTATTTCCTTTAAAATATCTAATGTTATCTTTACACGCAATTTACAAGAAATATAATATTTTGCATGAAATTTGTTATAACTTTAATTTGCATCATTCTTTTGGGCTGAAATTTGGACAGGATATTCAGAATATCACTTCCTTTAAAATGATGAAGGCTTTTGTTTATAGGAGTAGCCACTGTGGATTTATTGAAGGACAACCAAGTTTTATCTGGTAATTGGCATAATTAGCTAATTAGTGAACATTTGACATAATTTCACAAAATCCTCTCATCAGGTAGTAGAGTAACACATGTATAATACATGTACCAAGTTTTGTGTGAAAAGAATGATAGGCGACATAGAAGATAGAAGTAGAAATGTGTTCTTTGTTTTTCCTTGTTTTTTATTGACGGTCTAATTTATGTAAATTATATGCATGTAATATGACAAAGAAGCGTTGAAACTGGTCTGAGTTAAAGCCAAGATTATATCTTTCAAGAAAAACTGAAAATTAGATATTAACTTGACTTTGTTTTTGTGTAAAGGCCTCTCAAAGGTACCTATGTAGTTTTCTCAATTTTTCACCAGTACTACACCCTTAATGTTGTTAGAAAACGCAAATTTGAACACTCTTGCACCGAGCTGGATGATAATTTACAGATCATACCAAGAACCAAGAGGAGGTTACGGAACGTTCCTATGCTAAAGTTACAAAAGGCATTTTCAACACACTGGTATCACTTCTTGGCATGCGAAGGTGTTTGCGCCAAAGTGATTTGAAAGGCGAAGATGAAATAAGATGCTTTCATGTTGCATTCCCATGCTGATGGCAGGGCTTGCTTTCGGTGCAAGTCCGAAAGTGCTTTCGGTGCAAGTCCAATTGGCCAAGGAACCCGAGCCAAGAGCCACGACCAAATTTATTTTCCTTTTCGCAAAGACCCTCGTCCCCATGCTCTCGGTGAATTTAATGCGCAAAAGTAATGAGAACCGCACAGTCATGAGCAAAGGAAGTGCGGACAATGGCTCAGAGCAATGTTTCCCCAGTGGATGGAAAATGCTCTGGGCCTGAGCTGTTCGGAATGGCTCCAGAAATGCTGAAGGGCCGATATGCAGAGCCATTCCATTTGGTCTCTTTTTTTTTATGCTCTGCATTCTGCAATTAGCATTCTCCATGAGGTGTAAGGATGTAAAGTAATGGTTTCCAGTCCTTTTGGCTTCATAAATTATCAATGATTTTTTTCTTTCCTTTGTCAAAACGAATAATGAAGAACTAAGTAAGGTCTCGTGAAAATAATGAAGAACAAGTACAGATACATTCAAAGTCCACCGCCCCCATGCCAAATAATTAAATATCTTCCAGCGTGGCATTACCGGGGCGCCCCTGGCACCCGGCAATACCGCCGTACAGCTCATAGAGAGTGCATTGGGAGGGAGAGGTGTACAGTAATTGATTGATTAATTGCATAATTAAAATCAATAAACAATTATAAAAAATTTTCTTAATCAATTGACCAATAGCATACCAAAACGACCAGTGCTTCATTCGAAGCTATAACTTTTAAATATCATTTATAGCCACACCACTTGGTCACCATCATGTCCAAATATTAGCTTCCTAGCTCAAAAGGTGCCTGAGATATTGCCCAGATGATAAAGGACCACGTTTAGAGGCAATTTTTCCCCGCAGAGCAGGGGTTGGCCTTTTTCAGGCACCGTGGTCCCCTTTTTGAAGCAATGTTTTATGGCCGGATGCCCTTCCTGCGACCAACCCTGTTAGTCGCCTCTTGCCACACACAGGCAATTACAAGTGAACTGGTACTCAATTTGCCGACCTCGGAAGGATGACAGGCTGAGTCAACCCCCCTGGCGTTAATTCAGCGATCAATCAGGATTCAAACCCAGGATCCTAAGATCCCAAGCCGGCACCCTAACCGCTAAGCCAACACCAGGCTCTGCCCAGATGATAAAGAAAATAAATACAGACTTGGCATTTAATATGGAATTTTTTTTTTCTTGACTTGGGTTTAATTTCTGAACTCGGTATATCAATCTGGTGAGTTTCTTTTACGCTTCGGTGATTTCTTTGTTAAAAGAACCATGTCACTGATTGTCTGTCGCAGCAAGAAGTCAATAACAGGATTATATCACAGGTGGCGTGACAAAATGTACGGACAGGTACATTTGACGATTGGCTTCACAATCGGGTATATATAAAAGGGTTGTTGCATTCTGTATTGGTGGAAAACAACTGCTGCACGTCTACAAAAGTTATTGCCGCTTCCCCTGGAGATGGTCCGTAAACTCGACAATGCTGTTTGTCATTTAGTGGTGGCTTTACGAAATTCCAGCATGAAACAGCATGGGATTGCTTGGCAGTATGGCATCACTGAAGGTCAGGTACCAAAGATCCTGAAACGAAATGCTCAGAGGGGTGCCCCTACTCCAATACCGAGGCCAGGACGTCCCCGCAGAACCACAAGGAGGGATGATCGCCAGCTGCGATCGTTAGCCCGCAATGGCCATACCAAGTCAGCTAATCGGCTTAGGGCTGAGTGGGCAGCAACTGACAAATGTGCCTGTATCCAGAAGGCTAGTCGACCAACGACTGGTTCAAGCAGGCTATCGTGCCAGGCGTCTCCTGAGAAAGCCAGGTCTGACCAGACAACACCACCAGCGCCGATTGCAGTGGGCCAGAGAGCACCGTCAATGGCAGCCAGGACACTGGAATCACGTGATCTTCAGTGACGAGTCTAGATTTCTGGTCTATCGTCAAGATGGCCGTGTCCGAGTGTGCAGACAAGTGCATGAAGCCGACAACGAAGATTGTATAGTGCCAAGAGTCCAAGCTGGAGGTCGTGGGGTGGCCGTTTGGGCTGCTTTTCATGCAGGGGGCAAAACTGACCTGGTTGTTTTGAATGGAAACCTGAACCAGTTCAAGCACAGGGCCATTCTGGAAGAAACATTGCTTCCATTTGTTCGTGCAGCCTTTCGAGGAAACTTTGTCTTCCAAGATGCACGGACTCATCGTGCTCGTGTGATCCAACACTTTCTTGCTGACCGTGGTGTAGAGCATATGGAGGGGACTGCCATGTCCCCGGATATGAATCTGATAGAGAACTTGTGGGCAGAATTAATGCGTCAAATCAACAACTTGGACCAGCAGCCTGCCTCTGTGCATGAATTGCAGCAGGCTATTGTAACTGCATGGCAAGCGATTCCTGTCCAAACCTTGGCAAATCTCGTGAACAGCATGCCTCAATGTGTACGTGCTCTCCTGAATGCTCGTGGGGGTTACACGACGTACTGAACTGTAATTTTACTGTCCGTAATCCCAGTCGTAATTTACCTTTTGTTTTTGTAAAAAATTTTTTTGGCTAATGTGCAAAATAAAGAGATACTTCTAGAAAACGCACAGAAGTTTAACACAGTACTGTCCGTGAATTGAGTTCGATATCAGTTTACATCACTTTCAAGGATCAATTTATTTGTTTCGAAATGTCAAATGTCGTTTTTGTTTCTTTTAAAGGTCACATTAACAAAATCTAGAATAATTTCAACATAATTCCAATGAACTTTTGGTTCTAAGTCATCTTGAAAAGTAAGTTCACCCCCACAAAAAAAATATTCCATATTAAATGCCAAGTCTGTAAATGATTAATAATGAAAATAAATCAATAATAATCATAAGATAATTAAATAATTTATCAATTGGCTAATAGAATACCTAAACCACCACCGTTTCATCTGAAACTAACTTTAAAAAAAATTAAATAAAGAAGTCATTAATCAAATAATTAAATAATTAATCGATTAATTGATTTATCAATAAATCAAAATTAGCCTTTACAGCCAAATCACTTGGTCTTGTAATGTCCAACAAGCGCTACGCCTAGGTCCCCCATCGGTGGTGTTGCGATTTGACAAAGTGGAAGACGCAAGGCGGCCATCTTGGATTTTGACGTGGCGACCCAATTTCCAATAGCGTTCTCCCTTATGCGCATGTGACACCCAGGGGAGTCCAGGGCTCCTGGTAGTTTGTTTACAGATGACACCACTTCCCCCATATGGGGTAGGACACCCTGAATAAGTAATTCAAAAGCAATTTCCCAAAGGTAAGTGTTCAATTAAATGAACAGAGATTTCGAATTAATATAATTTATTGGAAAGTTTGGTAGGAGAGCACAATACTGTGGCAGGCACAAGGGGTAATAATTCCGCGCACCAGTGGGTGGCGCGAGCGTCCAGGCGGGGAAATGAAATGCATGCCCCGCCTTTCGGCCGATCGGCCACGCCCGGGGGCAAGACGTGGCCTCGGGACATATATGCGGGCTCTAAGCTCGAGCCCGCCCAGTGCTGATAAGCGAGCTCTTAATAAAGACTCTTGTTTGTATCCACGCGTTGTGGCCTACCTCTCTGGCAATCGAGTCGTGTGTGCACAGCACCACACTGGTGACCGATTGGTTCAGCCGTTGCTGACCCCCGAACGCGCCATGGCTACGAACGCCGTCGCAATCAAACTCCCGGAGTTTTGGGAAGTGCAAGCCGACGTTTGGTTTGTTGAAGCCGAAGCTCAGTTCCAACTCCGGGGCATCACGGCGGACGAGACCCGGTACTACCACGTGGTCGCCGCCCTCGGGCCCGGCACTGCCGCCCGCGTCATGTCCATCCTTCGGCGCCCGCTGGGCGACCACAAGTACGAGGCGCTCAAACGTCGTCTCCTCGCCACGTTCGGGCTCACGGAGGTCGAACGTGCCGAACGCCTCCTGGACCTTCCCGCCCTCGGCGACACACGACCATCCGTCCGGATGGATTTCATGCTGTCCCTGCTTGGAGACCAGCGCCCGGATTTCTTGTTCTGCGCACTTTTCCTCCGCCAGCTACCGATACAGGTGCGCCTCGCGCTGGCCGGTTCCAAAATCACGGAACCCCGCGCCCTGGCCGGAGAGGCCGACAGGTTTTTTGCGGCCTGCGACATGCGGTCGGTGTACGGTGCTGCCGTAGTGGATCCAGGTGCAGAGGCTACAGCACCCCCGGCTTCCCTCGTGGCCGCTACTGCGCCCCGCCCACTACCGCCGCCGCCACCACCACTGCCGACGCGGCCACCACCGCCGCAAACCTGGTGCTACTACCATGCCAGGTTCGGCCACAAGGCTAAAACGCGCCGTCCGCCGTGTTCTTTTGACGTGTCGGGAAATGACCGGGTCGGCGCTCACTTGCGGCCCTGAGCGTCGGCCATTCCGGCAGCCTCCTGTTCATCACGGACACCTTGTCCGGGCGCCGTTTTCTTTGCGACACGGGAGCGCAGGTAAGCTTCCTCCCTGCCTCCGCATCCGACAAGCAAGCCGTGGGCCGGGGCCCCGCTTTGCTTGCCGCCAACGGTACACCCATAAGCACATTCGGGAAGCGTTGCCTCACTGCGGTTCGGAGGGCAGCACTTTCAATGGTCGTTCGTCACCGCCAAAATGCCAATGGCCCTGCTCGGCGTGGACTTCCTATGTGCGTATGGGCTGTTGATCGACGTTAAGCGCAGACGTCTCGTCCAGGCCGAAACCTTCAGCTCGCTCGCTTGTTCGCTGAGCGGCTCGTTGAGCAGCTCGCTGAGCAGCTCACCGAGCGGCTTGCTGAAAGGTTCCGTCCCGGCGAGGTTAGTCTGCACGCTTCCGGCAGCGGACGAGTTTACCCGCCTCCTCGCCAGTTTCCCGGCCCTCACACAGCCCACCTTCTCAGCGGTGGCCATCCAAAATGGGGTGGAGCACCATATCCCCACGGTCGGGCCGCCGGTCTACGCCCGGGCATGCCGGCTCGACCCCACGAAGCTCGCCGTGGCGAAAGCGGCGTTCGCCACGCTGGAACGGCTGGGTATCGTACGGCGCTCCAACAGCGCTTGGGCCTCTCCTCTGCACATTGTGGCGAAGCCCGGCGGCGGATGGCGGCCATGCGGTGAATACCGCCAGCTCAATGAGGCCACCACCCCCGACCCGGTCCCGCATTTCCAGGACTTTTCCGCCCAGTTGGCAAACACGACCGTGTTCTCCAAGGTGGACCTCATCCGGGACTACCACCAGGTCCCCGTACAACCGGACGATGTCCCAAAGACGGCCGTCATCACCCCTTTGAGTTCCTGCGGACGCCTTTCGGGTTGAAGAATGCGGCCCAGGCGTTCCAACGGCTCATGGACAGCGTCTTGCGCGACTTACCTTTCATCTATGTCTACCTGGACGACATCCTAGTCGCGAGCGCGTCCCGGGAGGAGCACCTGCTCCACCTCCGCACGCTTTTCGAATGCCTGGGCCAGCATGGCCTGATCATCAACCCCGCAAAGTGCCATTTCGGCGTCGCCGCCATCGACTTCTTGGGGCACCGCATCACCAGGCACGGGGCCGTCCCTTTACCGGCCAAGGTGGAGGCGGTCAGGGGTTCCCCATGCCCCCGCACGATCAAGGGGCTCCAGGAGTTCCTGGGCATGGTAAATTTTTACCTCCGCTTCGTGCCCCACATCGCCCAGCTCCTCCGCCCCCTGCACGTGGCCCTCCGGGGCAAGCCAGGCAAAGGTGACATCTCCTGGTCGGAGCCGATGGCTGCGGCGTTTGCAGGCGCAAAGCTGGCCCTGGCCAATGCCACCATGCTGGCGCACCCAGCGCCTGATGCACCGATCGCCCTCACCACCGACGTGTCGGACTACGCGGTGGCCGCAGTACACGAGCAGTGGGTGCGTGGTGATTGGCAGCCCCTGGCGTTTTTTAGCCGGCAGCTTCGCCCGCACGAACGCCGCTACAGCACCTTCGACCGCGAGCTGCTCAGGCTCCACCTGGCAGTCCGACACTTCCGCCATCTGCTTGAGGGCTGCCCATTCACGGCTTTCGTTGATCACAAGCCCCTTGTGTTCGCGATGACCAAGGTCGCCGAGCCATGGTCGGCCCGGCAGCAACGTCACCACTCTGCCGTGTCCGAGTACACGACGGACATCCGTCACGTCGCGGGTAAAGACAACCCGGTGACGGATTGCCTTTCCCGGTCCGTCGCGCACGCGGTCCACCTCGGGATCGACTATGCCCGGATGGCGGAGGACCAGACCGCCGACCCCGGCGTCCAGGCCTTGCGGACCGCCGTCACGGGCCTCCGCGTCACCGAGGTGCCGTTCGACGTCGCGGGCGCGGCCCTCCTGTGCGACGTCTCCCTCGGCCGGCCTCGCCCCATCGTGCCCGCTGGGTTTCGACGCCATCCACGGCCTGTCACACCCGGGCACGAAGGCCTCCCAGAAGCTCATCACGGCGAAGTTCGTCTGGCATGGCCTCAGGAAGGACGTCCGCGACTGGGCCAGGACGTGCCTCGTGTGCCAGCGTGCAAAGGTCCACCGCCACACCCGGGCCCCGTTGGCCCCCTTTACGGTGCCCGAGCGTCGGTTCGACCACGTCCACGTCGACTTGGTGGGACCTCTGCCCCCCACGCGGGGAGTTCACCCCCCTCCTCACCATGGTGGACCGCACCACCCGGTGGCCGGAGGCCGTGCCCTTGGCGGCGACGACTGCGGCTGACATCGCACACGCTTTCATCGCCACGTGGGTTGCCCGGTTTGGTGCCCCCTCGGACATCTCGTCCGATCGCGGCCCCCAGTTCACCTCGGAGCTCTGGGGCGCGGTGGTGCAAGGGCTCGGTGTCAAACTGCACCGCACCACGGCCTACCACCCCCAGGCCAATGGCCTGTGCGAGCGCTTTCATCGCTCCATGAATGCCGCACTCCGGGCCAGCCTCCACGATGGCAGCTGGGCCGACAGGCTCCCCTGGGTCCTGCTGGGCCTCAGGACGGCGCCCAAGGACGACCTGCACGCGTCCTCGGCGGAGCTGTTCTTCGGACAGCCGCTGCGGGTGCCAGGCAAGTTTATCCCTGACTCCACAGCTCCTTGGTCCGCGGCGCAACAACGCTCCACCCTGCAGGAGGCCGCCAGGAGGTTCGCCCCGTTGCCCACGGCACACCACGGTTGCCCGCCCTCCAACGTCGCCCCAGAACTTCGCATGGCAGAGTACGTTTTCATCTGACACGACGCCCACCGGGCACCGCTGCGGGCCCCGTACGACGGGCCTTTCCGCGTGCTTGAGACCGGGGACAAACATTTAACCGTGGACATCGGCGGTGCCCCGGATCGTATCTCCGTGGACCGCCTCAAGCCGGCCCACCTCAATCTGGACCACCCCCCCGCAAGCAGCTCTGCCTCCGTGTCGAGGCCGCCCCCCGGCGATCAGACCCCTTGCACCCCCCCAGCCACGCCTCCCGCTACCCCCCAGCCCTGCACGCATCGCCAGCGGGCGTTTTGGCCAGGTCATCCGGCTTCCCCACAAGCTCACCCTTCAGGTGTGCGGGAATTCTGGGGGAGGGGGACGCGTGTGGCGGGCACAAGGGGTAATAATTCCACGCACCAGTGGGTGGCGCGAGCGTCCAGGCGGGGAACTGAAATGCATGCCCCGCCTTTCGGCCGATCGGCCACGCCCGGGGGCAAGGCATGGCCTCGGGACATATATGCGGGCTCTAAGCTCGAGCCCGCGCAGTGCTGATACGCGAGCTCTTAATAAACTCTCGTTTGTATCCACGCGTTGTGGCCTACCTCTCTGGCAATCGAGTCGTGTGTGCACAGCACCACAATACAACGCTTTATTAAACTTGAGAATATCCCAAAAGGCAAATAGCAGCCAAGAAATAAAACCTATCAAAAGAACAGCAGCTGACAGCACTGAACAAATATCTGTGAAGAAAACATAAAATTACCTTTCTCATACTTAAAAGAATCTACAAAAGGTTTAACTTAAGCCAACTACCCACCAATAGCAATATAAATATACAAATCAACTATACACAAAACGCTAATTGTTTACACGACATAAAACAAGATCACATACCCTTTTCACAAGCGATCAGGGGTTACCCAGAACACGGTGGAAACACTCCACTGTACCTCTGCCGAGACAGTGAACACATAATGCGGTTACCATTTAACAACAGCGTCCGTATTCCATTCATACATAAAGAACAAAATGGCGTCGCATACTCGCTGCAGGGCCTACCTTCGTATGCCGGTTACATGCACACACCCACTAGACAGCCAAGACTTCACTGGAGAGTACCAAAACTCGGAAATACACTTCTTGAGCCGATGCAACCAAGCACAGCACCTTAGCTGCGGCAACCAGGAAGTTTTATGGCCGAGGCCTTTTTTATTATAAAAAAAGGTAAAAAAAACACGCTCAAAAGACAATCAATAAACCCATCACCATCACCACCACACAAGAACCCAGAAAAATCAAAAACCAAGAAATCAAAAGCCAGGAAACAAGATATCAAACAAAAAATAGGAACTCAAAGAGAAAAAGCAAACCAAAATATCAAGAAAACGCAAGAAAACAAGGTTCAAAGACCAAAATGAAAATCAAATCAAATTCAATAAACCATAAATCATAAAAACCAAAGTCCGTCATCCCTATCCCAAACCCCCAAAAACCCCTCTCCCACCCCAGGCAGCAGACACCTAACTCTAACTAACCAAAGGGGAGGGAGAAAGGAAAGAAGACCCTATCCCCCCCTCCCACCCCCCCCGAAAACAACCAAAGAAGGGACACCTTAAAACAATAAGGGTCAAGGGGCCTTTTTTCCTTTGCATACCGAAATCAACAACCGGCTGCTAACCGCAGCCGGGAACATGCAGCCACAAACACGTTGAGGGCTCGACCCACCGCTGGAAATAATAATGAAAGAAAATAAAAATCAAACCAAGGCAAAATCAAGATAAAACAAAAGGAAACCCAACTGCCCCCACCCTCCCCAGGCCGCGCCCGGGAGGGCCCACCCGGAAGATGCCCCACAAGGAAGGCCCCGGCTCCCTGAGCTGCCCACGAGGCGTGAGTGTCCCAATGAGAATCACCGCCCGACAGGGCCCGCAAGCACACCTGCCGGAGCACCCCCAACCTTTCCAAGCCCGGGCGGCAAGCTCGGTCAGGGACTACGGCTGCACATGACTGTCGCCCGCACATTTGGAAGTAACCTCCCGCGGGACCCCCCCCCTTCACCACGGAAAAGCCCGGCCGTATTCTCCGCTCCAGGGAGGGCTTTACGACACACCTGACGCATCGTTGCGGCCAGCACCCCGCCCCGTCGCCCGCAGGCTGTCGCCAAGCCTGTACCTTTGGAGGCAGGATTGGGCCATGCCCCATATCTGCCCAGGATCCAACCATACCCTGGTATAGAAACCTCTGGTTCTCGCTCGCCACAAGACGGTCTTGATTATACAGACCGTTCTCCAGGCCTGCCTCCATTTGCGGACAGGCACTGGTTGTGGTAGGAGCCCGCTAAACGCAAAGACGTCCCGTCTGACCATCACCAGCCAAGGCACATAGCATTCGAGGAGGCCAGCCGCAAGCGACCAGACCCCCTCGGCGACAGGGCAGTCCCAAAGGACATGCCTGACGGTTTCGTCCCCTGTGCATCGGGGTCGGGGACACTGGACCGACACGTTCAGGCCCCTCTGGAACTGAAACACCCGGACCGGAAGACACTCATGGGCGGCTTGCCACGCGACGTCCTTCTGGTCGTTGGCGAGACAGCAAGCCGAAACGTTCTCCCAAACCTTTCTCGCCGTACGTTCTGCGAGAGGCCTTCCGCGAAGGATACGCACCTCCCGCAGCACCTCCCTTGGGCGCAAGTGATCCAGGACCCGCGACAACTGCCAACCGATGGGCCGACAGGTCAACAGGCCCTGCTCCCGGGCGAACCCCTCAAACATCCGGAAATGCCCCGGACACGACCCGGAAAAAGGCCGAGACAGCGGGAGGGACCGCCCTTCCAACCGCGCGACGGACGGCCCCAGAAAGAAAAACAGAAAGTCCCGCGCCAGCCGGCGACCCGGGTCCTCAGACACGAATAACTCCATGAGAGTACACGCAAACGCAGACATACATACAAACACCGGGCAGGGGACACCCTTCCCACCCAAGGACGGGCTCATCTTCACGACCCTCCTACTCCTGCGCTCTGCTCGGGTACCCCAGAAGAAAGTGAAAATTATTCCTTCTAGAGCCCGTCCCACCGCAGGAGGAGGTGGGGAGATTCTCGCCAAATACAACAACTTACCGATCAAACCATTCTTGATAACTAAATTTCGCCCCTCCATGGTTAGGCGACGAGACCGCCAAGAAGCGACCTCCAATACCAATTCCCCAATGACCGTTCGCCAGTTCTCAGCGGCCACGCCGCCTGGGTCAAAGCAGACCCCGAGGATCTTTAATCGATCTCTCCGCTCCGTGTACGGGCAAGGGGGGCCGGAGCCCGTCCTGCGCCGACCAAAGTGCATGACCTCACTCTTCTGAGGATTGATTTTAGAAGAGGAGGCCAACCCAAAACGCTCGCAGAGACCCACCAGTCTGCACATGGCGACTGCATCGGTGACGAACACCGACACGTCGTCCATGTACAGACTCACCTTTAGGCGCTCCCCATGGGTTCCGGGAATCCACAACCCAGGGAAGGATGGGTCCGCTCGCAGTGCACAAGCAAACGGTTCAATACAAAGGAAAAAAAGGACTGGTGACATTGGGCAGCCCTGCCTGACCCCAGAAGCGACTGGGAAGGCTCCCGAGAGGTGTCCGTTGACCAGAACACGGGCTTCAACGTCCCTATACATCAGGTCCACCCAATGCATCAAATTTGGCCCAAAGCCAAAACGGTCCAAAACGGCCATCATGTATTCATGTGACACTCTGTCGAAAGCCTTCTCCTGGTCCAAACTGACTATGCTCAGTGGGAGGCCTCTCTCCTCCGCTAGCTGGATCGCCTCTCGAACCAGGCCCAGGCTGTCGGACACTCTGCGTCCCGGAACAGCACAAGTCTGGTCCGGGTGCACGAGGTCCACCATGACACCGTGCACCCTCTTAGACAGCACCTTTGTTAGTATCTTGTAGTCGACATTCAACAAAGTGATCGGGCGCCAGTTGGACAGATCCTCCCGATCACCCTTCTTGTGCACGAGGTTTACGACGCCCCGGCGCATCGAATCTGGAAGCCTCGCAGAGGTGGCTAGCTCCCTCACTACCTGCAGATAGTCCTCGCCAAGGACGTGCCAAAGGCGGCGATAAAACTCCACGGGCAGGCCGTCGTCACCCGGGGTTTTATTCGCGGCCAAATCCCTAACAGAGGAGGTCAATTCCTCCAGGCTCACCGGCTCCTCCAATCGCTCCCGCTGTTCGGGGCTCAAAAGATTCCTCAGATGGCCGAGAACGTCGGCCATCTGGATTTGGTCAACCGGTCGTTTTTCAAAAAGCCTGGAGTAATAGTCCTCCACTGCTTCGGTAATTTGGTCCGGATCCGAAACACGGCCTCCCCCCACATTAACCTGGGCCAAACCGCCCCTCCGCCTGGCACATCGTTGAAAGAAGAATCTGGTACACCTTTCGTTCCGCTCCAATGCCTGCACCCTGCTCCGGAAGATGACGGCCCTCGCCCTGGCTTCGAGGAGGCTAAAAATCCTCCCCTTCACCCGGCGGATTTTCTCTGACACGTCCCTCCCTTCGCAAAGTTTCTTATGCAGGCGCTGGAGGTACGCCTGCATGCGCTTCAAACGCTCTCGTTTCCCCGCGGCCCTCATTCGCCCGGCCGTTCGGAAAAACCCTATGGTCCTACGTTTCACCTCCTCCCACCAGGCTGCCGAGGTAGGGAAGAGGCACCTGACCGTTTCCCACTCCCTATACTTCCGAACGTAGGCACGCACTAAACTGTCATCCTGCAAAAGGTGACAGTTAAGCTTCCAGAGTCCAAAACACCGGGGACGCACCCCATTTAATTCAATACCCAGAGACAAACGACAGTGATCTGAAAATGCCACCGCGTGAAGTACCAGGTCCGGGTCGCCAAAATTTGGTGTCAAAAGAATGTAATCAATCCTAGCCCGACTGGTACCAGCCGCATCGGTCCGGGTGACCTCATTCCTTTCCGCACCCGTGTCCCTCAACCTAAAATCCTGAACAAGCCCTTTAAGGGCCCGCGCCGATGACTCCAGGGGCAACCTGTCCAAACTTATATTAAAATCTCCCCCGACGATCACGGGGCCTGAGGTGGAGAGGAGGGGCCCCAACTGGCGCAGGAGCTCCACTCTTTCTCCCACCGTCGTTGGAGCGTACACATTGACCAAGGTCAGTGGGGTCGAGGAAACCACCACCCTGAGCACGGCCAATCGCCCCGGGATAATTTCTTCTAAACTAAGGACCTCGACATTCGGGCTCTTAATAAGGAACCCTAATCCTGCCGCCCTATTAGTGTAGCTGCCGGACCAATACGACTCTCCGTACCGCCAATTTGCACGGAGGTATCCATACTCACCGTGCGGAATATGGCATTCCTGCAACAGGCAGACATCCCATTCAAAATTGCGCAGTTCTTCAAAAATAGCGATCCTCCGGACCGTGGTACGGACTCCCCGTACATTTAAACTCGTTAGTTTAAAGCTCATAGGTGTTAGTGTATTAATCACCAACACTAGTGCAAACCACGAAAGGGGAGTCATAGGACTTATGAAGCTCCTCCCTCCTTGCCAAGACGCGACGAGCTACCATTCTTCCTCCCCCTGCGGTTCTTCCCGCAGCCGGGAGCCACGAGGGTGCCCGGGAGCCAGTCCCCATCTATGCAGACATTCTCCCCGGGTAGCAGGGAGAGGTCCTCCTGCTCGGGGGTCAAATAAATTACCCCCCCTCGCCCGCCACCCGGGGAAGAAAGCCACCAGTCCTCCGCGAGCAAACCCTCCTTGAGGCCCATGGCCACAGCTGCCCCCGGAGGAGGGGTGAGGTCAACGGGTGGGGAACGACTCACGGGGGAACGGGAACGTGAGCGTTCAGGGGAAGACGGCATTTGGGGCCTCCCCCGGAGACCTGCTGCGGCCAACCCCGACTGCGCCCCACCCCTACCACGAGCAGGCGATCCCCCAGGCCTGGATGGGTCGCTTGATGCACGGGGGGCTCTGCGCCCCACAGGGGTTTTCTTCTTTGATGTTCTTGTGTTCTTTCCCTGTGGGGCTTTGCCCAGAGGAGCTTTTCCTTTGTCCTGGCCCCTCCTCCGACGCTTCTTCTCGGTCCATTCTCCCGGGTCACTTTGCTCATAGGCGGAGGAGGAGCCATCACTTCCAGCCTCCGGCAGCGGGGTTTCTGGCACCGAGGATGTTTCTTCTGGCACCGAGGATGTTTCTTCTGACCCCGCCACCGGAGCCACCATTCCTCGTGCATCCTCCCCTCCCACCGCAGTGGGCCCGACACCCGGCGAAGCCACATCCAGGTCCTGATCTAACCCTCCCTCTTCCATGTTCTCCTTTCCCTCCACCTCCCTCCCTTTACTTTCTACGGGGCGGGGGGCTGACACACACACAAACACATTAGTCCCCCCCCCCCCCGACCCCAGATGCAATACCCTCCCCTGTCCCTTGGGCAAACCCCTCCCCCACCCCTTGGGCAACCCCCTTCCCCACCCCTTGAGCAACCCCCTCTCCCACCCCTTGGGCAACCCCCTCTCCCACCCCTTGGGCAACCCCCTCCCCCACCCCTTGGGCAACCCCCTCCCCAGCCCCTTGGACAACCCCCTCCCCAGCCCCTTGGACAACCCCCTCCCCAGCCCCTTGGACAACCCCCTCCCCAGCCCCTTGGACAACCCCCTCCCCAGCCCCTTGGACAACCCCCTCCCCAGCCCCTTGGGCAACCCCCTCCCCCACCCCTTGGGCAACCCCTTCCCCCATCCCTTGGGCAACCCCCTCCCCAGCCCCTTGGGCAACCCCCTCCCCCACCCCTTGGGCAACCCCCTCCCCCACCCCTTGGGCAACCCCCTCCCCCACCCTTTGAGCAACCCCCTCCCCCACCCCTTGGGCAACACCCCCCCCGTCCCTGGAGGCACACCGTCCCCTTTCCCTGTCCCTGGAGGCACACCGTCCCCTTTTCCTGTCCCTGGGGGCACACCGTCCCCTGTCCCTTGGGCAACACCCCCACTCCCGCCCGCAGCAGCACGCATCTTGCTCGCGTAACTCTGCGGGCAGGAGCGGAAAGTGTGCCCCGGCGCACCACAGAGGTTGCACCGCACCGCTTGGGTGCAGCGCTCCCTCAAATGTCCCAACTCGCCACACTGGGTGCAGATACTTGCTGTACACCCAGTAATCAAGTGGCCAAGTTGACCGCATCGGCGGCACAATTTCGGCTGTCCCGCGTAAAAGACTTGGCCTCGGTCCATCCCAACCATTATTCCATTAGGGATATGGGTGGCCGTGCCGTCCTGCCTCGTCCGCAGCTTTACCCGGAACTGCCGAGAACCGGTCCAAATGCCGAGGCTGTTCCGGACGAGCCGTACTGGGCCTCGGATGTCCGCGTATCGACTGAGCCAAACCTTGACATCATAGTCACTCACGCCTTCGTTGTACAGGTGGACGGTCACGACTCTCTCCTGTGTTTCTGAGAGAGCCTCGACCGCCCAGTCTGCCAGTTTCCCAGCAGACCGAGCGGTAGCCCACCGGCGCCAGAACTCGGCAAGTCCCTGCCCTGTTTGGAAGGACACGTCGAAGCCACGGGCGAGGGAGATCAGGCAGAAAAAGTCAACAGCCTTGAACCCCAGCACACCCAACAATACATCTCTACCAAATCTATCTCCGGCCGGCACACTGCAAGCCACATCAATCAACCGAAACCGGACACAATTATGGCGCCTGCTCGCCATGCCGGGGTTCTAGGAGGGGCGGAGGACAACACTCGGGGTGGGGGGGAGGGGGAGAGGGAGGGACGGGAGACGAAGGGGGGCACAAGACTCCCCCCTGTCTGGTGGGCAACGCCCCCCAAACAGGAGGAAGATGGGGGAAAGCAGGGAGGGAAAAGACGAACGAAAATGCAGGACAAACAAGCAATAATCAAAGCAATAATCAAAGCAATAAGTAAATAATAAGAAATGCAAACACAGTAAAATACAGGAAACGAAAACACCGGCAGAGAAACAAAACTCGTTCACTCGTGACGGCGCCTCGCATCCGGAAACAAGCACAGCTGCGACAACCAGGAATTTTATGGCCGAGGCCTTTTTTATTATAAAAAAAGGTAAAAAAAAAACACGCTCAAAATACAATCAATAAATCCATCACCATCACCACCACACAAGAACCCAGAAAAATCAAACCATTAATAAACCCATCACCATCACCACCACACAAGAACCCAGAAAAATCAAAAACCAAGAAATCAAAAGCCAGGAAACCAGATATCAAACAATAAATAAAGAGAGAAAGCAAACCAAAAGATCAAGAAAACGCAAGAAAGCAAGGTTCAAAAACCAAAATGAAAATCAAATCAAATTCAATAAACCATAAATCATAAAAACCAAAGTCCGTCATCCCTATCCCAAACCCCCAAAAACCCCTCTCCCACCCCAGGCAGCAGACACCTAACTCTAACTAACCAAAGGGGAGGGAGAAAGGAAAGAAGACCCTATCCCCCCTCCCACCCCCCCGAAAACAACCAAAGAAGGGACACCTTAAAACAATAAGGGTCAAGGGGCCTTTTTTCCTTTGCATACCGAAATCAACAACCGGCTGCTAACCGCAGCCGGGAACATGCAGCCACAAACACGTTGAGGACTCGACCCACCGCTGGAAATAATAATGAAAGAAAATAAAAATCAAACCAAGGCAAAATCAAGATAAAACAAAAGGAAACCCAACTGCCCCCACCCTCCCCAGGCCGCGCCCGGGAGGGCCCACCCGGAAGATGCCCCACAAGGAAGGCCCCGGCTCCCTGAGCTGCCCACGAGGCGTGAGTGTCCCAATGAGAATCACCGCCCGACAGGGCCCGCAAGCACACCTGCCGGAGCACCCCCAACCTTTCCAAGCCCGGGCGGCAAGCTCGGTCAGGGACTACGGCTGCACATGACTGTCGCCCGCACATTTGGAAGTAACCTCCCGCGGGACCCCCCCCTTCACCACGGAAAAGCCCGGCCGTATTCTCCGCTCCAGGGAGGGCTTTACGACACACCTGACGCATCGTTGCGGCCAGCACCCCGCCCCGTCGCCCGCAGGCTGTCGCCAAGCCTGTACCTTTGGAGGCAGGATTGGGCCATGCCCCATATCTGCCCAGGATCCAACCATACCCTGGTATAGAAACCTCTGGTTCTCGCTCGCCACAAGACGGTCTTGATTATACAGACCGTTCTCCAGGCCTGCCTCCATTTGCGGACAGGCACTGGTTGTGGTAGGAGCCCGCTAAACGCAAAGACGTCCCGTCTGACCATCACCAGCCAAGGCACATAGCATTCGAGGAGGCCAGCCGCAAGCGACCAGACCCCCTCGGCGACAGGGCAGTCCCAAAGGACATGCCTGACGGTTTCGTCCCCTGTGCATCGGGGTCGGGGACACTGGACCGACACGTTCAGGCCCCTCTGGAACTGAAACACCCGGACCGGAAGACACTCATGGGCGGCTTGCCACGCGACGTCCTTCTGGTCGTTGGCGAGACAGCAAGCCGAAACGTTCTCCCAAACCTTTCTCGCCGTACGTTCTGCGAGACGCCTTCCGCGAAGGATACGCACCTCCCGCAGCACCTCCCTTGGGCGCAAGTGATCCAGGACCCGCGACAACTGCCAACCGATGGGCCGACAGGTCAACAGGCCCTGCTCCCGGGCGAACCCCTCAAACATCCGGAAATGCCCCGGACACGACCCGGAAAAAGGCCGAGACAGCGGGAGGGACCGCCCTTCCAACCGCGCGACGGACGGCCCCAGAAAGAAAAACAGAAAGTCCCGCGCCAGCCGGCGACCCGGGTCCTCAGACACGAATAACTCCATGAGAGTACACGCAAACGCAGACATACATACAAACACCGGGCAGGGGACACCCTTCCCACCCAAGGACGGGCTCATCTTCACGACCCTCCTACTCCTGCGCTCTGCTCGGGTACCCCAGAAGAAAGTGAAAATTATTCCTTCTAGAGCCCATCCCACCGCAGGAGGAGGTGGGGAGATTCTCGCCAAATACAACAACTTACCGATCAAAACATTCTTGATAACTAAATTTCGCCCCTCCATGGTTAGGCGACGAGACCGCCAAGAAGCGACCTCCAATTCCAATCCCCCAATGACCGTTCGCCAGTTCTCAGCGGCCACGCCGCCTGGGTCAAAGCAGACCCCGAGGATCTTTAATCGATCTCTCCGCTCCGTGTACGGGCAAGGGGGGCCGGAGCCCGTCCTGTGCCGACCAAAGTGCATGACCTCACTCTTCTGAGGATTGATTTTAGAAGAGGAGGCCAACCCAAAACGCTCGCAGAGACCCACCAGTCTGCACATGGCGACTGCATCGGTGACGAACACCGACACGTCGTCCATGTACAGACTCACCTTTAGGCGCTCCCCATGGGTTCCGGGAATCCACAACCCAGGGAAGGATGGGTCCGCTCGCAGTGCACAAGCAAACGGTTCAATACAAAGGACAAAAAGGACTGGTGACATTGGGCAGCCCTGCCTGACCCCAGAAGCGACTGGGAAGGCTCCCGAGAGATGTCCGTTGACCAGAACACGGGCTTCAACGTCCCTATACATCAGGTCCACCCAATGCATCAAATTTGGCCCAAAGCCAAAACGGTCCAAAACGGCCATCATGTATTCATGTGACACTCTGTCGAAAGCCTTCTCCTGGTCCAAACTGACTATGCTCAGTGGGAGGCCTCTCTCCTCCGCTAGCTGGATCGCCTCTCGAACCAGGCCCAGGCTGTCGGACACTCTGCGTCCCGGAACAGCACAAGTCTGGTCCGGGTGCACGAGGTCCACCATGACACCGTGCACCCTCTTAGACAGCACCTTTGTTAGTATTTTGTAGTCGACATTCAACAAAGTGATCGGGCGCCAGTTGGACAGATCCTCCCGATCACCCTTCTTGTGCACGAGGTTTACGACGCCCCGGCGCATCGAATCTGGAAGCCTCGCAGAGGTGGCTAGCTCCCTCACTACCTGCAGATAGTCCTCGCCAAGGACGTGCCAAAGGCGGCGATAAAACTCCACGGGCAGGCCGTCGTCACCCGGGGTTTTATTCGCGGCCAAATCCCTAACAGCGGAGGTCAATTCCTCCAGGCTCACCGGTTCCTCCAACCGCTCCCGCTGTTCGGGGCTCAAAAGATTCCTCAGATGGCCGAGAACGTCGGCCATCTGGATTTGGTCAACCGGTCGTTTTTCAAAAAGCCTGGAGTAATAGTCCTCCACTGCTTCGGTAATTTGGTCCGGATCCGAAACACGGCCTCCCCCCACATTAACCTGGGCCAAACCGCCCCTCCGCCTGGCACATCGTTGAAAGAAGAATCTGGTACACCTTTCGTTCCACTCCAATGCCTGCACCCTGCTCCGGAAGATGACGGCCCTCGCCCTGGCTTCGAGGAGGCTAAAAATCCTCCCCTTCACCCGGCGGATTTTCTCCGACACGTCCCTCCCTTCGCAAAGTTTCTTATGCAGGCGCTGGAGGTACGCCTGCATGCGCTTCAAACGCTCTCGTTTCCCCGCGGCCCTCATTCGCCCGGCCGTTCGGAAAAACCCTATGGTCCTACGTTTCACCTCCTCCCACCAGGCTGCCGAGGTAGGGAAGAGGCACCTGACCGTTTCCCACTCCTTATACTTCCGAACGTAGGCACACACTAAACTGTCATCCTGCAAAAGGTGACAGTTAAGCTTCCAGAGTCCAAAACACCGGGGACGCACCCCATTTAATTCAATACCCAGAGACAAACGACAGTGATCTGAAAATGCCACCGCGTGAAGTACCAGGTCCGGGTCGCCAAAATTTGGTGTCAAAAGAATGTAATCAATCCTAGCCCGACTGGTACCAGCCGCATCGGTCCGGGTGACCTCATTCCTTTCCGCACCCGTGTCCCTCAACCTAAAATCCTGAACAAGCCCTTTAAGGGCCCGCGCCGATGACTCCAGGGGCAACCTGTCCAAACTTATATTAAAATCTCCCCCGACGATCACGGGGCCTGAGGTGGAGAGGAGGGGCCCCAACTGGCGCAGGAGCTCCACTCTTTCTCCCACCGTCGTTGGAGCGTACACATTGACCAAGGTCAGTGGGGTCGAGGAAACCACCACCCTGAGCACGGCCAATCGCCCCGGGATAATTTCTTCTAAACTAAGGACCTCGACATTCGGGCTCTTAATAAGGAACCCTAATCCTGCCGCCCTGTTAGTGTAGCTGCCGGACCAATACGACTCTCCGTACCGCCAATTTGCACGGAGGTATCCATACTCACCGTGCGGAATATGGCATTCCTGCAACAGGCAGACATCCCATTCAAAATTGCGCAGTTCTTCAAAAATAGCGATCCTCCGGACCGTGGTACGGACTCCCCGTACATTTAAACTCGTTAGTTTAAAGCTCATAGGTGTTAGTGTATTAATCACCAACACTAGTGCAAACCACGAAAGGGGAGTCATAGGACTTATGAAGCTCCTCCCTCCTTGCCAAGACGCGACGAGCTACCATTCTTCCTCCCCCTGCGGTTCTTCCCGCAGCCGGGAGCCACGAGGGTGCCCGGGAGCCAGTCCCCATCTATGCAGACATTCTCCCCGGGTAGCAGGGAGAGGTCCTCCTGCTCGGGGGTCAAATAAATTACCCCCCCTCGCCCGCCACCCGGGGAAGAAAGCCACCAGTCCTCCGCGAGCAAACCCTCCTTGAGGCCCATGGCCACAGCTGCCCCCGGAGGAGGGGTGAGGTCAACGGGTGGGGAACGACTCACGGGGGAACGGGAACGTGAGCGTTCAGGGGAAGACGGCATTTGGGGCCTCCCCCGGAGACCTGCTGCGGCCAACCCCGACTGCGCCCCACCCCTACCACGAGCAGGCGATCCCCCAGGTCTGGATGGGTCGCTTGATGCACGGGGGGCTCTGCGCCCCACAGGGGTTTTCTTCTTTGATGTTCTTGTGTTCTTTCCCTGTGGGGCTTTGCCCAGAGGAGCTTTTCCTTTGTCCTGGCCCCTCCTCCGACGCTTCTTCTCGGTCCATTCTCCCGGGTCACTTTGCTCATAGCCGGAGGAGGAGCCATCACTTCCAGCCTCCGGCAGCGGGGTTTCTGGCACCGAGGATGTTTCTTCTGGCACCGAGGATGTTTCTTCTGACCCCGCCACCGGAGCCACCATTCCTCGTGCATCCTCCCCTCCCACCGCAGTGGGCCCGACACCCGGCGAAGCCACATCCAGGTCCTGATCTAACCCTCCCTCTTCCATGTTCTCCTTTCCCTCCACCTCCCTCCCTTTACTTTCTACGGGGCGGGGGGCTGACACACACACAAACACATTAGTCCCCCCCCCCCCCCGACCCCAGATGCAATACCCTCCCCTGTCCCTTGGGCAAACCCCTCCCCCACCCCTTGGGCAACCCCCTCCCCAGCCCCTTGGACAACCCCCTCCCCAGCCCCTTGGACAACCCCCTCCCCAGCCCCTTGGACAACCCCCTCCCCAGCCCCTTGGACAACCCCCTCCCCAGCCCCTTGGACAACCCCCTCCCCAGCCCCTTGGACAACCCCCTCCCCAGCCCCTTGGACAACCCCCTCCCCAGCCCCTTGGACAACCCCTTCCCCAGCCCCTTGGACAACCCCCTCCCCAGCCCCTTGGACAACCCCCTCCCCAGCCCCTTGGACAACCCCTTCCCCAGCCCCTTGGACAACCCCCTCCCCAGCCCCTGGGGCAAACCCCTCCCCCACCCCTTGGGCAACCCCCTCCCCCACCCCTTGGGCAACCCCCTCCCCCACCCCTTGGGCAACACCCCCCCCAGTCCCTGGAGGCACACCGTCCCCTTTTCCTGTCCCTGGAGGCACACCGTCCCCTTTTCCTGTCCCTGGGGGCACACCGTCCCCCGTCCCTTGGGCAACACCCCCACTCCCGCCCGCAGCAGCACGCATCTTGCTCGCGTAACTCTGCGGGCAGGAGCGGAAAGTGTGCCCCGGCGCACCACAGAGGTTGCACCGCACCGCTTGGGTGCAGCGCTCCCTCAAATGTCCCAACTCGCCACACTGGGTGCAGATACTTGCTGTACACCCAGTAATCAAGTGGCCAAGTTGACCGCATCGGCGGCACAATTTCGGCTGTCCCGCGTAAAAGACTTGGCCTCGGTCCATCCCAACCATTATTCCATTAGGGATATGGGTGGCCGTGCCATCCTGCCTCGTCCGCAGCTTTACCCGGAACTGCCGAGAACCGGTCCAAATGCCGAGGCTGTTCCGGACGAGCCGTACTGGGCCTCGGATGTCCGCGTATCGACTGAGCCAAACCTTGACATCATAGTCACTCACGCCTTCGTTGTACAGGTGGACGGTCACGACTCTCTCCTGTGTTTCTGAGAGAGCCTCGACCGCCCAGTCTGCCAGTTTCCCAGCAGACCGAGCGGTAGCCCACCGGCGCCAGAACTCGGCAAGTCCCTGCCCTGTTTGGAAGGACACGTCGAAGCCACGGGCGAGGGAGATCAGGCAGAAAAAGTCAACAGCCTTGAACCCCAACACACCCAACAATACATCTCTACCAAATCTATCTCCGGCCGGCACACTGCAAGCCACATCAATCAACCGAAACCGGACACAATTATGGCGCCTGCTCGCCATGCCGGGGTTCTAGGAGGGGCGGAGGACAACACTCGGGGTGGGGGGGAGGGGGGGAGGGAGGGACGGGAGACGAAGGGGGGCACAAGACTCCCCCCTGTCTGGTGGGCAACGCCCCCCAAACAGGAGGAAGATGGGGGAAAGCAGGGAGGGAAAAAGACGAACGAAAATGCAGGACAAACAAGCAATAATCAAAGCAATAATCAAAGCAATAAGTAAATAATAAGAAATGCAAACACAGTAAAATACAGGAAACGAAAACACCGGCAGAGAAACAAAACTCGTTCACTCGTGACGGCGCCTCGCATCCGGAAACAAGCACAGCTGCGACAACCAGGAATTTTATGGCCGAGGCCTTTTTTATTATAAAAAAAAGGTTAAAAAAAACACGCTCAAAATACAATCAATAAATCCATCACCATCACCACCACACAAGAACCCAGAAAAATCAAACCATTAATAAACCCATCACCATCACCACCACACAAGAACCCAGAAAAATCAAAAACCAAGAAATCAAAAGCCAGGAAACCAGATATCAAACAATAAATAAAGAGAGAAAGCAAACCAAAAGATCAAGAAAACGCAAGAAAGCAAGGTTCAAAAACCAAAATGAAAATCAAATCAAATTCAATAAACCATAAATCATAAAAACCAAAGTCCGTCATCCCTATCCCAAACCCCCAAAAACCCCTCTCCCACCCCAGGCAGCAGACACCTAACTCTAACTAACCAAAGGGGAGGGAGAAAGGAAAGAAGACCCTATCCCCCCTCCCACCCCCCCCGAAAACAACCAAAGAAGGGACACCTTAAAACAATAAGGGTCAAGGGGCCTTTTTTCCTTTGCATACCGAAATCAACAACCGGCTGCTAACCGCAGCCGGGAACATGCAGCCACAAACACGTTGAGGGCTCGACCCACCGCTGGAAATAATAATGAAAGAAAATAAAAATCAAACCAAGGCAAAATCAAGATAAAACAAAAGGAAACCCAACTGCCCCCACCCTCCCCAGGCCGCGCCCGGGAGGGCCCACCCGGAAGATGCCCCACAAGGAAGGCCCCGGCTCCCTGAGCTGCCCACGAGGCGTGAGTGTCCCAATGAGAATCACCGCCCGACAGGGCCCGCAAGCACACCTGCCGGAGCACCCCCAACCTTTCCAAGCCCGGGCGGCAAGCTCGGTCAGGGACTACGGCTGCACATGACTGTCGCCCGCACATTTGGAAGTAACCTCCCGCGGGACCCCCCCCTTCACCACGGAAAAGCCCGGCCGTATTCTCCGCTCCAGGGAGGGCTTTACGACACACCTGACGCATCGTTGCGGCCAGCACCCCGCCCCGTCGCCCGCAGGCTGTCGCCAAGCCTGTACCTTTGGAGGCAGGATTGGGCCATGCCCCATATCTGCCCAGGATCCAACCATACCCTGGTATAGAAACCTCTGGTTCTCGCTCGCCACAAGACGGTCTTGATTATACAGACCGTTCTCCAGGCCTGCCTCCATTTGCGGACAGGCACTGGTTGTGGTAGGAGCCCGCTAAACGCAAAGACGTCCCGTCTGACCATCACCAGCCAAGGCACATAGCATTCGAGGAGGCCAGCCGCAAGCGACCAGACCCCCTCGGCGACAGGGCAGTCCCAAAGGACATGCCTGACGGTTTCGTCCCCTGTGCATCGGGGTCGGGGACACTGGACCGACACGTTCAGGCCCCTCTGGAACTGAAACACCCGGACCGGAAGACACTCATGGGCGGCTTGCCACGCGACGTCCTTCTGGTCGTTGGCGAGACAGCAAGCCGAAACGTTCTCCCAAACCATTCTCGCCGTACGTTCTGCGAGAGGCCTTCCGCGAAGGATACGCACCTCCCGCAGCACCTCCCTTGGGCGCAAGTGATCCAGGACCCGCGACAACTGCCAACCGATGGGCCGACAGGTCAACAGGCCCTGCTCCCGGGCGAACCCCTCAAACATCCGGAAATGCCCCGGACACGACCCGGAAAAAGGCCGAGACAGCGGGAGGGACCGCCCTTCCAACCGCGCGACGGACGGCCCCAGAAAGAAAAACAGAAAGTCCCGCGCCAGCCGGCGACCCGGGTCCTCAGACACGAATAACTCCATGAGAGTACACGCAAACGCAGACATACATACAAACACCGGGCAGGGGACACCCTTCCCACCCAAGGACGGGCTCATCTTCACGACCCTCCTACTCCTGCGCTCTGCTCGGGTACCCCAGAAGAAAGTGAAAATTATTCCTTCTAGAGCCCGTCCCACCGCAGGAGGAGGCGGGGAGATTCTCGCCAAATACAACAACTTACCGATCAAAACATTCTTGATAACTAAATTTCGCCCCTCCATGGTTAGGCGACGAGACCGCCAAGAAGCGACCTCCAATTCCAATCCCCCAATGACCGTTCGCCAGTTCTCAGCGGCCACGCCGCCTGGGTCAAAGCAGACCCCGAGGATCTTTAATCGATCTCTCCGCTCCGTGTACGGGCAAGGGGGGCCGGAGCCCGTCCTGTGCCGACCAAAGTGCATGACCTCACTCTTCTGAGGATTGATTTTAGAAGAGGAGGCCAACCCAAAACGCTCGCAGAGACCCACCAGTCTGCACATGGCGACTGCATCGGTGACGAACACCGACACGTCGTCCATGTACAGACTCACCTTTAGGCGCTCCCCATGGGTTCCGGGAATCCACAACCCAGGGAAGGATGGGTCCGCTCGCAGTGCACAAGCAAACGGTTCAATACAAAGGACAAAAAGGACTGGTGACATTGGGCAGCCCTGCCTGACCCCAGAAGCGACTGGGAAGGCTCCCGAGAGGTGTCCGTTGACCAGAACACGGGCTTCAACGTCCCTATACATCAGGTCCACCCAATGCATCAAATTTGGCCCAAAGCCAAAACGGTCCAAAACGGCCATCATGTATTCATGTGACACTCTGTCGAAAGCCTTCTCCTGGTCCAAACTGACTATGCTCAGTGGGAGGCCTCTCTCCTCCGCTAGCTGGATCGCCTCTCGAACCAGGCCCAGGCTGTCGGACACTCTGCGTCCCGGAACAGCACAAGTCTGGTCCGGGTGCACGAGGTCCACCATGACACCGTGCACCCTCTTAGACAGCACCTTTGTTAGTATTTTGTAGTCGACATTCAACAAAGTGATCGGGCGCCAGTTGGACAGATCCTCCCGATCACCCTTCTTGTGCACGAGGTTTACGACGCCCCGGCGCATCGAATCTGGAAGCCTCGCAGAGGTGGCTAGCTCCCTCACTACCTGCAGATAGTCCTCGCCAAGGACGTGCCAAAGGCGGCGATAAAACTCCACGGGCAGGTCGTCGTCACCCGGGGTTTTATTCGCGGCCAAATCCCTAACGGCGGAGGTCAATTCCTCCAGGCTCACCGGCTCCTCCAATCGCTCCCGCTGTTCGGGGCTCAAAAGATTCCTCAGATGGCCGAGAACGTCGGCCATCTGGATTTGGTCAACCGGTCGTTTTTCAAAAAGCCTGGAGTAATAGTCCTCCACTGCTTCGGTAATTTGGTCCGGATCCGAAACACGGCCTCCCCCCACATTAACCTGGGCCAAACCGCCCCTCCGCCTGGCACATCGTTGAAAGAAGAATCTGGTACACCTTTCGTTCCACTCCAATGCCTGCACCCTGCTCCGGAAGATGACGGCCCTCGCCCTGGCTTCGAGGAGGCTAAAAATCCTCCCCTTCACCCGGCGGATTTTCTCTGACACGTCCCTCCCTTCGCAAAGTTTCTTATGCAGGCGCTGGAGGTACGCCTGCATGCGCTTCAAACGCTCTCGTTTCCCCGCGGCCCTCATTCGCCCGGCCGTTCGGAAAAACCCTATGGTCCTACGTTTCACCTCCTCCCACCAGGCTGCCGAGGTAGGGAAGAGGCACCTGACCGTTTCCCACTCCCTATACTTCCGAACGTAGGCACGCACTAAACTGTCATCCTGCAAAAGGTGACAGTTAAGCTTCCAGAGTCCAAAACACCGGGGACGCACCCCATTTAATTCAATACCCAGAGACAAACGACAGTGATCTGAAAATGCCACCGCGTGAAGTACCAGGTCCGGGTCGCCAAAATTTGGTGTCAAAAGAATGTAATCAATCCTAGCCCGACTGGTACCAGCCGCATCGGTCCGGGTGACCTCATTCCTTTCCGCACCCGTGTCCCTCAACCTAAAATCCTGAACAAGCCCTTTAAGGGCCCGCGCCGATGACTCCAGGGGCAACCTGTCCAAACTTATATTAAAATCTCCCCCGACGATCACGGGGCCAGAGGTGGAGAGGAGGGGCCCCAACTGGCGCAGGAGCTCCACTCTTTCTCCCACCGTCGTTGGAGCGTACACATTGACCAAGGTCAGTGGGGTCGAGGAAACCACCACCCTGAGCACGGCCAATCGCCCCGGGATAATTTCTTCTAAACTAAGGACCTCGACATTCGGGCTCTTAATAAGGAACCCTAATCCTGCCGCCCTGTTAGTGTAGCTGCCGGACCAATACGACTCTCCGTACCGCCAATTTGCACGGAGGTATCCATACTCACCGTGCGGAATATGGCATTCCTGCAACAGGCAGACATCCCATTCAAAATTGCGCAGTTCTTCAAAAATAGCGATCCTCCGGACCGTGGTACGGACTCCCCGTACATTTAAACTCGTTAGTTTAAAGCTCATAGGTGTTAGTGTATTAATCACCAACCCTAGTGCAAACCACGAAAGGGGAGTCATAGGACTTATGAAGCTCCTCCCTCCTTGCCAAGACGCGACGAGCTACCATTCTTCCTCCCCCTGCGGTTCTTCCCGCAGCCGGGAGCCACGAGGGTGCCCGGGAGCCAGTCCCCATCTATGCAGACATTCTCCCCGGGTAGCAGGGAGAGGTCCTCCTGCTCGGGGGTCAAATAAATTACCCCCCCTCGCCTGCCACCCGGGGAAGAAAGCCACCAGTCCTCCGCGAGCAAACCCTCCTTGAGGCCCATGGCCACAGCTGCCCCCGGAGGAGGGGTGAGGTCAACGGGTGGGGAACGACTCACGGGGGAACGGGAACGTGAGCGTTCAGGGGAAGACGGCATTTGGGGCCTCCCCCGGAGACCTGCTGCGGCCAACCCCGACTGCGCCCCACCCCTACCACGAGCAGGCGATCCCCCAGGCCTGGATGGGTCGCTTGATGCACGGGGGGCTCTGCGCCCCACAGGGGTTTTCTTCTTTGATGTTCTTGTGTTCTTTCCCTGTGGGGCTTTGCCCAGAGGAGCTTTTCCTTTGTCCTGGCCCCTCCTCCGACGCTTCTTCTCGGTCCATTCTCCCGGGTCACTTTGCTCATAGCCGGAGGAGGAGCCATCACTTCCAGCCTCCGGCAGCGGGGTTTCTGGCACCGAGGATGTTTCTTCTGGCACCGAGGATGTTTCTTCTGACCCCGCCACCGGAGCCACCATTCCTCGTGCATCCTCCCCTCCCACCGCAGTGGGCCCGACACCCGGCGAAGCCACATCCAGGTCCTGATCTAACCCTCCCTCCTCCATGTTCTCCTTTCCCTCCACCTCCCTCCCTTTACTTTCTACGGGGCGGGGGGCTGACACACACACAAACACATTAGTCCCCCCCCCCCCGACCCCAGATGCAATACCCTCCCCTGTCCCTTGGGCAAACCCCTCCCCCACCCCTTGGGCAACCCCCTCCCCAGCCCCTTGGACAACCCCCTCCCCAGCCCCTTGGACAACCCCCTGGACAACCCCCTCCCCAGCCCCTTGGACAACCCCCTCCCCAGCCCCTTGGACAACCCCCTCCCCAGCCCCTTGGACAACCCCCTCCCCAGCCCCTTGGACAACCCCCCCCCCAGCCCCTTGGACAACCCCCCCCCCAGCCCCTTGGACAACCCCCCCCCCAGCCCCTTGGACAACCCCCTCCCCCTCCCCAGCCCTTTGGACAACCCCCTCCCCAGCCCCTTGGGCAACCCCCTCCCCCACCCCTTGGGCAACCCCCTCCCCCACCCCTTGGGCAACCCCTTCCCCCATCCCTTGGGCAACCCCCTCCCCAGCCCCTTGGGCAACCCCCTCCCCCACCCCTTGGGCAACCCCCTCCCCCACCCCTTGGGCAACACCCCTCCCAGTCCCTGGAGGCACACCGTCCCCTTTCCCTGTCCCTGGAGGCACACCGTCCCCTTTTCCTGTCCCTGGGGGCACACCGTCCCCTTTTCCTGTCCCTGGGGGCACACCGTCCCCTGTCCCTTGGGCAACACCCCCACTCCCGCCCGCAGCAGCACGCATCTTGCTCGCGTAACTCTGCGGGCAGGAGCGGAAAGTGTGCCCCGGCGCACCACAGAGGTTGCACCGCACCGCTTGGGTGCAGCGCTCCCTCAAATGTCCCAACTCGCCACACTGGGTGCAGATACTTGCTGTACACCCAGTAATCAAGTGGCCAAGTTGACCGCATCGGCGGCACAATTTCGGCTGTCCCGCGTAAAAGACTTGGCCTCGGTCCATCCCAACCATTATTCCATTAGGGATATGGGTGGCCGTGCCGTCCTGCCTCGTCCGCAGCTTTACCCGGAACTGCCGAGAACCGGTCCAAATGCCGAGGCTGTTCCGGACGAGCCGTACTGGGCCTCGGATGTCCGCGTATCGACTGAGCCAAACCTTGACATCATAGTCACTCACGCCTTCGTTGTACAGGTGGACGGTCACGACTCTCTCCTGTGTTTCTGAGAGAGCCTCGACCGCCCAGTCTGCCAGTTTCCCAGCAGACCGAGCGGTAGCCCACCGGCGCCAGAACTCGGCAAGTCCCTGCCCTGTTTGGAAGGACACGTCGAAGCCACGGGCGAGGGAGATCAGGCAGAAAAAGTCAACAGCCTTGAACCCCAGCACACCCAACAATACATCTCTACCAAATCTATCTCCGGCCGGCACACTGCAAGCCACATCAATCAACCGAAACCGGACACAATTATGGCGCCTGCTCGCCATGCCGGGGTTCTAGGAGGGGCGGAGGACAACACTCGGGGTGGGGGGGAGGGGGGGAGGGAGGGACGGGAGACGAAGGGGGGCACAAGACTCCCCCCTGTCTGGTGGGCAACGCCCCCCAAACAGGAGGAAGATGGGGGAAAGCAGGGAGGGAAAAGACGAACGAAAATGCAGGACAAACAAGCAATAATCAAAGCAATAATCAAAGCAATAAGTAAATAATAAGAAATGCAAACACAGTAAAATACAGGAAACGAAAACACCGGCAGAGAAACAAAACTCGTTCACTCGTGACGGCGCCTCGCATCCGGAAACAAGCACAGCTGCGACAACCAGGAATTTTATGGCCGAGGCCTTTTTTATTATAAAAAAAGGTAAAAAAAAACACGCTCAAAATACAATCAATAAATCCATCACCATCACCACCACACAAGAACCCAGAAAAATCAAACCATTAATAAACCCATCACCATCACCACCACACAAGAACCCAGAAAAATCAAAAACCAAGAAATCAAAAGCCAGGAAACCAGATATCAAACAATAAATAAAGAGAGAAAGCAAACCAAAAGATCAAGAAAACGCAAGAAAGCAAGGTTCAAAAACCAAAATGAAAATCAAATCAAATTCAATAAACCATAAATCATAAAAACCAAAGTCCGTCATCCCTATCCCAAACCCCCAAAAACCCCTCTCCCACCCCAGGCAGCAGACACCTAACTCTAACTAACCAAAGGGGAGGGAGAAAGGAAAGAAGACCCTATCCCCCCTCCCACCCCCCCCCGAAAACAACCAAAGAAGGGACACCTTAAAACAATAAGGGTCAAGGGGCCTTTTTTCCTTTGCATACCGAAATCAACAACCGGCTGCTAACCGCAGCCGGGAACATGCAGCCACAAACACGTTGAGGGCTCGACCCACCGCTGGAAATAATAATGAAAGAAAATAAAAATCAAACCAAGGCAAAATCAAGATAAAACAAAAGGAAACCCAACTGCCCCCACCCTCCCCAGGCCGCGCCCGGGAGGGCTCACCCGGAAGATGCCCCACAAGGAAGGCCCCGGCTCCCTGAGCTGCCCACGAGGCGTGAGTGTCCCAATGAGAATCACCGCCCGACAGGGCCCGCAAGCACACCTGCCGGAGCACCCCCAACCTTTCCAAGCCCGGGCGGCAAGCTCGGTCAGGGACTACGGCTGCACATGACTGTCGCCCGCACATTTGGAAGTAACCTCCCGCGGGACCCCCCCCTTCACCACGGAAAAGCCCGGCCGTATTCTCCGCTCCAGGGAGGGCTTTACGACACACCTGACGCATCGTTGCGGCCAGCACCCCGCCCCGTCGCCCGCAGGCTGTCGCCAAGCCTGTACCTTTGGAGGCAGGATTGGGCCATGCCCCATATCTGCCCAGGATCCAACCATACCCTGGTATAGAAACCTCTGGTTCTCGCTCGCCACAAGACGGTCTTGATTATACAGACCGTTCTCCAGGCCTGCCTCCATTTGCGGACAGGCACTGGTTGTGGTAGGAGCCCGCTAAACGCAAAGACGTCCCGTCTGACCATCACCAGCCAAGGCACATAGCATTCGAGGAGGCCAGCCGCAAGCGACCAGACCCCCTCGGCGACAGGGCAGTCCCAAAGGACATGCCTGACGGTTTCGTCCCCTGTGCATCGGGGTCGGGGACACTGGACCGACACGTTCAGGCCCCTCTGGAACTGAAACACCCGGACCGGAAGACACTCATGGGCGGCTTGCCACGCGACGTCCTTCTGGTCGTTGGCGAGACAGCAAGCCGAAACGTTCGCCCAAACCTTTCTCGCCGTACGTTCTGCGAGAGGCCTTCCGCGAAGGATACGCACCTCCCGCAGCACCTCCCTTGGGCGCAAGTGATCCAGGACCCGCGACAACTGCCAACCGATGGGCCGACAGGTCAACAGGCCCTGCTCCCGGGCGAACCCCTCAAACATCCGGAAATGCCCCGGACACGACCCGGAAAAAGGCCGAGACAGCGGGAGGGACCGCCCTTCCAACCGCGCGACGGACGGCCCCAGAAAGAAAAACAGAAAGTCCCGCGCCAGCCGGCGACCCGGGTCCTCAGACACGAATAACTCCATGAGAGTACACGCAAACGCAGACATACATACAAACACCGGGCAGGGGACACCCTTCCCACCCAAGGACGGGCTCATCTTCACGACCCTCCTACTCCTGCGCTCTGCTCGGGTACCCCAGAAGAAAGTGAAAATTATTCCTTCTAGAGCCCGTCCCACCGCAGGAGGAGGTGGGGAGATTCTCGCCAAATACAACAACTTACCGATCAAAACATTCTTGATAACTAAATTTCGCCCCTCCATGGTTAGGCGACGAGACCGCCAAGAAGCGACCTCCAATTCCAATCCCCCAATGACAGTTCGCCAGTTCTCAGCGGCCACGCCGCCTGGGTCAAAGCAGACCCCGAGGATCTTTAATCGATCTCTCCGCTCCGTGTACGGGCAAGGGGGGCCGGAGCCCGTCCTGTGCCGACCAAAGTGCATGACCTCACTCTTCTGAGGATTGATTTTAGAAGAGGAGGCCAACCCAAAACGCTCGCAGAGACCCACCAGTCTGCACATGGCGACTGCATCGGTGACGAACACCGACACGTCGTCCATGTACAGACTCACCTTTAGGCGCTCCCCATGGGTTCCGGGAATCCACAACCCAGGGAAGGATGGGTCCGCTCGCAGTGCACAAGCAAACGGTTCAATACAAAGGACAAAAAGGACTGGTGACATTGGGCAGCCCTGCCTGACCCCAGAAGCGACTGGGAAGGCTCCCGAGAGGTGTCCGTTGACCAGAACACGGGCTTCAACGTCCCTATACATCAGGTCCACCCAATGCATCAAATTTGGCCCAAAGCCAAAACGGTCCAAAACGGCCATCATGTATTCATGTGACACTCTGTCGAAAGCCTTCTCCTGGTCCAAACTGACTATGCTCAGTGGGAGGCCTCTCTCCTCCGCTAGCTGGATCGCCTCTCGAACCAGGCCCAGGCTGTCGGACACTCTGCGTCCCGGAACAGCACAAGTCTGGTCCGGGTGCACGAGGTCCACCATGACACCGTGCACCCTCTTAGACAGCACCTTTGTTAGTATTTTGTAGTCGACATTCAACAAAGTGATCGGGCGCCAGTTGGACAGATCCTCCCGATCACCCTTCTTGTGCACGAGGTTTACGACGCCCCGGCGCATCGAATCTGGAAGCCTCGCAGAGGTGGCTAGCTCCCTCACTACCTGCAGATAGTCCTCGCCAAGGACGTGCCAAAGGCGGCGATAAAACTCCACGGGCAGGCCGTCGTCACCCGGGGTTTTATTCGCGGCCAAATCCCTAACAGCGGAGGTCAATTCCTCCAGGCTCACCGGCTCCTCCAATCGCTCCCGCTGTTCGGGGCTCAAAAGATTCCTCAGATGGCCGAGAACGTCGGCCATCTGGATTTGGTCAACCGGTCGTTTTTCAAAAAGCCTGGAGTAATAGTCCTCCACTGCTTCGGTAATTTGGTCCGGATCCGAAACACGGCCTCCCCCCACATTAACCTGGGCCAAACCGCCCCTCCGCCTGGCACATCGTTGAAAGAAGAATCTGGTACACCTTTCGTTCCACTCCAATGCCTGCACCCTGCTCCGGAAGATGACGGCCCTCGCCCTGGCTTCGAGGAGGCTAAAAATCCTCCCCTTCACCCGGCGGATTTTCTCTGACACGTCCCTCCCTTCGCAAAGTTTCTTATGCAGGCGCTGGAGGTACGCCTGCATGCGCTTCAAACGCTCTCGTTTCCCCGCGGCCCTCATTCGCCCGGCCGTTCGGAAAAACCCTATGGTCCTACGTTTCACCTCCTCCCACCAGGCTGCCGAGGTAGGGAAGAGGCACCTGACCGTTTCCCACTCCCTATACTTCCGAACGTAGGCACGCACTAAACTGTCATCCTGCAAAAGGTGACAGTTAAGCTTCCAGAGTCCAAAACACCGGGGACGCACCCCATTTAATTCAATACCCAGAGACAAACGACAGTGATCTGAAAATGCCACCGCGTGAAGTACCAGGTCCGGGTCGCCAAAATTTGGTGTCAAAAGAATGTAATCAATCCTAGCCCGACTGGTACCAGCCGCATCGGTCCGGGTGACCTCATTCCTTTCCGCACCCGTGTCCCTCAACCTAAAATCCTGAACAAGCCCTTTAAGGGCCCGCGCCGATGACTCCAGGGGCAACCTGTCCAAACTTATATTAAAATCTCCCCCGACGATCACGGGGCCAGAGGTGGAGAGGAGGGGCCCCAACTGGCGCAGGAGCTCCACTCTTTCTCCCACCGTCGTTGGAGCGTACACATTGACCAAGGTCAGTGGGGTCGAGGAAACCACCACCCTGAGCACGGCCAATCGCCCCGGGATAATTTCTTCTAAACTAAGGACCTCGACATTCGGGCTCTTAATAAGGAACCCTAATCCTGCCGCCCTGTTAGTGTAGCTGCCGGACCAATACGACTCTCCGTACCGCCAATTTGCACGGAGGTATCCATACTCACCGTGCGGAATATGGCATTCCTGCAACAGGCAGACATCCCATTCAAAATTGCGCAGTTCTTCAAAAATAGCGATCCTCCGGACCGTGGTACGGACTCCCCGTACATTTAAACTCGTTAGTTTAAAGCTCATAGGTGTTAGTGTATTAATCACCAACCCTAGTGCAAACCACGAAAGGGGAGTCATAGGACTTATGAAGCTCCTCCCTCCTTGCCAAGACGCGACGAGCTACCATTCTTCCTCCCCCTGCGGTTCTTCCCGCAGCCGGGAGCCACGAGGGTGCCCGGGAGCCAGTCCCCATCTATGCAGACATTCTCCCCGGGTAGCAGGGAGAGGTCCTCCTGCTCGGGGGTCAAATAAATTACCCCCCCTCGCCCGCCACCCGGGGAAGAAAGCCACCAGTCCTCCGCGAGCAAACCCTCCTTGAGGCCCATGGCCACAGCTGCCCCCGGAGGAGGGGTGAGGTCAACGGGTGGGGAACGACTCACGGGGGAACGGGAACGTGAGCGTTCAGGGGAAGACGGCATTTGGGGCCTCCCCCGGAGACCTGCTGCGGCCAACCCCGACTGCGCCCCACCCCTACCACGAGCAGGCGATCCCCCAGGCCTGGATGGGTCGCTTGATGCACGGGGGGCTCTGCGCCCCACAGGGGTTTTCTTCTTTGATGTTCTTGTGTTCTTTCCCTGTGGGGCTTTGCCCAGAGGAGCTTTCCCTTTGTCCTGGCCCCTCCTCCGACGCTTCCTCTCGGTCCATTGACCCGGGTCACTATGCTCATAGCCGGAGGAGGAGCCATCACTTCCAGCCTCCGGCAGCGGGGTTTCTGGCACCGAGGATGTTTCTTCTGGCACCGAGGATGTTTCTTCTGACCCCGCCACCGGAGCCACCATTCCTCGTGCATCCTCCCCTCCCACCGCAGTGGGCCCGACACCCGGCGAAGCCACATCCAGGTCCTGATCTAACCCTCCCTCTTCCATGTTCTCCTTTCCCTCCACCTCCCTCCCTTTACTTTCTACGGGGCGGGGGGCTGACACACACACAAACACATTAGTCCCCCCCCCCCCGACCCCAGATGCAATACCCTCCCCTGTCCCTTGGGCAAACCCCTCCCCCACCCCTTGGGCAACCCCCTCCCCAGCCCCTTGGACAACCCCCTCCCCAGCCCCTTGGACAACCCCCTCCCCAGCCCCTTGGACAACCCCCTCCCCAGCCCCTTGGACAACCCCCTCCCCAGCCCCTTGGACAACCCCCTCCCCAGCCCCTTGGACAACCCCCTCCCCAGCCCCTTGGACAACCCCCTCCCCAGCCCCTTGGACAACCCCCCCCCCAGCCCCTTGGACAACCCCCTCCCCAGCCCCTTGGGCAACCCCCTCCCCAGCCCCTTGGGCAACCCCCTCCCCCACCCCTTGGGCAACCCCCTCCCCCACCCCTTGGGCAACCCCCTCCCCCACCCCTTGGGCAACCCCCTCCCCCACCCCTTGGGCAACACCCCCCCCAGTCCCTGGAGGCACACCGTCCCCTTTTCCTGTCCCTGGGGGCACACCGTCCCCTGTCCCTTGGGCAACACCCCCACTCCCGCCCGCAGCAGCACGCATCTTGCTCGCGTAACTCTGCGGGCAGGAGCGGAAAGTGTGCCCCGGCGCACCACAGAGGTTGCACCGCACCGCTTGGGTGCAGCGCTCCCTCAAATGTCCCAACTCGCCACACTGGGTGCAGATACTTGCTGTACACCCAGTAATCAAGTGGCCAAGTTGACCGCATCGGCGGCACAATTTCGGCTGTCCCGCGTAAAAGACTTGGCCTCGGTCCATCCCAACCATTATTCCATTAGGGATATGGGTGGCCGTGCCGTCCTGCCTCGTCCGCAGCTTTACCCGGAACTGCCGAGAACCGGTCCAAATGCCGAGGCTGTTCCGGACGAGCCGTACTGGGCCTCGGATGTCCGCGTATCGACTGAGCCAAACCTTGACATCATAGTCACTCACGCCTTCGTTGTACAGGTGGACGGTCACGACTCTCTCCTGTGTTTCTGAGAGAGCCTCGACCGCCCAGTCTGCCAGTTTCCCAGCAGACCGAGCGGTAGCCCACCGGCGCCAGAACTCGGCAAGTCCCTGCCCTGTTTGGAAGGACACGTCGAAGCCACGGGCGAGGGAGATCAGGCAGAAAAAGTCAACAGCCTTGAACCCCAGCACACCCAACAATACATCTCTACCAAATCTATCTCCGGCCGGCACACTGCAAGCCACATCAATCAACCGAAACCGGACACAATTATGGCGCCTGCTCGCCATGCCGGGGTTCTAGGAGGGGCGGAGGACAACACTCGGGGTGGGGGGGGAAGGGGGGAGGGAGGGACGGGAGACGAAGGGGGGCACAAGACTCCCCCCCTGTCTGGTGGGCAACGCCCCCCAAACAGGAGGAAGATGGGGGAAAGCAGGGAGGGAAAAAGACGAACGAAAATGCAGGACAAACAAGCAATAATCAAAGCAATAAGTAAATAATAAGAAATGCAAACACAGTAAAATACAGGAAACGAAAACACCGGCAGAGAAACAAAACTCGTTCACTCGTGACGGTGCCTCGCATCCGGAACCAAGCACAGCTGCGACAACCAGGAAGCTATCGCAGAGGACCCGAGCAATAGTGGTCAAAATATATGCCTGCACAGGTAGCTTATAAAGCCAAAAGGGGCGGAACCAATATAATTATCTCTGATGGCGACTAATGATTGGTCCCACAGGCTACACGTAGATACACCCACACACCAGATTAGAAGTTAGTAGTTCGTTTATTTTTCAAGATATTCCGCTCACAAGGTTCAGACATACATGGTGTCAGACATACATGGCGGCGGCCATTTTTGGATTTTGACGTGGGTTGCACCCACACACCAAAATAGAATTCGGTCCTTCGCTTACGCACGCACGCACGGACGGACGGACACACGGACGGAGGGGAAAACCATAGTCCCCCTTTTGCTCCGCGGTGCGACGGGGGACAAATATCAGCTTCCTAGCTCAGAATGTGCCTGGGATATTTCCCAGAAGAGAAAGGAAGTACATAATTTCATAATTAATCTATAATAATTTAGTAATTGATCAACTAATTAATTAATCAAAAAACAAAAAATACTATTTTTGCCAAAGCACTTGCTCATTATTGTGCCGAAATTTCAGCTTCCTCGCTCAAAGGATGGCTGAGATATCGCCCGGACAAACAAACAAACAAGAAAATAAACAAGAAAACAAAGAACAAGCACAGATATTGTACATTCAAAGTACACCGTCCCCATGCCAAATAAATAAATAACATCCTCTAGCATGGCATTGACGGGGCGCCTTAAGCGCCCGGCAATACCGCCATGCAGCGCATAGAGACTGTATTGGGAGGGAGAGGAGTACAATAAATCAAAAATACCCTTTTCAGTCAAATATCTTGGTCATTATCGTGTCCAAATATCAGCTTCCTTCCTCGCAGTGCTGATGCCTGAGATATTGCCCAGATGAGAAAGAAAATAAATAAATAAAAATCATAAAATAATTAATCAATTGGCTAATAGCATACCACAACCACTTGTGCTTCGTTCGAAGCTGTAACCTTTGGAAAAATAATTAAATAAGTCATAAATCGGGGGGAAAAAATCAATTTATTAGTCAATAAATAATTAATCGATTAATTGATTCATCAATAAATCAAAAATATCCTTTAAAGCCACATCACTTGGTCACCATAGTCTCCAAATATTAGCTTCCTAGCTCAAAAGGTGCCCAAGATATTACACAGATGAGAAAGAAAATAAATGAATGATTAATAATGAAAAAAAAAATCATAAAATAATTAAGTAATTAATCAATTAGCTAATACAATACCTCAGCCACCACCGTTTCATCCGAATCTGTAACTTAAAAAAACTAATTCATTAAGTCATTAATCGAATAATTAAATAATTAATCGATTAATTGATCAATCAATAAATCAAAAATAGCCTTTACAGCCAAATCACTTGGTTATTGTCATGCCCAAATATCAGCTTACTAGCTCAAAAGGTGCCTGAGATATTGCCTGGAAGAGAAAGGAAATAAATAAGTTCTTAATTAATCGATAATAATTAAGTAATTGATCAATTCATTAATTAATCAAAAAAATGCCAAATTTTCAGCTCCGTAGCTCAAATTATGGCTGAGATATCGCTCGGACAAACAAGAAAAACAAACAAGAAACCAGAGTTAAAACTGAGTACTCCCTTTCAGCGTGCGTCATTGCCGAGCCCCCTTCAGTGCCCGGCAATGACGTTATGCAACGCCTGGAGATGGCATAGGCAAGGAGTGGTGTACAATATAATGGGCACAGGTATAACAAGACAGTGTAGAAGGATCATACTTGTTGTACATCCAGCTAACTGGATGGATCGCTGCTCTGATGCAGGATACTCCAATGGCTCATTCTTCCCAGCTAGCTGGTACTCATTTTGCCGACCTCAGAAAGATGACAGGATGGGTCGCTGCTCTGACACAGGTACTAGCATTTCCATAGAAGGGACAATAGAAGAAACGTTGACCGATGATTTTCAAAGACCCTTGTGAGATCCTAACTTCCACCACAAAACATTACATGAGGAGACAAATAAGACTGAAAGCCTAATGTCCATTTCAAAACTATGGTGTTCATCTTGATGCGCCTAACTGCTTACACAACACGCACAAGGATGGAAATTTGGATTTTGAACTTATTCGCTGAAGAACTAAACACAAATTAAACGAGAAAGCATGTGCATGCAAAGCCTGTCTGTGTCCGTTTGTAATCAGGCGTCTTCTTCTTCTGCCTCTTCTTCTTCTTCTTCTGTCAGCTCAAAATAACGAAAACAGTTAAAAGAAATACAAAATGAAAATTGATGATTTTATACAACCTTGACCTTTGACCTTTTGATCTAAAAAAACAAACAATCGACTCCTAACTTTTGATTAGTGAACCAATTCATTGACCAGATATGCAATTACTCAAATTTCAGGTCAATCAGGTGAGAATTGGTGATTTTACGCAACCTTTACCTTTGATTTTTTGATCTAAAAAAAACAATCAGCTTGTTGCTTTTGATTGGTGAACCAACACAGTGACCCAATATGCAAATTCTTATATCTCGGGTCAATCGGATGTAAATTGACGATATTATGTTATGCTGACCTTTGACCTATTGCCCATATTATGAATTTGCCTTCTCCATATTCTAATAATAAAGTTTTGTTGAATTTTATGACGAAACTCAAATGGTAAATTTTAAATTTCAGGTCAATTGGGTGAAAATTGATTTTATGTGATGCTGACCTTTGACCTTTTGCCAAAATTAGTAATTTGCCTTCTCAATATTATCATAATAAAGCTTTGGTGAAAATTTGATGACAAAACTCAAATGGTAAAAAAGTTATGGCCTGGACAGACACGGGCATGCGTGCAGACGTGCACGCACACACACACACACACACACACATGAAGGGGATTTCATTAAATCCCTAGCCTGAGGGGGGCAGCAGTGTTCCAGGTTGAAAAACCCTGTGACCAAATTCCCTGGCGTCCGGTTGTCGGACTTTGAAAAACTGTCGACACAAATATCCCATGATTGACCTTGGCGAGGCATTCTTTCCGAATGAGACTTATCCTGCCTTGTCAACTTTGTACAATTTCTCTTCGAGGCGGCAGTCTGTGTCTTTGAGTTCCTTTGTCCTCGAGGAAAGTATATTAAGCCGATTACGGGTTGTGGCTGGCTGAGATGTTGGGGCCGGTTGTGGGCGCCAACGTCTCCCATGCATGTATTCTTATCTATATATATATATTCTCTGAAGGTGATTCTGTCTGTGATACGTCTGTCCAGGGGATTGGCTACAACCGGTTGGGAGGGGCTTCAAAAACAAATATCCACCATTTTGTTTCCTCGCATAGCTTTGAGGCCTCTTTTGTTAGGCCCATGGTGTCTTGCTCTCTATCAAAGTTTTATTGCAACTGTAATTTGATATCTCATTTTATTTTTCACAGTCGCTAACATGGTTTTAGACTCGGGTGAAAAAAAACGGGAATAAAATTCGATGAAAGTTTCCGTTTATAGAACAAAATGCATTTTCAAAGGCCTGTAACATAAAGGCCATTGAGACTCTCATGGCTTTATCTCCAATATAACTCACCATCTGATTTCATTTTTATCGATGGTTTTAGACTCGGTTTCAGCAATAATTGAGAAAATTCACGCACACACGGGAAAATGCCGAGATATATTACAAATTTCGCGGCTCCAAATATATCATACACCGCCCAAATAACATAGACGGGAAATTGCCGAGATATCTATCTATAATTCCAGTAATCTCTGTCTGTACGTCTGTACGTCTGTACGTTTGTTTGTCTGTGACCGCTGTTTCTCGACAACCACGGGTCCGATATACTTTTAACTTGCCAGGTATATTGCTGGGGACCCGAGGATGTGCCTTTTCAAGGTTTCATATTAATCGGACAATTACTTACCGAGCTATGTCCAAAAAACGATTCAACCAATCAGAGAGCAGCGAACGATCGCGTGTGCCGAACGTGGAGGACACACTCTGCCTCGGATGGCACATTTGACAGCGTATTCATTTATTTCACGTTTGCAAACTATGTTGGCGTTAAACTATGTTTTAAAACTAATAAAACCGAATTTGCGATTCATTCGCTTTCCTGCGCGTTTGTGCACGCGATGGCGATTTCTTTACCAAACTCCGGAAGCCGTTCGCTTTGGACCAAACCATTGCATGTAAATAGAGGGGGGGGATTGTCACCGTACTCGCAAGCCGTTCGCTTTGGACCAAACCATTTCATGTAAATAGAGGGGGGGGATATAATTTTAGATATAGATATAGTACGGGCAATGCCCTAGTATTACAAATTCTCGGAACGGTATATCACACACCGCCCAAATAACACAGATGGGAAATTGCCGAGATATATTACAAATTCTCGGAACGATATATCATACACCGCCCAAATAACACAGACGGGAAATTGCCGAGATATATTAAAAATTCGCCTCACGATGTATCATACACCGCCCACATAAAACAGACGGGAAATTGTCGAGATATATGAAAAATTCGCGCCACGACAAAATCATACACCGCCCAAATAACACAGATAGGAAGTTGCCGAGATATATAAAAAAAATTGCGCCATGAATTATCATACACCGCCCAAATAACACAGACGGGAAATTGCCAAGATACATTTAAAATTCGCTTTTTCTTTTCCGTTAAGATATACTACTTTTCTGTTTGATGACAGTCGTCACAAAAAAGTCAACAATGTGTGACCCATTCTCCCCCCACCCCATGTGCGACCCACTCCCCCCCCCACCGTGTGTGACCCACTCCCCCCCCCCATGTGTGACCCACTCACCCCCCTGTGTCACCCACTCACCCCCCTGTGTCACCCACTACCCCCCCCCCCCCAGTGTGTGACCCACTCCCCCCCCCCCCCCATGTGTGACCCACTCACCCCCATGTGTCACCCACTCACCCCCCTGTGTCACCCACTCCCCCCCCCCTCCCCTGTGTGTGACCCACTCCTCCCTCCCCCCCAGTGTGTGACCCACTCCCCCCCCCAGTGTGTGACCCACTCCCCCCCCCCCCCCAGTGTGTGACCCACTCCAATGGGCTAACAACTCCTATGGGCCCTTTTTTTTCTTTTTTTTTTTTTGTTGTATACAAGATCGAGGCTCGTGAAAGAGCGAACATTAATCACACATAAAGACAAACCGACACATAAAACATATAACATCGGGAGCGGTAGACAAGATGGGGAGAGAGGGGGAAGGACACAAACACAACATTTGAGAGCAGGGACCGAGAGACATGGAGACATCGAGAGATCTGAGAGAGGGCGAGGGCTTTGGGGGGGGGGGGCATGGGAAGGGGGCGGTGGGAGAGGTATAAAACATATGGACACTGCCAGGACTTCCAGGAAAGAAGTTGGAATTTCAAACAAGGTGGATCTGGGGTGAATTAGCGGGGGTAGAAAAGATCAAGGTTTTGGATGGGGGAAGATAAGAGATGGTGGTGAACAGCTGTTTTAAAGACCTGGAGGGAGGAGTGGGATTGAAGGGAGTGAGGGAGTTTGTTCCAGAGGCGGGAGAAAAGAGGAATGAAAGAGTGAAGGTGAGCAGAGAGCCGAGATTTCGGCAGTTTAACCATCAGAGGGTTGCTGGCAGATCTTGTGCGACCTGTAGGAATATTTGGGGGACAGAGCACAGAGAGAGCTGGGGGTGCAAGGCCGGAGAGGAGTCGGTAGAAGACAGAAAGACCACCTACCTGCCTGCGGTGAGTGAGTGAAAGGCCCTCAGAGATAGCTTCATCGCGGGAGATTCCAATAATTCTGAAAGCTTTGGTTTCAACAGCGTGAAGCCGAGCTAGGTGTGAGGCAGGAGCACCGGCCCATAGGGGAGAACAGTATTCCATTGAGCTGCGGATGAAAGCCTTGTATGTGGTGAGGAGCTCAGGTGTGCCGAGGAAGGACTTCGCACGACGGAGGATGCCCAGTCGGCGACTGGCTTTGGAGGCCAGCTTGGAAATGTGGTTTTCCCAAGAAAGATCATGGCAGATAGTGAGACCCAAAATCTTGAGCGACAGAACTTCTTGGAGAGGATTGTTGAGAAAGTAGATGGGAGGGTTGTCCAGTCGATCTTTTCGGAGAGACATAGTAAGAGTGTGAGATTTGTCAGGATTGAAAGACATGTTCCACTTGTTTGACCAGTCTGTGATTTTGTCCAGGTCTTCAGAGAGTGAGGAGGCAGCAGACTGCCGATCTGAGGGAAGAGGAATGGAGCGGCAGAGAGTGGAGTCATCAGCAAAGAGATAGAGAGGATTTTCGAGAGAGTCAGAGAGATCATTGATGAAGACCAGAAAAAGCACGGGGCCCAGAACACTGCCTTGGGGAACTCCAGCCTGAACAGGAAGAGGAGATGAGAGAAACCCATTCAGGGCCACACGTTGACGACGACTAGAGAGGAAGTCCACCAGCCATGCGTGGAGATTTCCATGGATACCAAAGGAGGAGAGTTTGGTGAGCAGAGCGGGGTGCCAGACCGTGTCGAAGGCACGTGATATGTCGAGGGAGACAGCTCTAATTTCCTGTTTGGCATTGAGGACCTCCATCCATTGTTGAGACAGCAGAAGCAGCATGTCCAGAGTAGAGTGACCTGGTCTGAAACCAAATTGATGATCAGAGATCAAGCCATTGGAGAAGAGGAAAGATTTCATATCTGAAGCAATGATGGATTCCATGACTTTGCTGATAATTGGGAGAATTTGCCCATTTGTGATGGGCTAACAATTCAGCAGCACAGTACCCATGAAATATCATATTTGTCCCATTGGAGCATGTTAAACATTTCATCAAATATTCAAACTTGCCTGTCTTGGTAATATCCTGAGCGCACTAATGAAAAATACTCTTGGGAGAGAATAAAATGCCTTGGGTTCTCCTCGCTAACACAACATTGACACAACAACATTGAACGTTGGGGCTACGTTGTGTTAGCTGCGCTCCCGAGAAAGAAAATAAAAACTCGGGGATGCATTCATAGAGTGTAATCAAAAATAGAATATGGTTTTGTGTGGACACCTGTAAACTTGTGTGTGTAAAAGGCAAGCAGGTTTTCATTATCGAGGAATAACAACACATCCAAAAATGAGCATCAAGTCCTGTGGGGGTGGACTCACGTGCATTGCTCACCAACTTGATTGGATCACAGTTTTTCACTAATACTCTGTAGGGGAATCTTCGTGTCGAGATCATCTTGGGGCCATCTATTTATTACACAAAAAGATCGGAGAAATTTTGACCGCCAACCTACTCTACCCTAAACAAACACGCGTCCTTCTCCTATGGAACCCAATAGCCCCGTTGGACTTAGTCCAAAACGGGGGCTTATGGATTGGGTCTCGTCCATCCATCCGTGCGTGCGTGCGTCCGTAGCCATATCTCAGATGTATGGACAGATTTTGTTCATACTTGGCACAAAGACAACACATGGCAGTGTAGGCCTACATATGCACATCATTGTGTTTCGCGATTCGATCAAAGATGGCCGATTGGCGGCCATTTTAGTTGTAAAAAAAACCCCGATGTTGTACACGTCCTCAACCATTTCTCGGACATGCATTTACCGATCTTGTTCAAACTTGTCACACAGATATGGAATGGTGGCTGACATGAGCTGGTAATTTTTTTTTTCGAGATCAGATCCAATATGGCCGACTGGCGGCCATTTTTTAACCTAAACGCGTCTTCAACAATTTCTCAGACATGCATGGATCGATTTTGTTCACACTTGGCACAAGCACAGAACATGATGGCATACACGTGCACCTGACTTTATTTTGCGATCCATCAAAGATGGCCGACTGGTACACTGGCGGCCATTTTAGTTGTAAAACACCCGATATTGAACACGTCACCAACCTTTTCTCGGATTTGCATTTACCTATCCTGTTCAAACTTTGCACACAAATAATGAATGATAGCTTACATATGCACGTCATTCTCTTTCGAGATCAGATCCAAGATGGCCGACGGGCGGGAATTTTGCTACGTAAACATGTCTCCAACGATTTATTCAACATACATGGTCCGATTTTGTTTGAACTTGGCACAAGCACATTACATGACGGCGTACACGTGCACCTGACTTTATTTTGCAACCTGATCAAAGATGGATGACTGGTAGACTGGCGGCTATTTTAATTGTAAAAATCCCAATATTAAACACATCCTCAACCATTTCTCAGACATGCATTTACCGATCTTGTTCAAACTTTGTACACAGATAATGAATGATGGCTTACATATGCACGTCATTTATTTTCAAGATCCGATTCAATTTGGCCAACTGGCGGCCATTTTGTTACTTACATGTTTCCCCAACCATTTCTCGACGTGCATGGACCGATTTTGTTCAGACTTGGCGCAAAGACAATACATGAGAGTATCCATATGCAGAATATTTTGCTTTGTAAACTGATCAAAAATGGCCGACTGACGGCCTTTAACTCCGTACAGAAAAAATTACTTAAACCACTGGGCTGGCATTTTATGTCTTTTTCTTCTCGTTTCCCTTCATTATCCACTCATTCCACACTCAACTACCCTCATTTCTCCTTTCATCCTCCATTCTGGTCTTTTTTTTTTTTCAATCTTCCTTTTATCATTTGAATCCCCAACCCAGCTCGTCGTTTGCCCACAACACAAAGCAGAAAGCAATCTGGGCAGGCGGTTACATTGTGAAGGTCAAAAGACACTGGAGCGATACTGAAACCCAAGCATTAGATAAGCATTACATTGCACCAATTAGACATGGACTGCAGCTCACCAGATGATGGCCCAACTTGGGTCATCAATAATAATGTCTGCGTGCCAGTTATAAAAAACAACTAAGTGATTCCTGGCTGAGAGACATATGAAATGTTGCTGAATGAGGGCCTTTCAACACTAATATGAATGTCACTTTTGCGAAAGCCTGGCTGCGTTCATACATCAACACTAATACCCCCTTTTGGGAAAAAAGTGTAAAAACAAATAAAAAAGTGTTTGCCAAATCCCCAGAAATGCGTAGATTTCTCAGTTCGGAGCAACAGCCTAATTTGCAGCTCTGATGCTGCGCTGCTGCTTGTAACAAACAAACAAACAACATCATGAAAAAGTAAGAGGATTCCAATAAAAACAATTCTATTGAAAGTAGCACATGCAGTACCGACAGCGAGACAGGTAAGGATATGAACAATTGTTTCACAGCAAGGAGTATGATGAGCTGTAATGAGGAATAGAAAATTCCATTATTATCAATATGTAGTGGGTTAGGAGGTGAGCTACTCCGTCTTTTAAAGATGGAATAACAGTGGCCATCCTGGATGTCCCAAATGCAAGTAAGAGTCAACAAACAAATTCTAGACTATATATACATTACCAGTTCGACACTACATGGCAGGGTAGGAGATGACCTCCACCACTGATGTCCATCAGGGATGTTATAAGAACAATTTGATAGCAACATGATAAATCTCCGGAGATGAGCTTAGGTTCCCGAAGCTTAGAATACAAACTAAGGAGGCAAATAATAGTCGGGTTCACCATGTTAACAAATATAATTTCGTTCAAAATTTTGGTAGATTAGCAAAACGATACATTTTTGGAATATTCAGAGCATGAGGAATCCAAAAATTAATGTTGACATTTGCGTAGACACCTTTGCGAAAATGACACTCAGGACAGTGATGAAGATAGTCAGGTTCACTATGTTAACAAATATAATTTCTTTCAAAATTTTGGGATTAGCAAACCTGTACATTTTTGGAATCTTCAGAGCATGGAGAATCTGAAAATCAATGTTGGCATTTGCACAGACACCTGCATGGCCGCCATTTTGGATTTTCAAAATGGCCACCATAAAATACATATTTTGCGCGATCTCGGCTTCTAGTCAACCTGGAGACTTAATTAAATATGCTAATCCTATGTTTTCTGGGTCAAGGAATCCAATAAAGGCCTCAAAATAGTGCTCAGGATTATAGAAAAGCAACAAAGGTAATTGAAAACCATTGTCTTTATATTTGTGATATAACTGTATTACATAATACATGATATTGCAAGTCCTTTGAAGTTATAGGTTGTTATAGGAAGTTATAGGTAGTATCAGATTGAACTATAAGTCCTATACACAGGATCTACGAGGTCTATACCGTTCAGGAATATGCTTTTACAGATCTTCATCACTGTTTTGAGTGTCATTTTCGCAAAGGTGGCTACGCAAATGTAAACATTAATTTTTGGATTCCTCATGCTCTGAATATTCCAAAAATGTATAGTTTTGCTAATCTACCAAAATTTTGAACGAAAAAACATGGTGAACCTGACTATAAATCTGCGTTCAATCAGATTTGAAGGTCAAACTTCGGGAAGTCATTAAACGTTGTTAAACTTCACGACACTGGGTCATTATGTCTTTCTTGTCACGTATTAAAAATGCAAACTCCTCTTTGAGTCATGGTCACTGAAAAAGTTAACTTCAGCCGAAGAAAACGTTTAATGTCAGCCATTGTTCATCTGATTTATAATTCCACAGTTTTACAGGTTTAACATACCTGTTCAAATAGATTTCCATTGTTCAGAAATTCCCATTTTTCTGCATATTTGTAGAGCGATAAAAAGAGCAGCCAAAGCAATAACCAATGAGTACCTTCATATATCAACTTTATTGCAAAATAATAACATAATAGCCATTCCTTTCATGCCGTGAAGCATATGGGGCTGTCGAGGCAGTTTCATTTGGCCGAGGAGTCCAATCCGGGAGGGGTCGCGACTCCGACACAGGACACTTGAATGGCTTATTACCCCAGTAAGCTGATAACTACTCATTTTGCTAACCTCGGAAGGATGACAGGCTGAGTCAACCCACCTACTGTTATTTCAATGATATGACAGGGGCTCAAACTCAAGACCCAAAGACAGCCACCTTAACCGTTAAGCAAACACCAGGCCTACTTTATTACAAAAGGATGTAATGAAGAATAGTAAGTCTCACGTAGCTTAATCAGCTAAATGACTTTTAGTTCTGCTGATGATGTTCATCCTTTTTATGTGTAATTAAAAAATTTGCATATGTAGCTCTGCTGATTGTATATAATTATTGGATAATGACACACTAAAACAATCAACAAAACACAAGCTTTAAAGGAGGACGAAAATATACTGGGCTGTTATTCAATCTACAATTTTAATTACTAATGCCACTGATGCTCACAGTTACATTAATACCCATGACTTGAAAAACAAGGAGAACTAGAACTGCGAGAAGTGATGACGGGCTTCCAGGCAAAATGGCCGCCATACCACGTGACTGATGACGTCATCGTTTTTAATAACTTTTCATTATGGGTATTCGATCATACAGTATCTGTAAATTTTGGTTTGGATCGGTTAAGTGGTTCTGGAGATATTGATTTTCAATTTTTTTCCTTGAATCCAAGATGGCTGCCATACCATGTGACTGATGATGTCATTGTTCAGAAAAATTATTCCCCATGCAGACTTGATCACACTTATGAAGTATTGGATTGATCTGTTGAGCTGTTCTGGAGAAAAGATTTTTTTTTTGCTTAAATTCAAGATGGTGGCCAAACCACATAATTGATGATGTCATAGTTTGAAAATATTTCCCCCCCATTGGTACGTAAACATATATTTCAAGTTTCGTATCGATCGGATAAGCGGTTTCGTAGAAGTGGCTTTCTAAATTTTTATTTTAAAATCCAATATATGGCCGCCAAATCACGTGACCAATGACTTTTTTTGTCAAACTTTTATCCTTATTGCCAGGTGATCATATTTGTAAAATTTGGTGGAGATCCGTTCAGCGGTTATGGAGAAGAAGATGTTTAAAATTTATGACGTCACAGGCAATGGCAGCCAATGTAAGTCAAAATTGTGAAAACAAAATTAATGATGCAATCAATAAGTTTCATAATGAACAATAAGTATCTCTAATGAGTTAAAGTTTCATAGAGTTAGCTATAACGGCTTTCTTGGAATTGTCTCCACAAAATGTGAGAATAATAATCCTTACAAGAACAACAGGCAACAACAGTGGGAACCTCACTGGATGCCTAAAAAGACACAAAATGTCATAGCCCCCGTGGTTTTAGTAATTCTTCTGTACGGAGTTAAAGGCCGCCAGTCGGCCATCTTTGATCAGATCGCAAAATAAAGCGAGGTGCATATATGTATACCATCAAGTGTTGTCTTTGTGCCAAGTTTGAACATAATTGGACCATGAATGCCCGATAAATGGTTGCTGGGGACACGTTCAACTAACAAAATTGCCAGTTTTGTTGGATCTGGTTGAAAACCAGTCCGCCATCTTGGATCTGATCTTGAAGAAAAATGGCGTGCATATGTAAGCCATCATTCGTTATCTGTGTGCCAAGTTTGAACAAGACCAGTAAATGTATGTCTGAGAAATGGTGACATGAATAACATAACGTGAGCTGAATATTCTTCTACCGACTCCTTTCCGGCCTTGCTCCCCAGCCCTGTCTGTGCTCTGTCCCCCAAATATTCCTACAGGTCGCACAAGATCTGCCAGCAACCCTCTGATGGTTAAACTGCCAAAATCAAGACTCTCTGCTCACCTTCACTCCTTCATTCCTCTTTTCTCCCGCCTCTGGAACAAACTCCCCTACTCCCTTCTATCCCACTCCTCCCTCCAGGTCTTTAAAACAGCTGTTCACCACCATCTCTTATCTTCCCCCATCCAAAACCTTGATCTTTTCTACCCCCATTATTTCACCCCAGATCCACTTTTTTGAAATGCTGACTTCTTTCCTGGAAGTCCTAGCTGTGTCCATGTGGTTTTACACCTCTCCCACGCCCACCCCCTTCCCACACCTCCTCCCCCCAAGCCATGTCCCTCCCACAGATCTCCCGATGTCCCTGCTCTCAAATATTGTACTTGTGTGCTTCCCCCTCTCTCCCTATCTTGTTTCCCGCTCCCTTTATTATGTCTTATGTGTCGGTTTTGTTTTTGTCATTAATGTTAGCTCTTTCACGAGCCTCGATCTTGTACACAAAAAAAAAAAACATCGGGTTTTTTTTCAACTAAAATGGCCGCCAGTCGGCCATCTTTGATCACATCACGAAACAAAATGATGTGCATATGTATACTATCATGTGTTGTCTTTGTGCCGAGGGGGAAAATGAAGTTGTTTGAGTTTCAGCTTCAATTCAGGTGAACAAAATTTCTGATTTTGTTCTAAGCAGAGGGTTTTGAGGAGCACAACAGGGATGATGGGGGAAGAGGTCCAAAAGTTATATCTGACATTGTCAGATGTCTTGCACTGGATCAACAATTTGGGGAGATCTCAGCATGCCTCCAGAGCTGAATGGAATTTAGATAAGCAACTGCAGAGGAACCAAGTCACAAAGCTCAGCAGCTCTCAGAGCAACAGTGCATGAGGAAATGTTCTCCACACAGTTTCTGCAGCACCACTGATGTCTCCGAGAGGGCTCGATCAGAAACTCCTCAACAGTACACCACTGATCAGCACAAGCATAAACTCCATTCATTGCTCCTCTTCCACATCTCGCATTCCTTTTTTTTTTTTTCAAAAATTGACCATAACCACTAGGATAGGGCTCAATTGGCAACAGACACTGGGAGAGTCCTACTTCATTCTTGGGTAAAATGCCAGGGGCATAGAAAAGGCCCCTTTATATAAGGGCATGTGGCAAAGTATAGAAAAGAAGGGACATTCCATAGCTTGTAGAAAATGCCAAACAATACAAAATAAGGGCCATTCAAAAAATCTCATGTGCATCCTGAACTACCCTTGTGTTCTGAGGAGGAACCAAGTAATGCTCTAGGAAAGTTCTCACCCTGAAGCATAATGGGTGCTCATCTATTACTTGGCTACAATCACTCTTATTCCCATCTAGACCAGATCCAACCATAGCAATATATATATATATATATATATTGTTGGGGTTTTGAGAACCCTGCACCTAGTAAATTGTTGTAAATATACCCTTTGTAAATAATTCTCGGTGTAAATACCTCCATTTCATTGTTAAGGTCAAAGTTCGTCCCCTAGTTAGTCCATGAACAACACGTAGCGAACCATAGGCCCTCTTCGTAGTTATTTCATTGTTATGTGTTTCAGGTAAGGCTGTGTTTCCAATAGTTGAATCTGCGTTGCATTAATCAAATAAGATAGGTCCCTTTCATTCCCTTCAAAAGCGGTGCGAGTGGTTTGCTATCCCCACAAGATGCCATTGCCATGTGTCCATCTCGGAGAAGAAGGGGGAGGAGCTACCAGAACGGGCGTGGCACGTCGTCGTCATCAGAGGTGGAGTCAGCCAGCCCTGACCGGCCAACCAGCACTGTGGTGAGCGAAACGGTAGGCGTGCCATCGGAGCCCGCGGCTTGATATGGCTGACAGCAATAAAAGGAACTGCAAGGGACTGCTTCAGAGAGACGCGTGAGGAGGTTCATGAGAGACGCGTGAGGAGGTTCATGAGAGAGGACCGAGGAGGAAGAACCGAGAGAGGAGGGAGAGAGGAGCACCGAGCAGCTTGTTTGAGCATGAGCATCGTTGGGGTGCAAGAGTCGGTGCGCTCGGGTCGCCAAGACAGCGGCAACATAAACCGCGCTGCCTGCCGGGTTTTCGCCACTGAAACCATATACGTGGGGCCGCCGCCGGCTGCTCGTTTTCCAGCCCGGAGTGCGGATTTGAAGCGGACCTCCTCCCTGAGCTTTTCCTCCGAACCTCCGTTCAGCCATTCCTGCCTGCAATTCCCTTTGTCGTGTAAGTCTGGTGTCTCCCAGTAGGCACACAGACATTGGATCCACGTTGAATGAACGTCAAGATTCGACATGGACCCGAGGTTGAAAACGAGTTGGATTTGCAAATTGGATCAACGTCATTTTTCCAATGTTGAATAAACGTCGTTTTTCCAACATTGATACATTTTCCAACGTCGAATAAACGTTGATACAATGTCACACTTTCAACGTCGATGTAGGGTCGAACAACCAACATTGAAACAATGTCATTTATTCGATTAAAAAATCAAGCCAAGTTGCCAATGGTGAAACAACGTTGAATGACTGTCGGGTTTTGATGTAGGTATTGGTCTCAGGTTGGGTTTTTGGTCTCAGGTTGGGTTTTGGTTGTCCGACGTCGCGACCTCATTCCAACCGTTATTCGACGTTGAAACAACATCGTGTGCCTGCTGGGCTGTCCTTTTTGTTGTCTGGGATTTATTATAAGACTGTTTTAAGGCTGCCCTGTGTATCTTCTTCTTCTTCATCCTGTATATTACTTTCGTTCCTCTTCCTTTGGTTTGTTGTACATAATTAATAAATACCTGTCATTTCTTACCACTTTTGGTTTCATTCTTCCCCGATCGCTTTAGTCTTTTCCTGATTGAATACCTGTGGCACGATTTGGCCAACGCTCGGAATCGGGTTTAGTCAATTGATAACGGCTCGAACCGCGGATTGTTAAACTGCTCGGCAAATACCATCTTGTCCGTGGTTCGAGAGGTACTTGTCTCCCTGTTTTTCGGAGGGATTGGTGAAGGTATTCGGGATAACACCTTGATCAATAACCCTGATCAATCCCACCCCGCAAAAGAGCGTTACAAGTACCAGGACCGGTCGGACGGCCAGCTTAACAGGACAAGGGGATTAACCCCCCCTTGCTAACGGGAGTGCCGTCCCCCGGATCCGTAACAATATATATATATATATATATATGTATATATATTGTTGCGGATATGGGATTTGCATCCATCCATATCCGCTTGTAAATATTCCCCTATTTCCTCAATACTTCCCAACTCTCCCCAATCCCCCATTCCCTAGTCCCATTTTCTGTAAACAACACTCTGTAGACCCGACCTCCCCCTATTTCCCCCATTAAATGTCGCACCCAGGTTCACCGCATCTCATGTAAGACAACTATAGGACATCTTGCTAGTTATTCTTAGTCTATGTCAGTTAAGGATTCGTTTCCATTAATTCTGACCCTTCGTTGCACCAGAATGTGATTGTATGGCACCGTTAGGAAGTTTAGGACCTCCCAATACCTCCCCGCAGCTCTTCCTCACAGTTCAGCAACAACAACAACAACAACAACGAGCGAAGGGAGTGCGCGTCCTCACTCCGGCTTGGTTGGTAGGGGTGATGGGAGGGCACCAGGCCTTCCCAACGAGCCGCCATCGAACATGTGCTCGACGGGGTTACCAAACAGGGGCTCCCTGTCAGCTCCTCGTCAAGGGCGGAGCCCGGTAACCCCCGCACCCAATGGAAGCGGCGGACCGGCCCCAGTGGGGTGGAACCAACCAGCCGAGGGCGTGTCACTCCCCGCTGAGCATGTGCAGTGAGAGGGAGGTGGCGTCAGATGCGCGCTGAGCTTGGAGCAAGCAAGACCACCTCCGAGCGCTGTGAGGCCTCCCTGCATCTTTTGGACCGTGCTTTATCCTGTCCCCGAGCCAAGGTGCACCTTGTGCTATCGACCTACCTGTCCCTTCCTGCCATCAATCCCTGTGTAAGTCTACCTTGTCCGTTTGTCCGTGGTCTGTCTGGGCTAAGATAAGACGGTATTTAAGTGCCCATCTCTTCTGTGTCTTTACCTCACTCTGCCTTGTAATCTACCCCCTTTTCTCCACCACTGTAATTATACCTTCCTCCGGAGGTCTTGAGAACTGTACCCCTTGCGTCGTTTCATCTATCCCAGTCGTCGTGTCCTTTCCATCATTGATTTAGCATAGCGCGATTTGGCCAACGTCTGCGTGAATCGGGTGAGTGTAAGGGAAGAAAAGGGGAGCAACTGTTCGGCCGCGGTAATACCACCGCTCGGTAAATAACATCCTAATCCGCGGTCCGTAACAATATGTATATATATATATATATATATATATTGTATATATATATATATATATATATATATATATATATATATATATATATATATACGACAACATATTATATATATATATATATATATCAATACAAGAGCTAAGGAAGTTACGGTCAAGTCATAAAACATGTAAACTAGATAATTTTGTCATGCTCAACGGTACACCATGTTGTGGCAAATTAATACTAGATCATTTTCACATGTTAGTACAAACTGTTCACTTGAGCACTGACTGATGATTGTAGTTCAAACTTCAAATAGTGGATAAATAAATGTTCACTTATCACATATCATGAAAATCAACAATTACATAATTGATGGGTAATGAAGAATCTATTGCGAAAAACAGTAATTGTTGGGATGCTCTTTCCAGAGCAGTTTACAATATTGTGAACGGATACCGGAATTTTGAGAGGATCGCACCAGATGGCTCACTGATCGTGCAATGTTCCCAGATGACATGGAAAATCTCACCCTTCGTCTCATGGGATGCAGCCAAGCGGCGATGTCGTTATGCCAGTCCAAAGATTCAGAATTCCCCTGCCCAATGCCTCGGAGCATTCCACGTGCTAATGATTTTTTCTGTCACCAGATGCCACATCTATACTCGTTACTGCAAAACATTGGCATCTGCCATCTTGGTGGAAAACCGAGACAATTTTGAAACGATTCATATAAAAGCGTATTTATTATTCATATTTAGTTTTGCTCACAAAAAACAACAGTCGTGCTGCTTTTCCGATGAACCCTCTGCTCCATGTCGCACACACCCGACTTCACACTCCAGCTGAATTCCCTTCCTCCTTCTGTCAAATGCCTCCACACCAATTATATCTGCTATATTATCATTATCAGCCACTTCGAAATTTCATGACCTTTTGTATCATTTTCGAGCATTTCCACCCATGTCTTCCCATTTTCATTCTCCATTCCTCAAAAATCGCACTGACGCCTTCTCCCATTCCCTTTGTCTCCAGACTTTCATCTCTCATCTTGTGTTATACACTTTCCTCCCCTATCAGCGCATCCTCTATGATATAAAGTGGCTTCTCGAAAGCCTTTATCTATTTTCTTTCTCATCCATCTCACTTCCCCATTCCCAAACACCCTTAATCTCCATTGTTTGTCCTTTATGGGGTGTCCAATGTGTTTCTATGAACAAAATATTTACAATAAATAAAGAAAAGCTAAATAAGTTTTCCATTTTTCAATATAGTACAAAATATAATGAGTAAGAAAATATTTTCTTACCCATTATACTACAATTAGTCTCACCCTGAAGGGGACGACGCAAGAGTATTGTGACACACGTGTGGGTGTGTGTCCGCATCTATATATGTTCACTTTCTAAAAATTAAAAATTAAATCTGCAACCGCTTGCCCAATCAATATGAAACTTAAACATACAAATATTGTATTGATAACTCTGAAGGCATAGGTCACATTCGTCTCATGGGATGCAGCCTCGGGGTGTTATGTGTAAATCAGTGACAAAAAAAATCTGAATTCAATCCATTTTAAATTCAGGCTGTAACACAACAAAATGTGAAAAAGTCAAGGGGTGTGAATACTTTCTGAAGGCACTATATATTTAACTATGCATGGCATGGCATAGTGTCACTCTGGTGGGAGGGTGTATTGCAAGTCATCCTAAAACACACCAATTCTGGGGGAATTATCCCATCCATATTTCTGGGGGAATCAACCCATCCATCCACATCTTTCGCTAGTAAACATAAATTGAAAAATAAATTGATGTTGGCATTTCTTGGAGTATTCTGAGTATCATTTTCATCAATTTTTTTTTTTTTTTTTTTTTTTTGTATACAGAGTCGAGGCTCGTGAAAGAGCTAACATTTATCAAACAAACAAATCAAACAAACAAGCAAACAAAGTATATAAAAAGGGGAGCGGTCGACAAGATGGGGAGAGAAGGGGAGGAAGCACACAAACACAACATTTGAGAGCAGGGACATCGGGAGATGTGTGGGAGAGAGAGGGCTTGGGGGGAGTCAGGATAGGTATAATGAATAGATGTTTCATTGTTTATCCTCTTCTTCCTCTGTGATCTGGCTGGATTAGCTCGAGGTATTCAAACTCATCTCTGAGCTGTCTAGCCAGGGCTGGAATCTCGGCCCAACCCAAAACTGCCGCTTTGGTGTTTCACCTTGGTGTTTGGTGTTTCACAAGCAGGGCAAGGCGAGGCCATGCATCATCCCTCGGATGAACGTTAAACTGGCCGGATATACCATCTGCTCGCATTCGTTGGTGGACGTTAAAGATCACACAGTTTGCTGGACGTTAATGATTCCTTCATGAAGAGGTTATCGCAGGCATCCTGAACAAATTCCAATTTCCTGCTCTAACCTATAGAAGCACTGCATCAGTGGCACAGCTACTCTTTTTACTAGTAACAACAAGAATAAGTAGAACTACACTCTTCGACGTCACGACGTCGACCGATATGCCTCCACCCACATTATTACATCATTATAATAATTGTACCAACTTTGGTCTAAATCCATTCAGCCCTTCTCAAGTTATCACATGGTTACCTGACATGACCTCTTACCTTTGATCTGTTGATGCCATCATCCACTCAGTTCATCTTTGCATCATATATACTTATACCAAGGTTGTTCAAAATCCATTGATGATGATGATGGGAAATGATGATGATGATGATGATGATGATGATGATGATGATGATGATGATGATGAATGAATGATGAATCCATTGATGATGATGGGAAATGATGATGATGATGATGATGATGATGATGATGATGATGATGATGATGAATGAATGATGAATCCATTGATGATGATGATGGGAAATGACGATGATAATGATGATGATGAATGAATGAATGATGAATCCATTGATGACGATGATGACAAATGATGAATTGCGAAAGATGATGGGAATAGAGCCTGTGATTGATGATGTGAAGAGGAACAGGTTGAGATGGTTTGGTCATGTGTTGAGGAAGGATGAAAGTGACTGGTTGAGAAGAGTGATGGAAATGAATGTAGAAGGAAGTAGAGGACGGGGAAGACCGAGAAAGACTTGGCTAAAGATGGTCGAAGAAGAAATGCGGGCAAGGGGGTTAACAAGGAGAGATGCAGAAAATAGGGCAAGATGGAGAAGATTGTCATGGGGGACCGCAAGGCTAACCCCCGCTCTTGCAGGGAAAATGGCCTTAAAAATGCCTGTTGTTGTTGTTGTTGTTGTTGTTCAAAATCCATTGACTTCCACTTCCGGTTCCTCCGGCGAGGAAGTGTCCTTTGAGCTCTCCACATCATCAAAGTTAAGTATTTTCCTAATCGTGTCTTTGTCAAATTTCCACAGGTTATTTTAATATGACTGTGTTACTGTGTGTTTCGAGTTCGTTTTGGTTTGTAATTCATGCAAACTTGTGTGTAATTGGTCGTTTTTTGTTCGCACTGTGTGCGGGGCCTGGTCCCTCGAGGCTTCCCTCGCCCCGTTGGTATTTTGTAAACTTAAGTTCTTTCTTTCGTTGTGCATTTTTCTTTGATTTTAGTTTTTACCCCCTACCCTCCCCCGAACATCTTACCCTTTGTCTAAAGTTTTAGATACCAAAAAAGAAAAAGTAAAAAATAAAATAATAATAGTAATAATTATTACCTTCTCTCCCCACGGTCTCCCCTCCCCCTCACGCGTTCACGTGTTTTCCCGCCCCACCCTTCTATTCATCATAACTTCCTCCTCTTCAGCCGATTCCTTTCACCTTTCCAATTTTAATTCACCGTAACCCTTCAACCTTTCTCCTTCTTTCTCAGATCCGCTTTCATCTAACCATCAAAAAAAAATAGTAATATTATTAGCGAAGAAAATAAAAAGGCGGCCTCTCCTTCTGTACTAACAAATCGCTTATACACCTCCCGGTTCCTTCGCTCTGCTCCTCTGGTTTGCCAATCTATTCTTCTGCATTTTAATGTTTAAACTTAAACTTCTGCAAGGTTTTGCTTGAAAATGTTTAAACTCCCACCTGCCATGCTATTCTCTTTTGTATACTATAACTCACTCTTTTTCTTCCTGTTCAAAAGGCTGCAATTTATTTGCTCATTAAATCCTTCCATCACAAAAAACAAAAATTCAATCTCGTACAGTTCTTCCTTTCTTCATTCTCTAAACTCTCTTTCATTCCACCCCTCCTCAAACGTTTTCAAACGGATCTCTGATTTGAATATCAAAAGAAACCTATTCTTTAATAAATGTTCGATTTTCATTTATCATTCAAAACTTTCAAAATTCCCAACTCACCCCACCCCCTCAAATCTTCCCCCTCAAGTCTCCTCTCTCACTCTTCCCCTTCAAAACTCCCAACCCACCCCTCCCCTTCAAAACTCCCAACTCAACCCTCCCCCTAAAATCTCTCCTCTTACTCCTCCCCTTCAAAACTCCCAATACACTGCTCCCATTCAAAACTCACAACTCACCCCTCCCCTTCCAATCTCCCCCCTCACCCACCCCCTCAAATCTCCACCCTCACCCCTCCTTTTTAAAACTTCCCTTACCATCATTCTTCAATCCTCCCCTCTCACCCCTTCACCTCAAAGTTGCCTCTTAACTCCTCCACAAAGCTGCCCCCTCCCCACAACCCCTCCCTTCCAAATCATACCTCCACATCCTCCAACCTTCTAATTCACTTTACCGCCCTCAAACAACACCTCACTGTGCCTCATCCCATCACCATCAAACCTTTTGCCCTCCTCATCCTTCCCCTTCTCCTAGCTCTCTGCAATCTCCAACACACTTCCAACAGCTTGCCCTAACTCCCCCTCTCCACCCTTATCTTTCCCTACCCCTCCCCACCCTTGTCCTGTATCTGATGCTCCCCCTCCCTCTTCCTTAATGGGATGGACCTCAAACATCCGGGGCCTTCGCTCAAACCTGATTGATCTCTCCATTCAGGTTGCTTCTGACAAATCAGACTTAATCTGCATAACAGAAACTTTCCTCCTTCAAGATGTCTCTGATACCTTAATCTCTCTACCTGATTACTCCCTCCTCCGGTATGATAGACCTGAGCCTCGTCCTGGTGGTGGGGTGCTATCTTTATCAAAAACTCTCTGCCTCACTCTCCCTGCACTTCCCTCACCCCGCCAAACCCCCAGGAGTACCTCTGGCTACGGCTTCCCCTCCGCTCCCACCTTTTGTTCATATGTGTGCTGTGCCGTCCTCCAAACCGTAATGACTCCATTTACCTCTCGCTGTCTGACAACATGGACCAATATCTATCCACTCATCCCAACTCTCTCTTCCTCATATGTGGCGACTTCAACTATCATCATGCCAGCTTGCTGAGTGTGGGTTCATCTCTCACCAGCCATGGCATCTCAGCAAAGGAATTCTGCGACTCATTGGGACTGACACAATCTGTCAATTTCCCGACCCAGATCTCAGTCAATGGAGCATCTTCTCTTCCTAACTTGGTTATGACTAACTTCCCTGCAAATGTTTGCTGTTCTTCTTCTGCTCCAATCGGTTCATCTGATCATTTCCTTGATAAAGTGGACATCTCTCGGGCCGTTCTCAGAGATCCTCCTCAGTGCCGACGCATCTGGAATTTCACTCAGGCCGACTGACACGGTCTTCAAGCAGCCATCAAACATCTGGACTGGTCTCCCATCTCTACTGCCTCTGACATCAATTCTTCCTGGGAATTCTTCCAAAGCAAACTGCTCTCTCTCGTGCACAGATTTATCCCATCTCGTCTTCAATTGTCATACCCTTCCTCCCGTGCATGGTACACTGAATCTTGTGGTGAGGCAGTTGCCCTGAAACAACTTGCCTTTGCCTCATGGAAGGCTAATCCAACGGAAGGCAATCTCAGTTCCTTTCACAAAGCTCGGAACAAGTGTGTGTCCACCCTCAGGAGAGCCAGGAATATATATCTCTCTTCTCTCAAGACTGAACTCTCAAACCTGTCTCCCTCCTCCAAATCCTGGTGGTATCTGGTCAAATCTGTTTCTGGTGTTTGTTCCCCCTCCACCCCTCCCTTACCTCAAATGGCTACACAGCTGACTCTGCACGTGAAAAATCCGAATGCCTCAACTCTGTGTTTGCCTCAAAATCTTGTGTCCCGAACCCATCTCTCTCTTTACCCACCGGACCCAGTCATACGCAGCTCCTCCTGGACTCGGTGTCCTTCTCTCCCGACAAGGTGGAGAAGCTTCTGTCAAACCTCTTCTCTGATTCTGCAACTGCACCAGACGGAATCAGCCCACAGGTCCTAATATCCTACTCTGCCGCTCTATCTCACCCTCTCTCTGTTCTCATCACCCTCTCTTTTGCTCAAGGTCATCTGCCATCAGCTTGGAAATCAGCAATCATTACCGCTTTACACAAGAAAGGTGCAAAAACAGATCCTTGCAATGACAGACCAATCAGCTTGCTCCCAATAATCAGCAAGGTCATGAAATCCATCATCGCTTCTGACATCAAATCTTTCCTCTTCTCCATTGGCTTGATCTCTGATCATCAATTTGGATTCAGACCAGGTCACTCTACTCTGCACATGCTGCTTCTGCTGTCTCAACAATGGATGGAGGTCCTCAATGCCAAACAGGAAATCGCTCTCTCCCTTGACATATCTCGTGCCTTCGATATGGTCTGGCACCCTGCTCTGCTCACCAAACTCTCTTCCTATGGTATCGATGGAAACCTCCACGCATGCTTTGCAGACTTCCTCACTGGTCGCAATCAACATGTGGCGCTGAATGGAATTCTCTCATCTTCCCTTCCTGTTCAGGCTGGAGTTCCCCAAGGCAGTGTTCTGGGCCCTGTGCTCTTTCTGGTCTTCATCAATGATCTCTCTGACTCTCTGGAAAATCCTCTCTATCTCGTTGCTGATGACTCCACTCTCTGCTGCTCCATTCCTCATCCATCAGATCGGCAGTCTGCAGCCTCATGACTCTCCGTAGACCATGGACAAAATCACAAACTGATCAAACAAGTGGAACATGTCTTTCAATCCTGACAAAAGCTCACACTCTCACTATATCTCTCTCCGAAAAGACCATCTGGAAAACCCTCCCATCTACTTTATGAACAATCCTCTCCAACAAGTTCTGTCACTGAAGCTTTTGGGTCTCACTTTCTGCCATGATCTTTCCTGGGAAAACCACATTTTCAAGGTGGCCTCCAAAGCCAGACTAGGCATCCTCCATCATGCGAAGTCCTTCCTTGGCACACCTGAGCTCCTCACCATATACAAGGCTTTCATCCACAGCTCAATGGAATACTGTTCCCCCCTCTGGGCCCGTGCTCCTGTCTCACACCTAGCTCAGCTTCACGCTATAGAAACCAAAGCTTTCAGAATCATTGGAATATCCCACGATGAAGCCGATTCTGAAGGCCTTTCACTCGCTCACCGCAGGCAGGTTGGTGGTCTTGCTGTCTTCTACCGACTCCTCTCCGGCCTAGCTCCCACAGCTCTGTCTGTGCTCTGTCTCCCAAATATTATTTCAGGTCACACAATAGCTGCCAGCTATTGGCTCTTATGGTTAAACTGCCAAAATCAAGACTCTCTGCTCACCCTCGCTCTTTCATTCCTCTTTTCTCCCACCTAAGGAACAAACTCCCTCACTCTCTTCAATCCCACTCCTCCTTCCAGGTCTTTAAAACAGCTGTGCACCAACATCTCTTATCTTCCCCCATCCAAAACCTTGATCTTTTCTACCCCCGTTAATTCACCCCAGATCCACATTTTTGAAATACCGACTTCTTTCCTGGAAGTCCTGGCAGTGTCCATGTGTTTTATACCTCTCCCACCTACCCCCCCCCCTCAACCCCAACCTCTGTCCCCTCCCCCAAGCCATCTCCCTCCCACAGATCTCCCGATGTCCCTGTCCTCTACTGTTGTTGTGCTTGTGTGTTTCCCTCTCTCTCCCCATCTTGTCTCCCGCTCCCATTATATGTTTTATGTGTCCGTTTATGTTTTTTGTGATTCATGTTAGCTCTTACATGAGCCTCGATCTTGTATACAAAAATAATAATAATAAATTCCCATCACTTGTTCACAAGTTGATGCTGCAACAGAATATTTACGTGACAGGATGTCTGACATTTGATCTTTGACCTCTTGACCCCAACACCTAATCAGTTAATCAATCTACATGTACCAAGTTTGAATTCGATTCCTACAGCCATTTTCAAGTTATAGACCTATTGCAGACTTTGACCTTTCACCTTTGATCTCGACCCCAAAAGCATATAAATTCATCTTTGCATCATCATACATATCTGTAGCAACTTTGGTCAGAATCCCATCACTGGTTCACAAGTTATCGCTGTAACAGGATTTTTACCTAACATGACCTCTGACCTTTGGCCTTTGACCTTGTGACTCCAAAATCTAATCAGTTCATCTTTACCTCATTATACAGGGGGCTGCAAAAGTAGGTATTATACCAGTATTACCAGTATTATAATAGTGGTGCTCGGATTCATTTAATACTAGAATTCATTTAATTCATTAAAATCATTATTACCATTTTTAATATTTTTATTTTCGTAATTTTTTCTATAATACATCTATTATTTGCAGGTGAAGTGGAAATTTAACGTTGGCTGGTAATTCAACGGACGAGGAGCGCAAATGGATTTTGAAACAGTACTGGAAGACAGAGAATAGTGAACGTGTGCGAGAGCAGTGGCGAGAAACATTTGCATCGCCTCCACCAACGAGGCTCACGATTTACCGGATACGTGGCAAATTTGAGAGGACGGGGTCTATTCACAACTCGCCGAAGAGAGGTCGACCAGTCACCGTGACAACGCCAGAGAATGCAATGCAAGTCGCCCTGGCATTTACCCAGAGCCCTCAGAAATCGAAAAACAGGGCGTCATCTGAATTGGGTATTGAACGCAGATCGTTGGGTCGTTCGATGCACCGTGCAGGACTGGAAATGTACGTGCCACGATTGATACATGGTTTATTAGAGGAGGACTCGGTTGTTGATGCCATGATTCAGTTCATACGGGAGGCTTGCCAGGAAATTGATGCTGATAAAGACCTTTGTGCCAGAGTGTGCATGGGTGTCCACACTCGACTAGTAGAGTGTGTGAATGCCGGGGGCAAACGGTTTGAACATTTGAGGGATTAATATGTTTATTATTGATATGTTTATTATTGATATGTTTATTATTGATATGTTATTATTAATATGCTTGTATAATCAATAAAATACGTTTTGTGCGCACGTTTTGTTTTTCATTACTGTATACCTACTTTTGCAGCCCCCTGTACATACCTGCACCAAGGTTGACTAAGATCCCATCAGCCGTTCTCAAGTTATTGCGGTAACGAAAACATATTACGGACGGACGGACGGACAAACTGAAAACATAATGCCTCCGGCGACTTCGTTGGCTGTTCGGGATTTATATCATAAAAATATATAAAATGTCAAAGCCCCCGTGGTTTTAGTAATTTTGCTGTACGAGTTAAATGCCGCCAGTCGGCCATCTTGAATCTGATCTCTAAACAAAATGATGTGCATATGTATACCATCATGTTTAGTCTCTGTGCCAAGGATGAACAAAATCGGTATGTACAACTCCAAGATATGGTTGCGGACAGAGGCACGGACAGAAGGAGAGGCAATCCATAAGCCCCCGTTTTGGGGTCCAACGGCGGCTAATAATATTTTCCATGGGGAGTCCCTCCAACGTTTAAAGTTTTGCATCGATCAGCTAAGCAGTTGCAGAGAAAACTATTTTTAAAGCAAAAATATATAGATGCGGATGCACACAGGCACACAGACTGAGATACTTTGAGCTGGATACTTTGAGACCTGGGAGGGTTCCATTCTAACTTTTGATACCCACATATGGAGTTAACAACCAACTCGTATTGTATACACACGTTATGCGTGACATGTTGTACATTGGTATGTTGTGTACACGCGTGACATGTTGCACATATTTTGTGCGCACAAGTGCACGTGCACGCACACACACACCCGCACATTTTATGGTGTGCTTGGTCATTTCAGCACCTCAATCGTAGACCATTTTGAACACTTAATGTATGACAAATTATCTTGGAGTAGATTAGTTCAACACTTAATAGAACACGATTTTTCATATTGCCTGAACATATTTGTTTTTCTTTCTTTTTTGTTTATAATCGCATGAGAATTATCTGACGACATCTCGTAAAACCTCACCCAGGCATCATTAAATTATACATACATGGTATTCTTGTGATCCGTTGGGCTTTAGAGAAACGTTAAGCTGTCCAACTGTACATGAGATAAAAGAACCACTAATCCGTCAAGAAAAGAAATATGGTAAACCAACCCTGATGTTGTGTGCGGGTACATCGAAACACATTGTTCCCTGGCACCGAGCGTAATGAGCAACATAGATTGAATATTGACCTTTATCTCCCATGTTGTAAAATTCATTGCTTTCAAAGTGGTAGAATTCAAAATTGAGCCGCATAACGAAAAATATTGAATTTTCACAAAAATATACGGTTTTTTTTTTAACTCAACTGGACGATGTCCAGCTGAGTTTTTGTCGACACCCATTGTCCGTCGTCCGTCTGTCGTCTGTCTGTCTGTCGTCTGTAAACAATTCGATGTCTATGCTCTAAAAGTCACAAATATTGATGGTCTGGTCTGTCTGTGGTCTGTCTGACTGTCTGTCTGACTGTCTGTGTGTGTGTGTCGCCATTTTTCTCAGAGATTGCTGAACGGATCTTCGTCAAACTTTCAGAGGTTCATCAGTCAGTGTCTGGGGGTGTTTTAGGCAAATATATATATATATTTTTTTAAAAATAATTCTTGTGTTTGGATTTTTTTAAAAATAGAAAAAGCTCGATAGTGCCGAAGCCTTTTTTTAACTTCATGACAGTTATATACAAGTACACATTCGCATAAATAAATACAAAACAATCACCAGACATTTGAACACAAATAAATCAAACAATTTGATTTGAATTTGATTCAAACAAATATCATCAATCTGGTGAATTTCTTTTACACTTTGGTGATTTATTTGTTAAAAGAACCATGTCACTGATTGTCTTTCACAGCAAGAAGTCAATAACAGGATTATATCACAGGTGGCGTGGCAAAATCTCTGGACAGGTGCATTTGATGATTGGCTTCACAGTCGGGTATACAAGGGTTGTTGCGTTCTGTGTTAGTGGAAAACAACTGCTGCACGTCTCCAAAAGTTATTGCCGCTTCCTCTGGAGATGGTCCGTCAACTTGACAATGCTGTTTGTCATGGAGTGGTGGCTTTACGAAATTCTGGCATAAAACAGCGTGCTATTGCTCGGCAGTATGGCATCACTCAAGGTCAGGTGTCAAAGATCCTGAAACGAAATGCTCAGAGGGGTGTCCCTACTCCAATACAGAGGCCAGGACGTCCACGCAGAACCAGAAGGAGAGATGATCGCCAGCTGCACCGGTTAGTCTGCAATGGCCGAACCAAGTCAGCTAATCGGCTTAGGGCTGAGTGGCAGCAACTGACAAATGTGCCTGTATCCAGAAGGCTAGTCAACCAACAACTGGTTCAAGCAGGCTATCGTGCCAGGCGTCCCCTGAGAAAGCCACGCCTGACCAGACAACACAGCCAGCGCCGATTGCAGTGGGCCATAGGGCACCGTCAATGGCAGCCAGGACACTGGAATCACGTGACCTTCAGTGACGAGCCTAGATTTCTGGTCTATCGTCAAGATGGCCGCATCCGAGTGCGCAGACATGTGCATGAAGCCTACAACGAAGATTGTATAGTGCCAAGAGTCCAAGCTGGAGGTGGTGGGGGTGACCGATTGTGCTGCTATTCATGCAGGGGGTAAAACTGACCTGGTTGTTCTGAATGGAAACCTGAACCAGTTCAAGTACAGGGCCATTCTGGAAGAAACATTGCTCCCATTTGCTCATGCAGCCTTTCGAGGAAACTGTGTCTTCCAAGATGACAATGCACGCCCTCATCATGCTCGCATGATCCAACGCTTTCTTGTTGACCGTGGTGTAGAGCATATGGAGTGCCCTGCCATGTCCCCGGATATGAATCCGATAGAGAACTTGTGGGCAGAATTAACGCGTCAAATCGACAACTTGGACCAGCAGCCGACCTCTGTGCGTGAATTGCAGCAGGCTATTGTAACGGCATGGCAAGCGATTCCTGTCCAAACCTTGGCAAATCTCGTGAACAGCATGCCTCAACGTGTACGTGCTCTACTGAATGCTCGTGGGGGTTACACGAAGTACTGAACTGCAATTTTACTGTCCGTAATCCCAGTCGTAATTTAACTTTTGTTTTTGTTAAAAAAAATTTTGGCTCATCTATCTATAATTCCAGTAATCTCTGTGTGTATGTGTGTGTGTATGTGTGTGTGTATGTGTGTGTGTCTGTGTGTTTGTCTGTGACCGCTGTTTCTCGACAACCACGGGTCCGATATACTTGAAACTTGCCAGGTATATTGCTGGGGACCTGAGGATGTGCCTTTTCAAGGTTTCATATTAATCGGAGAAGTAGTTACCGAGCTATGGCGATTTATTTACCAAACTAATCACAGAACAGGTTGCGGGGTAGGCCAGCCAATCACAGAACACGTTGTTGCGTAGGCGTGGCCGATGTGAATTCGAGGCGTAGCGGGCGCCATTTGGAGGAGCTGGGAGGACTCAGTCGTGATAGAGTGAGCCTGAGTGAGTATATCAAGACAAGAACAAGATCTAGAAGGAGGTATGTACGGTGCGATTCATATAATATATTGTTTAGTTATCGTCGATGAGGAATTTGGGGTCGGAATGGGTGATCGGCCTGGGTGACTGGGTCTCGACTAGATGCTGGGCCGCACCAAGGAACGGGCACCCACGTACGGGCACGTCCTAGTGTGTAAAATAAAGAGATACTTCTGGAAAACGTACAGAAGTTCAACACAGTACCATCCGTGAATTGAGTTCGATATCAGTTTACATCACTTTCAAGGATCAATTTCTTTGCTTCGAAATGTCAAATGTGGTTTTTGTTTCTTTTGAAGGTCACATTAACAAAATCTAGAATAATTTCAACATAATTCCAATGAAGTTTTGGTTCTAAGGCATCTTGAAAAGTAGGTTCACCCCCACAAAAAAAATATTCCATATTAAATGCCAAGTCTGTAGTACCACAGGCAAATTACCACAGAAATGTACCACAGCAACATAGGAAACAGAATTCCTGTGGTACTATTCCTGGAATAGTACCACAGGAAATGTACCACACAAATTGTACCACACAAATTGTACCACAGGAAATGTACCACAGGAAACGGAATTCCTGTGATACTATTCCAGGAATAGTACCACAGGAATGTTTACCACAGGAACCACTAAAATTCCTGTGGTAAAAATGTCCGAAAAAAACACAAGAATTGTGTGTGGTAAGTTCATGTGTTTTTTTTTTTGAAATTACCACAGGACATTTTTTTAAGGGTAGCCTTGCAGTCCCCATGACAATCTTCTCCATTTTGCCCTATTTTCTACATCTCCCCTTGTTATCCCCACTGCCCACATTTCTTCTTCCACCATCTTCAGCCAAGTCTTTCTCGTCTTCCCCGTCCTCTACTTCCTTCTACATTCATTTCCATCACTCTTCTCACCCAGTCACTTTCATCCTTCCTCAACACATGACCAAACCCTCTCAACCTGTTCCTCTTCACAGCATCAATCACAGGCTCTATTCCCATCATCTTTCGCAATTCATCATTTGTCTTCCTCTCTCTCAACGATACTCCACACATCCACCGAACCATTCACATTTCCACCCTTTCCAGCCTTCGTTGCTGCTCTACGTTCATTACCCATGTCTCGCTCCTATAAATCATAACACTTCTCACACATGCAGAATACACCTTTCCCTTCAGCTTCAACGACACTCCCCACCTCGTCAGCACGCCACTCAGTTCCCGAAACTTCTTCCGTGCACATCTCACTCCAGCAACCGTTGCCGAGTCTGATCCACCTTCTCCATTCAGCATTTCTCCTAGGTAACAAAATGTTTTCACACCTTCCAGCTTCACGCCGTCTCCAAGATCCAACTCAACATTTCCTCCATCTGCAGCTCCCTCTGTGCACACCTTACATTTGAATGTAGCTGCCACACTGGTTAATGACCCTCTCAGACCACTATATTTTTGATGAACCCACTCAGCGCACATTGTACATTGAATGGAGTTCACACCGACACACACAACCAACCAACTAACCTCATAACATATACAGCTCAAAACAACAACCACATACACATATCTCCATTTATCTTCCACACTCAGTCACTACCCCTTTCGGCTGAAATGAACCACCACCCTCAACCTGCACCGTTCGACGTGCCACCATAAACCTCCTCCAAATCCAAAGTGAGCATTTCAAGGCAGCCTGGGCCACTCTCACACATCCTCCTTCTTTCTGTCCCACACACTCCAAGCCGAGCAATAACTGCATAAAAGGATTTGCCCTCTACACCCCACCTCAAATGGCTGACAAGAAACACGCCAACCCTTCTCCCGACTGTCCGCCTCCAGCTCACTGTACTTTCCTCTCTTCCTTCATGCACCTCCTCCTTGTCTCTTCCCAAAATACTGACAATTCCCCGAAGATGACCTGTCTTGTTGCACCTGACCAAATGACAATGTCAGGCCACAACCTTGTCAGGCCGCAATGTTGTGATGAAGATCTCCGGGGAATGCCAATTGCGGCTTTAGACATGCCACCACCTGCCAATCACAAGCATTTGACAGACTTCTTTCCTTCCACCTCCTCTTTCCACCTCTTACCACTTGGCCCTCTTTGATGATAGCACATGCTTGCCCATTTTGATATGACTAGATGAGATACCCGTTCTAAGTCTGGGAAATTTTGGGTATGTGGGGTGGGGGGAGGGGAGGTGTGAGGGAGTGGGAGGGGGAGGTGGGAGGGAGTGGGGCAGGGAGGTGTGAGGAAGTAGGGGAGGGTGTGGGGGAGTGGGTGGGATTGGGGGGAATGTGGAGAGGGTTGTTGAAGAAAGGGGAGAAGGGCCGTGAGGGTAGAAAGTGGAGTGAGGGAGATACCTGGGCATCCAGGTGAACTTGAGTTTCGGGGTGAGATTTGGAAGGGGTGAGGTTGTGAATGGCGTGGGGGTGTTGGGTGGGGGAAAGCCAAAGTGCAAAAACCTATCTGGAGGAATGGTGACACTTGATGCCAATTGAGAGCCCGATGGGTCAGACGGTGTGGCCAGGAATAAGAACACACACACGCACACATGCACACACCTTGGTAATACGAGTTGTCACAACCTTTATCGCATCAGTCAGCCAACCCTCACATATGGAGAATACAGTGCAGAGGGGAAGAGAGAAATTCTGCCATTATTGCTTCCGTGATAAATAGATGGTATTGTAGCGGCTACCGCTGGGTTTTCACAATCGCCTTGCACCTATCAAGGACGCGGAGCGATCACCATGCCGGGCTCGTCCAGGACGCCCGGGCAGGCTCGCCTTCAACTTGCCAGGCCGCAGCCAGGACGCTGGGCCACGCCCCCTCTCGCCTTTCCTGGGCAAACGCTCCGGGATAATATGTATATATATTGCTGCCCGATAAATGGGCTTTTCAGAGTGCCTGAGTGTTTGGTTTGATTAAAGCAACTCGGATGAATTCCAGCTTTTTGTCGCGTCCATTCTTCCGATCGACGTGGGAGCCCCAGCTCCTTCATTGGTGACCTACCGACATGGACACGGCAGTCGCCCTTAAACTGCCTACCTTCTGGGAGGCTCACGCGGCGGTTTGGTTCGCACAGGCGGATTCCCTGTTCGCCCTGTGAGGCATCACGGCCGACGACACCCGCTTCCACCATGTGGTAGCAGCGCTCGGTTCGGCCACCGCGGCCCGCGCCCTGAGCCTCCTCGAGAGCCCACCAGCCGCTGACAAATACGGCGCGACTAAGAAGCTTCTCCTCGACGCTTTCGCCCTCCCATTGGCGGAACGCGCACGGCGCCTGCTCGACCTGCCCGAGCTCGGCGACACGCGCCCTTCCGAGCGAATGGACTACATGCTTTCACTGCTCGGCGAGCACTCTCCGGCATTCCTGTTCCGGGAGCTGTTCCTCCGTCAGCTGCCTAACCCGGTACGCCTCGCCCTGGCAAGCACGACGATCACAGATCCCCGGGCCCTTGCCAGAGAAGCCGACAAGATCTCCGCCGCAGGACAGCGCATTGCAGCGGCGACATGGGACCCACCGCCGTCCGACGCAACACCCATGGCGCCCGAGCACCCGGCACGGTCGACGACCGAACTGCCGACGCAATTGGCGGCCGCTACACTGAGCCGACCACCTCCAGCACGACGACCGGGGCCTCCACCTGACCAAGCGTGGTGTTACTATCATGCCAGGTTCGGACAGAAGGCCCGGACATGCCGACCCCCGTGCACCTTCGGCAGGCCGGGAAATGGCCGGGCCGGCGTTCATTACCAGCCATGAGCGCCGGCCACACGGGCAACTTGCTGTTCATCACGGATAAAGCGTCCGGACGGCGCTTCCTGTGCGACATCGGCGCCCAACTGAGCATCATACCCGCCTCTGACCAGGACAGGCAATCCGCGGTTTGCGGCCCCTCCTTGGTTGCGGCCAACGGATCGACCATCCGCACCTTCGGCCCGCGCAACGTCACCCTCTGCTTCGGCGGCCAACGCTTTGCTTGGACGTTTGTAACCGCAAACGTGCCCATGGCTCTGCTAGGCGCCGACTTCCTCTGCGCACACGGACTGCTGGTGGACGTCCAACGGCGTCGTTTAATCAACGCCGAAACCTTCAGCTCCCTGGTATGCACATTGAGCAGCTCCGCGCCGACCGAGCTGGCATGCGCCGTCCCGGCGGCGAACGAGTTTGCTCGCCTGCTCATGGAGTTCCCGGCCCTCACGCGGCCGACGTTTTCGGCCGTCGCAGTACGGCATGGGATCGAGCACCACATACCAACCACGGGCCCGCCGGTCTACGCCAGGGCCCGCCGCCTCAACCCAGCCAAGCTCGCCGTGGCGAAGGCCGAATTCGACGCGTTGGAGCACCTCGGCATCGTGCGGCGCTCCGATAGCGCGTGGGCCTCGCCACTGCACATCGTGCCAAAGCCGGGGGGTGGATGGCGCCCGTGTGGCGACTACCGCCGTCTCAATGACGCTACCACCCCCGACAGGTACCCGATCCCGCATATCCAAGACTTCTCCGCCCGTCTGGCGGCACGGGTCATTTGTTCGAAAATTGATCTCATACGGGGATATCACCAGGTACCTGTCAGGGCGGCCGACGTCCCTAAAACGGCAGTCATCACGCCGTTCGGCTTATTCGAATTCTTGCGGATGCCGTTTGGTCTCAAGAATGCGGCTCAGGCGTTCCAGCGCTTGATGGACGGCGTGCTGCGTGACCTGCCGTTCCTTTTCGTTTACCTGGACGACATCCTCGTCGCCAGCACGTTCCGGGCCGAGCACCTCCTCCACCTCCGAACACTGTTCGGGCGCCTCAGCGAGCACGGCCTCATCGTCAACCCGGCCAAATGCTACTTCGGCACGACGGCCGTTGATTTTTTGGGCCACCACATCACCAAGAACGGGGCCGTGCCGCTGCCAACCAAGGTCGAGGCCATCACCACGTTCCCGCGTCCCCACACCATAAAGGCCCTTCAGGAATTCCTGGGAATGGTGAATTTTTATCACCGCTTCGTGCCCCGCGCTGCTCAACTCATGCGGCCCCTCTACGAAGCCCTCCGGGGCAAGCCGGCCAAGCACGACATCGCCTGGTCTGCAGCAATGGATGCGGCCTTCCAAAGCTCAAAGCGGGCCCTCGCCGACGCAACACTGCTCACTCACCCGGTGCTCAACGCTCCCATCGCCCTCACCACGGATGCCTCCGACTCCGCGGTGGGCGCCATACATGAGCAATGGGTGAACGGGGTTTGGCAGCCACACGCTTTTTTCAGCCGGCAGCTCCGGCCGAACGAGCTCAAATACAGCACGTTTGACCGGGAGCTCCTCGGTCTACACCTGGCCGTCCACCATTTCCGCCACCTCCTGGAGGGCCGACCTTTCACGGCGTTCGTCGACCACAAGCCGTTGGTTTACGCCATGGCCAAGGTCACGGAGCCGTGGTCGGCCCGCCAACAGCGCCACCTCTCCGCCGTGTCGGAGTTTACCACGGACAGCCGGCACGTCGCTGGCAAAAACAACACCGTGGCCGACTGTCTTTCCCGGGCCAGCGCGAACGCGGTCCACCTGGGCGTGGACTTTGAGGCTTATGGCGGCGGCCCAAACCACCGACACCACGGTGCAAGCCCTCCGGGCGGCGGACACGGGCCTCCGCCTGGCCGACATCCCCTTCGCGGACACTGTCCTGCTCTGCGACGTCTCCCAAGGCCAGCCTCGCCCCATCGTGCCCGTCACCTGGCAACGCCGCATCTTCGCCTCCCTCCACGGCCTTTCCCACCCGGGCCGGAAAGCTTCCCAGAAGCTGGTGTCGGCGCGATTCGTCTGGCACGGCCTTCGTCGGGACGTCCGCGATTGGACCAGCACCTGCACGGCCTGCCAACGGGCCAAGGTCCAACGACACACCCAGGCCCCGCTGGCACCTTTCACCGTGCCCGAACGACGTTTCGACCACGTCAACGTGGATCTGGTGGGCCCCCTCCCCCCGTCACGGGGGTTCACACACCTGCTCACCATGGTGGACAGGACCACCAGGTGGCCGGAGGCCGTTCCCCTCGTCTCCACCACCACCGCCGACGTGGCGCAGGCTTTCATCGCCACCTGGGTCGCCCGCTTCGGCGCACCGGTGGACATCTCGTCAGACCGCGGACCACAGTTCACCTCCGAGCTGTGGGGCGCGGTCGCCCGCAACGTGGGGGTCAAGCTCCACCGTACTATGGCCTACCACCCCCAAGCAAACGGGTTGTGCGAGCGATTCCACCGCTCCATGAAGGCCGCGCTCATGGCCGGCCTTCAAGACGGCGGTTGGGCCGACCGGCTGCCGTGGGTCCTTTTGGGCCTCCGCACGGCCCCCAAGGAGGACCTCCAGGCATCCACCGCCGAGCTTGTCTATGGCCAGGCGCTACGCGTCCCGGGCGAATTCGTGCCCGACGCTACCAGTCCCTGGTCCGCAGCTCACCAGCGCTCGGACCTCCAGGAGGCCGCCCGACGGTTTGCCCCCGTGCCAACATCCCACCACGGTGACCCCCAGTCCTACGTCCCCCCAGCACTTCGCACAGCGGAGTATGTTTTTGTGCGTCACGACGCACATCGGGGGCCACTCCGGCCGCCGTACGACGGGCCCTTCCGGGTGCTGCGACGGGACGACAAGTCGTTCGTCATTGACATCGGCGGCAGGTCGGACCGGATTGCGGTGGACCGCCTCAAGCCGGCGCACGTGGACGTCGACCACCCACCACGGGTGGCCCTTCCGCCGCGGCGAGGCCGCCCCCCGTCCACGGTGCCCCCCACTCGACTGCCCACCACCACACCAGACCCCCTCCCACGACCCGCCAGGGGTCGCTTCGCCGGGTCATCAGGACCCCCCTCAAATTGACCCTGCCGGTGCAAGTCGATTCTGGGGGGACGTGTGTAGCGGCTACCGCTGGGTTTTCACAATCGCCTTGCACCTATCAAGGACGCGGAGCGATCACCATGCCGGGCTCGTCCAGGACGCCCGGGCAGGCCCGCGCTCAACTTGCCAGGCCTCGGTCGGGACGCCCGGGCATGCCCGGGCAGGCTCGCCCTCAACTTGCCAGGCCGCAGCCAGGACGCTGGGCCACGCCCCCTCTCGCCTTTCCTGGGCAAACGCTCCGGGATAATATGTATATATATTGCTGCCCGATAAACGGGCTTTTCAGAGTGCCTGAATGTTTGGTTTGATTAAAGCAACTCGGATGAATTCCAGCTTTTTGTCGCGTCCATTCTTCCGATCGACGTGGGAGCCCCAGCTCCTTCATTATAGTGTTTTAACCGACAGGTTTTCAGAACCCTCCATTTCCCCTCTCCCCATCCTCCCCCTTCCCTTACCTCCCCCCTGCCTACCCTATCCCCCCCCTCCCTTCCCCGCCTCTCTCCATCACCCCTCTCTACATATCCCTAGCACGAAGCGACTATGTTGCCTGGCAACGCCGGGTACTCTTGCTAATATATGGACACATATTGCTGAATTAGTGCTGCATTTGTTGGTAGCCGGTATTACAAATCATCTTTCTTTATCTTATGATATTGAGTATGATATGTTGAATTAAAAAAAATTCTGAAATAACAAAAATGATAAAAGTGCATTTCTACAAATGTACCACACAGCACCGTCAGAGAGACCTTTGATGAAGCCCCATTCGGGTAGGAGTGCCCACTAGTTCAATGAATAAGGATAGGGATAAAAGCTGTCACCGCCAACATATCTCAGAGTGATTTTTCCAAGACTTTTTAGTATCGTGGTTAACTTTGATGTTAAAGATTTGGTTCTTTCCCCACTAGCTGGCGTGGGTTGTATCACCATGGCTACCCACCTTTGGCAAACCAAACCACATTTAACATGGCGAGTTTGCCAAACATCACCCAAGATGAATTGATGGAGCTTTTCAATCCTACTGTGAACAGAAGTAAATAGCCCGAAGTAGGCCAACAAGTGTAGAACTTGATTCCATTGCATCAGCATTCTTTTGTGAGACAAGGTGAAAAATTACATTAGCATAATTCCACATTGAACTGGGCAAGTACTTTACATCGTCAGCAAAACGTATCACTCACTATCCATCAACTTCAGGTTTCTGTGAATCACTCGAAAAGCCTTTTCATTCTTGGGGTCTTGTTTAGGTCAGCAATATGATCACCATAAGTGAGCCTTTCATCAATCAAAACACCAACATCTTTCTCAACCAGTGTATTATACATATCAAAGGATCACATCATGGTCACATCCATCATACAGATACAATGACTAATTATTATAAGTATTGCACAATAAAACCTGTATGTTCACATAGTTTGAGAACGATCAAATGCTTTACTGCAAGGAGGGGTAACGTGACTTTCAGGCCACCCTGTGCATCGTACTTGCCATGACATGATCACTCATCAGTTTGGTCCATCTGTCCGTGTCCTTTAGCAATTGGAGTGCTGCGGATCATTCTGGAAGGAATTTGTGCTGCTTATCACCAATCAAATAATTTCCCAATTAATACTGATGAGCAATTGCAGCTCAGCGCACCTTGGCCGAACCAAGTCATTGCAGCGCACCTTGCAGCAGACATGTCTATTGTTAGTCTTGGCACAGTAAATGCGCTTTTATCAAATACAAGTTTGCAAACACTATTGAAAACCATCCGTAGTATAGGGGTAACTTTGATGGTAACTTTGATAGTTTGTGGAGGTTTGTAGATCGCTTGTTTACCACCTTTTAACCCTTAATCACCTCTTCATTATTTTTATGCCTCCTCACCAGAAGGTGGCCGGACGCATTATGTTTTTGTGTTGTCCGTCCGTACGTCCGTCCGTCCGTCCATGGGCTACACCTCGTTTTTCTCAGCAAGCACATGTCCGATTGAGACTAAACTTTCAGGGTAGAAGCGACACCCATGTAGAATGTTTGATAATTGTGACGTGATATGTCACGTGGTATGGCAACCATCTTGGATTAAACGGAAATAATTAAAAATATATTTCTCGGAAACCGCTGAATGGAAAGATTTTAAAGTTGGCACATTGTCAAGTACTCCCAATGGGGGAACAAAACCATGACAATGATGACATCATCAGTGAAGTGGTATACCAGCGAAAAATGTTTCAATATAATGCCTTATCCTATAAAAATCTGAAATTGCATGCACATTATCTATGACGCATTTGTATTGAAATATTAAATTTATGACATCATAGGTCGCTCCCATGGTTTGGCAGCCATATTAGATTTAACCGAAAACCTCAAAAAAAACATCTCCCAAACCACCAAAGCGATCGACTCAAAACTTTACATATGTCATCAACTCGGCATGGCGATTAAAAGTGGATCACGAAAAAGTCATCGGTCACATGAAGTGGCAGCCATACTGGAATGAAGGAAAATATTAAGTAATTATATCTCAGAAACCGCTTACGCTATCGATGTGAAACTTTACAAATGTCATCGAACACCATTGCTCAATAAACACTACATAACCAAAAGTATGTGGACACCGGAACATCGAACATCTCATTCCAAAATCATGGGCATTAATATGGAGTTGGTCCCCTCTTTGCTGCTATAACAGCCTCCACTCTTCTGGGAAGGCTTTCCACTAGATGTTGGAACATTGCTGTGGGGATTTGCTTCCATTCAGCCACAAGAGCATTAGTGAGGTCGGGCACTGATGTTCGGCGATTAGGCCTGGCTCACAATCGGCGTTCCAATTCATCCCAAAGGTGTTCGATGTGGTTGAGGTCAGGGCTCTGTGCAGGCCAGTCAAGTTCTTCCACACCGATCTCGACAAACCATTTCTGTATGGACCTCGCTTTGTGCACGGGGGGCATTGGCATGCTGAAACAGGAAAGGGACTTCCCCAAACTGTTAACATAAAGTGGGAAGCACACAGTCATCTAGAATGTCATTGTATGCTGTAGCGTTAATATTTCCCTTCACTGGAACCAAGGGGCCTAGCCCGAACCATGAAAAACAGCCCCAGACCATTATTCCTCCTCCAACAAACTTTACAGTCGGCACTATGCATTCGGGCAGGTAGCGTTCTCCTGGCATCCGCCAAACCCAGACTCGTCCGTCGGACTGCCAGATGGTGAAGCATGAATTCATCACTCCAGAGAACGCGTTTCCAGGGTCCAATGGCGGAGAGCTTTACACCACCCCAGCCGACGCTTGGCATTGCGTGTGGTGATCTTAGGCTTGTGTGCGGCTACTCGGCCATGGAAACCCATTTCAGGAAGATCCCGACGAACAGTTGTTGTGCTGACGTTGCTTCCAGAGGCAGTTTGGAACTCGGTAGTGAGTGTTGCAACCGAGGACAGACGATTTTTATGAGCTGCAGCACTCAGTGGTCCCGTTCCAGTGAGCTTGTGTGGCCTACCACTTTGCGGCTGAGCTGTTGTTGCTCCTAGACGTTTCCACTTCACAATAACAACACTTACAGTTGACCGGGGCAGCTCTAGCAGGGCAGAAATTAAATGAACTGACCTATTGGAAAGGTGGAACCCTATGATGGTGCTACGTTGAAAGTCACTGAGCTCTTCAGTACGGCCCATTCTCCTGCCAATGTTTGTCCATGGATATTGCATGGCTGTGTGCTTGATTATATATATATATATATATATATATATATATATATATATATATATATATATATATATATATATATATATATATATACCTGTCAACAATGGGTGTGGCTGAAACAGCCAAATCCACTAATTATAAAGGGGTGTCCGCATACTTTTGGTCATGTAGTGTAGTTTGAAAATAATGATGCTGTAGGTCACGTGCTTTGGCAGCGATCTTGGATAGAAAAAAGAACCTTATCCAATCAACACAAAACTTCACAAACATGTTCCCCTACCCATACATATGCAGAGTGCACATTTTGATGCCATATGTCACGTGGTTTGGCAGCCATATTGGCTTGAAAGCCGATAGTTAAAAACCTCCTTCTCTGAAACCACTTCACCGATCAATGTGAAACCTGTCATGTCTGGTAAAAATGTGCTACTTGAGAACAGCTGAAGTGATTTAAATCAAACCTGTTTATTTTTAGGTCAGTCAACGAGGGCATCTACCCGTTGTCACAGGCAGGGACTACGTGGAGGCATATTGGCGACGCAGTCAAATTGCTCCAGTTAAATATGGTTCCAAGAGCCAATGGATTAGTCTTGATTTCCATTGCTATCTCATGCTTGGCATTGCTGATCTAAAACAACCAAGTATTTTGGAGGTGAAAATGCTGTCATTGCGAATACACAAATCCATAATTTCCACTGACTCATACAATGTGGAAAGGAATGCCAATATTGGGATGAGACTTTAACGTAGGTCTACGAAAACGCAGACAAAGTTACTCACAGAAGAAGTGCGAATCAGCCTTGATATCTGTGCCACCAAAGGTGGACGGGGGTTATGTTTTCACCCATGTCTGTCTGTTTGTCTGTCTGTCTGTGAGCATGATATATCAAAAAGTTGTGGATGGTTTCGGATGAAACTTGGTGACTAAGTTGGATAGGTGACAAGGACTAATTGATCTCATTTTGGTGAAGATCTGGATTCCGATCCGAATGCCAGCAATTATTTATTTTATTTTTGAAGTGATTCTTCACCATTGAGAGAAAGGGACAAACTGATATAAATAATATCGCACGATATTTTAAAAAGTTGCGGACGACTCCTCCTGTAGAATTTTTAAATGACAACTATGGCGTCATAAGTCACGTGGTATGGGCGCCATCTTGGAAAAACCGAAAAAAATTGCACCTCTATATCTCCGAAATTGCTCCATGGAAAAAAATTAAATATGCCTCATTGGCAAGTACTCCGCATGGGGAACAACATATATTCATGATGATGTCATCGGTGTCTTCGTTGTGACGTCATAATTACACGTCACGCTTGATCTGATCAGTTTGAAATTTCGAGCATGATCTACACAAACATTGTATGGGCGAAATAAAATTGATGACGTCATCGGTCACGTGGTTCGGCAGCCATGTTGGATTGAACATAAATCTACGTCGTAAATAAACCACACAAACACAGCAGCAAATAAACACCACAATAACAAGTCTTGGTGAGTGTGTGCAATCTCTGATTGCTCTTTCTTGTTTTGCGAATGCTTCCTCATTGTTGCTTGAAGACAGACCTACATATGGACCTAACTTGTGCTTGAAAACTCACATCACTTCTAACTATTAGGTGCAATCGCCACTCAGAGCAACTGGGACCAGGTACTCAATACTTGAAATAAAATGACGTATGCATGGTGATAAAAATGAAGTCATTTTGGCGAGGTAAATCTCCATGCTTGAATCAAACTCACGTACTAAAAGAGTAAAACATATCATCATTATGAACATTCAAGGAATAGGATTTCCAATATCATTTCAGGCAAGTCACTCTTCCCTTACAAGTCTTCCATTCTATCTCAGTTAGATGCAAATCACAAGTCACTAAATTCTCCAGCGGTCCTACAACTGGTACAGTTGCCTCTCATTTTCGTTTGCACTGATGACCTCATTTTACTTATTATGTCAAAGCTCTGTCTCCTAATTAGTGACGATGGTCGATTCATAATGAATGTCTTTCAGTTTGAATTTAGTGTTCACGATACAGTCTCATTGTTAAAGACAAGTGCTCCTTTAAACCAGACAAGCAGTGCTTTGGGTTTGGAGGAGTCTTTCAAATCCTAATCGTAAGTCTAATTACATAGCGAACTTTGTGTTTTACAACTCCTGGACTCCAGCAGCGAAAGAAAAAACAAGAAACATTGCTTTGTGTCTTCTATTACTCAGGCTTGGTTGATTCATCACCATCAAATTGAACGTGCATCAGGCATTTGATTACTTCCACCACAACACCTCCGATACCACCTTTTCTGCTTTGTACATCGTAGCCCTTATTGAGTGTGTCTGGTGTGTAATGATCGAGCCATGACTTCCTTCACTGCTCCCTTCAACTTTTCAATTGTGTTTAATCATATCAGCCATCCCTATTGGGTTTAATCACATCGTTCGGTTATCTAGACAAACGTAAAGTATTCTTGAACGTAAAGGAGGGTTTACCGTGGGAGTTGTTGTATGCAGATGATCTGGTGTTGATTGCGGAAAGTATGGATGGACTGAAGGAGAAGATGAACAAGTGGAAGGAATGTATGGAGGCAAAAGGTCTGAAGGTGAATATCGGAAAGACGAAGGTGATGGCAAGTGGTAAAGCATGTGGTGAGGTGGAAAGAACTGGGAAGTGGCCCTGTGCTGTGTGTAGGAAGGGTGTAGGAGTGAACTCCATTCAATGTACAATGTGCGCTGAGTGGGTTCATCAAAAATGTAGTGGATTGAGAGGGTCATTAACCAGTGTGGCAGCTACATTCAAGTGTAAGGTGTGCACAGAGGGAGCTGCAGATGGAGGAAATGTTGAGTTGGATCTTGGAGACGGCGTGAAGCTGGAAGGTGTGAAAATATTTTGCTACCTCGGAGACATGCTGAATGGAGAAGGTGGATCAGACTCGGCAACGGTTGCTCGAGTGAGATGTGCATCGAATAAGTTTCGGGAACTGAGTGGCGTGCTGATGAGGAGGGGAGTGTCATTGATCCTGAAGGGAAAGGTGTATGCTGCATGTGTGAGAAGTGTTATGATTTATGGGAGCGAGACATGGGTAATGAACGTAGAGCAGCAACGAAGGCTGGAAAAGGTGGAAATGCGAATGGTTCAGTGGATGTGCGGAGTATCGTTGAGAGAGAGGAAGACAAATGATGAATTGCGAAAGATGATGGGAATAGAGCCTGTGATTGATGCTGTGAAGAGGAACAGGTTGAGATGGTTTGGTCATGTGTTGAGGAAGGATGAAAGTGACTGGTTGAGAAGAGTGATGGAAATGAATGTAGAAGGAAGTAGAGGACGGGGAAGACCGAGAAAGACTTGGCTAAAGATGGTGGAAGAAGAAATGCGGGCAAGGGGGTTAACAAGGAGAGATGCAGAAAATAGGGCAAAATGGAGAAGATTGTCATGGGGACCGCAAGGCTAACCTCCGCTCTAGCAGGGAAAATGGCCTTAAAATGCCTGTTGTTGTTGTTGTTCGGCTATTCAAGACAGGTCATTCTGGCACTCTGGCATACAGTACCCTCCATAAGTATTGGAACAGCGAAGTTAAATTTGTTGTTATTGATATTTACTCAATAAATTTGAATTTCAGATCAAAGGATGAATATGAGGCAAGAGTACAGAAGGTCAGCTTTTATTTCTTGGTATTTCTATGTATTTAAGTTTTATCACTGTGGAAGAACAGCACTTCTTATGTTCAGTACCCCCATTTTAGGTAAGGACAAGTATTGGAACAGATGACTGACAGCTGTTTCTTGTTACATTGATTGTTCACACATAAAAGAGCTGAATCGGTCACAGTCCCCCTTAGACCCTAATTTTTACAATGCCGTGAACAAATGTTGGTACATCACGGGTGATGAAGGTTGTGACGAAGCCTGGTTTTTTTTCTTTGTTTTTTTTTGTATACAAGATCGAGGCTCGTTAAAGAGCTCGCATAGCAAACACATATTAGCACATAAGACACAAAAAACATAAACGGACATGTAAAACAATAAGGGGAGGGGGAGACAAGATGGGGGAGAGAGGGAAGCACACAAGCACAACAGTGGACAACAGGGACATCGGGAGATCTGTTCGAAGGGAGAGGGCCAGCGATACACGGTACAAAACAAATTGACACCACAAGGAATTTCAGGAATGAAGTCGGGGATTGAAAGATGTGGATTTGGGGTGTATTAACGGGGGTATAAAATATCAAGGTTTTGGATGGGGGAAGATAAGAGATGGTGGTGAACAGCTGTTTTAAAGACCTGGAGGGAGGAGTGGGATTGAAGAGAGTGAGGGAGTTTGTTCCAGAGGTGGGAGAAAAGAGGAATGAAGGAGTGAAGGTGAGCAGAGAGTCTTGATTTTGGCAATTTCACCAGAAGAGGGTTGCTGGCAGATCTTCAGCATTCCACTTGCTGAAGAAGAGACTAAAGTCAGAACCCCCCCCCCCCCCCCCAGACAAACAATAACTGAAAACGGCTGCACTAAAAGCTTGGCAAAGCATCTCAAACGAAGATACCAAGAGTTTGGTTATGTCTTTGGGCCATAGGCTCAATTCAGTTATTGCATGCAAGGGATATTTAACCAAATACTAATTATTATAGTACTTTAATTTACTTTAAGTTAATCTGTTCCAATACGTATGCCTACCTGTAATGGGGGCACTAAACATAAAAATACTATTGTTCTACAATGGTAAAATATATATACCTGGAAATACCGAGAAATAAAAGATGACCTTCCGTATTCTTGTCTCATATTCATCTTTTGATCTCAAATCCAAATTTCTTGAGTTTATAGCAATAATAACAAATTATATTTCATACTTATGAATGGCACTGTATATCTTAAAGAATGAAGATCACCTCAATTCTGTTTCAAATTATCAGGAGATAGTGATCCCTCCCATTCTCTTGCAATGTCGTCCAAATGAAGGAAACATCCATTCCACCACTGTTTCTTGCAATGGAGACGTGTTGGAGAACTTTTAGGACCTTTGTGCGTTTGTGCAATTGACACAACAGCCAATTTGTCAGAATCAGGTCGATTGTACGCAAAGCTATGAAATGATGGATACATATTTCGACAGCCACATTGGTGAGAACTCGTATGAAAAATAATCTCTCGAAAGAAACACACCTGAAAGGTAGTGCGCAAAGTAAGCATTATGAGCAATTGTCTTGGGCACTCGTTTATGCATCCAAAAAAACATAAGCATGACAAAAATGTACAGCTTCTAGTGCAGAGCTAAAATGCAGAAGGACACCAGATTACATGTGGATAAAACACACACAAGTGAGAACATGCGTACACTCATGATATTCCACACATGCACCTGTACATTGAGAAAAATAAACATGTTTGTAACTAAAGGTATTAAAAAAACACCCGCACACACAACAACCAAGGGAGCTTCCGGGAGGCCTCGAGTGGTGCAACGGAAGCCCCGTTTGTGACGCTCGATGGGGCGAGTGTGTTGGAGAGTAATTACAAAAATCACTCCCAACAAAGGGTCACAGACCCTCAACAAAGAAAGCTCTGGGAAGTCTGAGCAGACAAACCAAGCAGCCAGGGTCCGCCCTGTTAAGATAGATGGCTGCACCCTCCCCAAAAAGGAGGCAGAGTCCTGCATCAAAGTGCAAAGCTACAGGGGTGCTGCCTGTCTCAGAGGAAACATCTAAGTGAGTAATGAGAATAAAAATGAAAGCTGGAATGCTGAGGGGATGGGGAACATCCTTCTATGCAGAAGGTGCTCTGCATCTGAAGCTAGGAGGCTGGGCGGTGAAAGAGACTGAATCATGGCTACAGATACAAATTATAATGGACAGAAAGACAAAGAGGTACAGAGACACAGAGGAGAGGAGGAGGGTGAGGAATGTGATCTGGAAGAGGAGCTGGCTAATAATATAGAGGAGGTGTGAATGGCACCAATTGAAGAAAGACCACGACTAATTTGGCTACATGATAATAAACACACTAATCGTGCACTAATCAGCAGAACAAACAAATCTTTTTTTTAAATACCAAAATCTGCCGCGCTGAAAGAAATTTAAACACAATACTATTCTTTTCAACAACCCCCCCCCTCCCCCCCTGGCAACACTATTCTCTATTCATTCAGGAAAAAGTAACAACGGAATAACCGCAAGAACAGAACCGGTTCCACAAATAAAAACCAAGCACCACCAAGGAAGCAACAACTCGAGAGCCGGAGGGAGATGCTCAAAAAGGAGACAAGACAAATACAGCCATTCCAAAGAGGAAATCAATGCCCAAAACTACAGAGGAAGAAGAAGAAGAACCACATTTAGAGGCCATTTTTCCCCGCAGAGCGGGGGTTGGCCTTTTTCGGGCACCGTGGTCCCCTTTTTGAAGCGATGTTTTTATGGCCGGATGCCTTTCCTGCCGCCAACCCTGTTAGTCACCTCTTGCGACACACAGGGAATTACCAGTCAGCTGGTACTCAATTTGCGGACCTCAGAAGGATGACAGGCTGAGTCAACACCGCTGGTGTTAATTCAGCGATTTTTTTTTTTTTTTTTTGTATACAAGATCGAGGCTCGTTAAAGAGCAAGCATAGCAAACACATATTAACACATAAGACACATAGCACATTGACAGGGATTCGAACCCAGGATCCTAGGATCCCAAGCCGGCACCCTAACCGCTAAGCCAACACCAGCCAAAACTAAAGAGGAGAATCCAGAAAATAAAATACAAATATAAAATTGAAGACAAAGACCTAGAGGTAATGGTTGCTGAAAATAAACTGAAAATCGAAATGATAGCAAGGAAAATAAAAAACTATGGCTAGGATAACATGAGGAGAAAACAAGGCCAAATGTTTGAAAAAAACCCGAAAAGATTCTACCGGGAACTAGGGAAACAAAAGCAGAATATGTCATCCCCTCCTGAAAAAGATTAACTGGAACGATTCTGGAAAACAATTTATGAAGATCGAAAATAACACAATAAGGAGGCGGAACGGACCCGAAACCTGAAGAAGAAAAAGCAACATACTCCCAGTAATAATTGATGCAGAAAAAAACAAGACGACAACTTGCAAAGATGGCAAACTTCAAAAGCCCTGGCCCAGATGGGATACCAAACTTCTGGTTAAAACATTTTGATGTTCTCCATGTTCACTAGGCTCGAGCATTCAATGAACTTATCCAAAGGGATCAGAAAATGGGAGAGTGGATCAGAGAAGGTAACACCTTCCTCATCCCAAAATCTGAAGAGACCCAAATACCCCACAAATATCGGTCAATAACCTGTCTACCAACAACATTCAAGCTCTAAACAGGAATCATCACAGACACAATGTACCACAACCTAACACAACAAGGAGGCCCAGAGGCAGAACAGAAGGGATGCAAGAGAGGATGTTACGGAACAATAGACCACCTATTACTAAACAAGGCCATACTCGAAAATTGCAATACAATAAGAACCAAATTGCCCACAGCATGGATAGACAATAAAAAAGCTTTTGATGGTGTCCTAAATGCATGGAAGATAAAGTGCATGAAAACGTACAAGATAAATCCCCAAATAATCAAGCTGATTGAGAAAGCGATGGATCTATGGAATTCCACACTAATGCCACAACAGCACCCACAAGAAAAGTGTGAAATACCAAGAGTAAAGATACGACTCCGGATCTTCCAAAGAGAAAGCCTTTCCTCCCTCCTGTTTTGCCTGGCCCTGGACCCACTAAGTAACCTCATTAAATGAGCAAGGACACGGATACACCCTAACGTCCAATAAAACAACGTCCAGGGAAAAAGAAAGGTGACCTATCGACTGTACATGGATGATTTTAAAATCTTTGCAACGAATGATGAAAAATTGGCAGAATAATTGAAATTAGTGAAACGGTTCTCTGACAACATCCAAATGTCACCACAGGTGAGTTCAATTCAAAAGTAAAGGAGAATCACCTTGAAATCAAATAATTTCTATCAACTTCTAAAAGGTGCCAATAATATTGTCTGGGCCATTTTAGGATTTCTGTGTGGAATAAGCTAAGAGTTAGTAATTTTTTCGGCTTTGTTGTTTTGTTCCACTGCGAACCAAATAAATACAAATGTGGATACCAAAAGATTTATAAATTACAACAATTTTCTGGAACAAATGGTGCATTATTTGAAAAAGTGCAAGGGTGCCAATATTTTTGGCCATGGCTGTATGTTTGAACGGAACTGACACTGTATGGATTCGTCAGATCGCACCTTGTTCCGTGCCATGAGATGGTTCCTAACACTACTTTGACATGCTATCCTCCCCAGCGATTGCCATTTTGCTGTTCTTGTCCAAAGGTAAGCATGATGATATGACCAAGGCAGAGTGGGACACAAGGTTCCAGGTGACACTTTTGTTTGAATGCATATTGTTTATGAGCTTCATTAATGCTACAACACTGTTTCTCTTTTACCAGGGGTAGAGTACTTAACATAGATAAAAGCTGGATTCAATTATCTTTTTCTTTTATCTTGTATCTCCCTCTCCCCTCTCTGCCTCTCCACCTAATTATTGCACAGCTCTCTGTCTGTGAAGCACCATGGCGACAGTTATATCGAATTTACCCCAAAATGGAAGTTACAAAGGCAAGCAAGCTACTGATGAGCTATTCTGCCGTCTTTCACTTTACCAGAGCTATTTGGATACTAGAGTGGTGTCATAGTTTCCCTGCGCTCGCCAAGCGAAAAGCGGGGTTGAGCGATCGTTTGCGTGCGTACGTATGTATGTCGTTCATAGGTGTATACATTTTAAAAATTCATTTTCTCGGTAAATGTTGGTCTGATTGACAAATAATTGCACCACAAGAGCGCCTCCTCTTATATAAATTTTAGTGATAACTAGAACTGCCAATTATGACGTCATAGGTCACGTTGTACAAACGCCATTTTGGAAAAACGTTTCAGCTCTATCTCCAAAACTACTCAATTCAAAAATTCAAACATGGCTCATTGTCAAGTACTCCCCATGGAGAATAAGATATTGTCGTGCAGATCCCTCAAGGTTAACACCAGGGACCGCGGAAGACCAAACGGCTTTAATGGAGGCGACGTCCAAATACGGATTTTGCCATCAACTGCGGGAAGGAGAAGTGAAGAGGAAGAGGTGGGAGGGCTTACCTATAGTGATCCGACTGCAGCTCTGATCCTGCAGGGGATTAACTCAAATGAACACAAGATTTGAAGGGAAAAGAAAATAATACAAGGGTTTATTTTAAATAAAGGTCGGGACAGGGAAACGCGATGATAAATAACGGTCCTAGGTTGGGACGTCCCCACAACTCACTTCAGATACGAGACAAAGGAAAATCAAATAAGGAAAATAAAACGTTATGGCATGTATTTGTGAAATGTGGCGCATCCTTATCTGTCAGCAGTCTGTGTGTCTGTCGTCCAACGCGGCCCCCTCAGTCCGCCTCGCTCGTGCGCTCCGCCAGGCCCCGAGCGACCCACTCAGCGGCACGCTCCACTCCAACCCCTCGTCGGTCCAACACACGAGGTCACTCTTGCTCCGAGCACCAATGCACCACAAGCAACTAAAAGCACCACGCGGAATCAAAAGCACCACGCGTCCAACACAGGCCCAGCGATCCCCACACGAAGCCAATCTCCAACCCGAAGGGGCCCATCTCCAACACGAGGTCCAGCGCGAAGAGAGACAAAAAGACAAAGAGCAAAGAGAGGTCGTGTAGCGCCAAGAGAGCAAATGTCGTCCAGCGCATTCTTTTATAACCTTCCCTCTGACGTCAGTCTTGGCGCACCACCAACCAGGGCCTCGTAGCTTCCCGCCGTCCACCGAACCTTCTAGCGCCTTCCCTCCAATGAACAACCTCCTTATCAGTTGCGTCTTCGCGCCTCCCGCCATGATTGGCTGGAGGTTCGCGCCTTCCGCGCCAACCAATCACACATTCCCTGTGGCGTGGGTTACAACTCGTCTCACACGATGTTGCTCGGCCAGCTGGTGGTGCGGCTGACGGTGGCCATCCGGCGGTGCCCCGATCTGGCTTCCTGCCGGTCTTCTTCCAAAGTCATTGTAAGGCAAGGGAACTAATTAATGTGTGCACTAAGGACCTATCTAAGTGTTTATATGTGTGCGTTGCCATAAGGGACAAAGGAATGATTACCAGGTCTGACACACAGGGGTGTTATCTTACTCCCTACAACTATTTAACACACGAACATCCTTGTATGTTCACAGGTATACTATTACCCCGACAAACCACCTAAAAACATAGAACTTATTACAAGGTTGATTCCCTATCGCGACAGTTGAATACCTACCTATACAGATCTACCTGGCTCTAGATATTCCTTTACCCCCCGACATAACAATATATATGTATTACATCGGTGACTGAATTTAAAATTTTGAACCCAAGTTGGTGGTGGGGGGAGAGAGTAGGGAGTGTACCCTAAAAGCATGACGTGTGTGAGAGATTGCTAAGTTAAAAAGTATTTTCCCCAATTGACTATAATGGCTCAGAGACAAATTAGACTTCAGTGAATAGAAACGAGGATGTGAATGCATCAAATGCTTGAAAATTATGTGGCAATTCAACTCCATGTCGCTCAATTATTTGAATGTGTCACATTGTCTGCCCTCTCTCTTTCTCATATGTGGAGTTATTATCAAATTAGTCGCCGTGTCAGGAATCAACAGAGAGAAGTTATATTTCTTTGAAATCTCCATTTTAAAATGGCATTGCAATGGAAGCATTTTTGCATTTTGCAAATGCTTCCCAAGTCCAGTGCAACACAGGACGAAGCAGGATCCTTAAAGGGCTTCTTGTCCAAGAATGGGCTCAACAGAGAAATGTCCTTCCAAATGTATATTACTATTAATTATAATATTATTAGGTTTCCTATACAATTTCCTATACAACATACAGTGCATTCAGAAAGTATTCAGACCCCTTCACTTTTTTCACATTTTGTTATGTTGCATCCTCATGCTGAAATGGTTTAAATTCATTTTTTCCCCCATCAATCTACACTCAATACCCCATAATGACAAAGAGAAAACAGGATTTTAGAAAGTTTTGCAAATTTATTAAAAAGAAAAAACTGAAATATCACATTTACATAAGTATTCAGACCCTTTGCTATGAAACTTGAAATTTAGCTCAGGTGCCTCCCATTTCTCTTTATCATCTTTGAGATGTTTCTACACCTTGATTGGAGTCCCTTGTGGTAAATTCAATTGATTGGACATGATTTGGAAAGGCACACACCTGTCTATATGAGGTCTCACAGCTGACAATGCATATCAGAGCAAAAACCAAGCCAGGAGGTCGAAGGAACTGCCTGCAGAGCTCAGACAGGATTGTGTCGAGGCACAGATCTGGGGAAGCCTATAAAAAAATCTCTGCTGCATTGAAGGTTTCCAAGAGCACAGTGGCCTCCATAATTCTTAAATGGAAGAAATTTGGAACAACCAGGACTTTTTTTTCTTCTTTTTTTTTGTATACACAGTCGAGGCTCGTGAAAGAGCTAACATTTATCAAACAAACAAATCAAACAAACAAGCAAACGAAGTATATAAAAGGGGGAGCGGTCGACAAGATGGGGAGATATAGGGAGGAAGCACACAAACACAACATTTGAGAGCAGGGACATCGGGAGATGTGTGGGAGGGAGAGAGCCTGGGGGGAGGCAGGATAGGCATAAAACGCAAGGACACCAAGAACTAGAGCTGGCCGCCCGGCCAAACTGAGCAATCGGAGGAGAAGGGCCTTGGTAAGAGAGGTGACCAAGAACCCGATGGTCACTCTGGCTGAACTCCAGAGATCCTGTGTGGAGATGGGAGAAACTTCCAGGACAACCATCACTGCAACACTCCACCGATCTGGGCTTTATGGCAGAGTGGCCAGACGGAAGCCTCTCCTCAGTGAAAGACACATGAAAGCCTGCTTGGAGTTTGCAAAAAAGCACCTAAAGGACTCTCAGACTGAGAAACAAGATTCTGTGGGCTTTCATGTGTTCTCCCGATACGTTTTCATGTGTCAACTCAAGGTCAAACTTCCAAAATCATCAATTTTCATCTGAAAAACCATTAATTTTCGTCCAATTGACTTGAAAGTTGAACAGCATTTGTATATTGAGTCACTAAATAGGGAAACCAACTATGTTGAGGCCAAAAGGTCTAAAGGTCAACTCAATGTCAAACTTCCAAAATCATCAATTTTCATCTGAAAAAATCATCAATTTTTTTCAGATTGACTTGAAAATTTAACAGCATTTGCATAGTGCCTCACCGAATTGGGAAACCAACTATTTTGAGGTCAAAAGGTCAAAGGTCAACTCAAGGTCAAACTTCTAAAATCATCAATTTTCATCTAAAAATCGTCACTTTTCATCCTATTGACCCGAGCTTTTGATCAAGATCGTCAATTTTGAACTTGATGAAATGGACATTTTGCTGGATCAATTGCAACCTTCTCTTTGGGGGGGGGGGGGGTGGATTGTGCAAGTATCGTGCTCTGCATGACGTTTTATTGTTTAAAACATTGAGGTACTGCAGAATTTAACTTTTAAATGTTAAAGAAACGACTGACTAGAACGGAATGCACACCACAGTAATTATCTCATGACTTGATACTATTAATTTATCATTAAGTTGGAGAACATTTCCTACAATCATTTATTATAATATTAACTGCAAGGAATGAAATTGTAATTTTCACGTTTAGTGGTACATGAGCTTTCGACATTTATTTAGTTGTTCTCATACTAATACGGTATCTTTCAAAATCGTTGAGCCAAGCAGGTGGTCTTCTAACCCTCATGCTTTGTATTGGAAAAAATGTATTGAAAAAAAAATTCCACTTCGAAAATATGGCTTATTATTTGCAGATTAGTGACAAAAATTCTCAATTTTATCCATTTTGAAATCAGGTTGTAACACAACAAAATGTGAAAAAAGTCAAGGGGTGTGAATACTTTCTGAAGGCAATCTCGACCATTTTAGATCCTTTAGAGTTTAGACCCTAACCACTCTGACCCAATAGACAACTTATACCCCCCTTGACCCTTCACACACTTTAGACCATTTAGATCCTTTAGACCCCAAAGACCCTTTTTCGGAAGAAGAAAAAGAAGCATCAGAGAGAAAAAGAGGTCACAACCATAACATAATCATTGTGCCCAGGAATCCTGGGCACAATGACGTCATTATTTATCACTTTTTAATTGGCATTGGTAGTATAATCGGCAGATTATTATTTTTATTTTTAATCGGTAATCAGTTATAGTCAAATTTTCGAATCGGCCTAGTACTAATATATGTATGTATATATATATATATATATATATATATATGTATGTATATATATATATATATATTGCTACGGTTTTGAGATTGGCACATATTGATCATTAAAGGTTAAAGGGTTGCCCCCCATAGTTAGTCCACAAGCAACACGTAGGCCACCTTGTAGTATTAGTTATGTCATAGTATGTGTAAGTATAGGCCATTGCCCCTAGTAATATCTGCGTTGTGTAAAGACATGAGTTTAGGTCCCTTTCATTTTTGCGGCCACCCTCCAAGTTCCACCTCCATGGGCATAATTGATCCTGCACCCCATTTGGCTGATCCCTCAGTTTGTTACGCATTTGGCTGCCCGCAGCATTTATTATGCTTTGACTGCCCGGAGCATTTATTACGCTTTGGCTGCCAGCAGCATTTGCTGCCCTTTGCTCACTCACTAGTCGAGTAACACGAGGTAGGCCTAAGAAGGAGGAGCGCGGGGTCGGGGTGGGGCGGCATCAAGGCAGCGCGTCAGAGGCGATGACGGTAAGGGCCACCAGCCAACCAGGGCTCTAAGGGCATGGCGTGATAGGGAGTGGTAAGGCATGTCTGGTAAGTGCTAGAAGGTTCGCGGGGCGTGCCTCTAAAAGTCTTTGCACAAAGCCCTTGAACAGGACTTGCCAGGGCTTGAGAGAACAAACAGAGAGCACGAGAGAGAACGAGGAGGACTGATTTGCATGAGAGAACTTGCAAGGGGAGAGGACGTGGAAGAGCTTGATTGGCAGCGCTCGCTTTGGAGGCATTGCGCTATATCTCAGTATTACGCCAGAGCCCAGACCCTACCGTTCGCCCCGTATTATCCTGTGTGCGCCAAATGACATGCGGAGAGCTCCTGCCCCTCTACTTACCATCTGCCCGGGACAAACCGGAGGCCGGAGGGAGCTGCATGAGAGCCATCCCTGGACGTGGTGAACATCATCCTGCAGCTGCAAACCCCGTGTGAGTGTGTCTGTGTGTGAGACGGGCCCGTTTGTCCTGGGGATTAAGTTAAGACTGTTTTTAAGGCTGCACTGTGTCCTCTTTTCTGGAATCATTGTAAATAGTGTAAATAAATCTTGTTATTCCTTTCTTCCCAATTCGACCGCTTTTGTGATTTATCCATTTGGCTAAGTGTGGCACGAACGAGATCGCTAGAACTGGGGTTCACCAACTAAATGGCACAGATCGCGTGTACGCACCGCTCGGCGTCTCAGCACGCGTGATTCGTGTGGGGCTTATTTCCTCGTTTCTGGGCAGCGCGAGTAATTAGGTAATAGTGATTCTAGTCCTACGACCCTATTTCGCGCTGTCCTGGAAGGACGTCATAGGTCCCGGGTCCCTTCGGCCAGTCCAATCCAAGGGGACTAATCCCCCCTTGGTAAGGGGAGAAGGCCAGCGCTGAGATACGCAACAATATATTGTTGCGGTTTTGAGAACCCACACTTGTTGTAAATATCACATCATTAAAAGTTAAAGGTAGCACCCCATAGATAGGCCACAAGCAACACGTAGGTCACCATAGGACATCAGTTATTTCATAATATGTGTAGATAAGGCCACTTTCCAATAGTTGAATCTGCGTTGCATCGATCAAATAAGAGTAGGCCCTTTCGTCCATTTTTGCAGCCTCCCTTGAAGCGATGCCATTAAGCGTGCTCCCCAGTCTGTGCCCCATGGCCCTTCCCAATTTGTTACGCGCCTTTGTTAGCAGCGTTCGCTGCCCTTGAGCATGAGCTCGCTAAACGCCGCCATAAGCCACGAGGTGAGGCCCGGAAAAAGGGGGCGGAGCGCCAGGGAGAAGGTGTGGCCACGTCACCCAGCCGTCAGGGCGGGGCCGGTAAGACCTAACCAGCCAACCAGGGCTGAAGTGACATCGCCTGACAGGCGTGGCTTTTGGGCTTGCGGAGCGATCTCTGGCTGGATTATAAAAGCGGGCGCACAAAGCCCTTTCACAGGACTCGTTGGAAGGTTGGCTTTTGAGAGGACTTATTGGGAGAGCGCACATTTGAGAGGACTTGTTGGAAGCGCGCTTGGTAAACGGACTACTGTGATTTTGGAGAACTTACAGCGAAAGCGTGTGCTGTCAGGACTTTAAGGAAGCATGCTTGGTAAAAGGACTACTGTGATTTTGGAGAACCTACAGCGAAAGCGTGTGCTGTCAGGACTTGTTGGGAGAGCGCACTGGTAACAGCACTGCGAGGACGAATGCACTTGATCGTGGTTGAAAGGACTTGCACAATTAGCGCTTGCGTACAGGACATTGGAGAGGGGGCGTTTGGCGCGAGTGTGCAACTATTACGTATGCCGCCAGGATACCAGCCTTCCCCCCGTGATATAATTGTCCATTCGCGTTACACTGTGAAGAGCTGCCTGCCGGGTTTTCCATCGCCTGGACCGGAGCCGGATTGGAGCCTGGATGCGCTGGTGACCATCAACCTGTTCCTCTACAATCCCCGTGTGAGTGACTGTGTGTGAGACGGGCCCGTTTGTCCAGGGAATAAGTTAAGCCTGTAATTAAGACTGCCCTGTGTATCTGCTTCTTCCTCTTCCTTGTACATTCCCTTCTTTCGTTTCCTCTTCTAATTGTACAAATTGTTAATAAATTGCCCTGTTCTTTCTGGTTTCTCCTCAATCCGATCGTCCTAGTCTTTTCTCCATTGGGTAAACGTGGCACGATCGGAACCGCCATAATCGGGTCTAGTCCTTGTTAACAGCCCGAATCGCGGCTCGCTTCGCTCGGCGTGTCCACTAACACCGTGGTTCGGGCGGGAGTTATTTCCTTGCTTCACGGTCGGTGTTAGTAATTAGGTATTAGGACTAAGTCGACCAATAACCCTATTTAATACCGACCGGAAGGAACGTTATAACTTCCAGGACTCGCGTCGGCCAGATAAAAGGACAAGGGGATTAAGCCCCCTTGATAAGGGGAGAGCCGACGCTTGAGATCCGCAACTATATATACATATACACACACATATATATATATATATATATATATATATATATATATATATATCTATATATATATATATCTATATATATATATATATATATATATATATATATATATATATATATATATATATATATATATATATATATTGTTGCGGACGCGGTTAAAGATGTTATTTTACCGAGCGGTTGGTATTGCCGCGACCGAACAGTTATTCCCCGATTAGAACCCGATTCCACCCAAACGTTGGCCGGATCGCACCGCGGCTGCTCAATGAGGGAAAAGACTAAAACGACGAATGCAAAGAGGAAGACGAAGGCAAAGAAAGGTTTGGAAATACTACTAAATTTATTTACTATTTACACACATAAGCAAAAAGAAAGCAGTCACGTTTATTTACAACACATAAGACGCAGGTGACACAGTGCAAATACTAGCTTACCTACAGTCTTAATTAACCCAGGACAGAACAAACAAAAGACAGACTCATGCGGGGAATGATGACAGGAATCGCAGGAGGTGGATGGCTGGAGGTGAACGCTTGGTGGAGCCAACGCGGAGCTTTGGTGGAGGTGAACGCTTGGTGGAGCCAACGCGGAGCTTGGTGAAGCTTTGGTGGAGGTGAACGCTTGGTGGAGCCAACGCGGAGCTTGGTGGAGCCTTGGTGGAGGTGAACGCTTGGTGGAGCCAACGCGGAGCTTGGTGGAGGTGAACGCTTGGTGGAGCCAACGCGGAGCTTGGTGGAGCCAACACGGAGCTTGGTGGAGCCTTGGTGGAGGTGAACGCTTGGTGGAGCCAACGCGGCTGGTGGGGGGTTGGTGTGACGGGTTCTCTCTCCTTCCCTCACAAGCTTCAGGACTCTTTCTCTCTCTTTCTTAGTCGCACCCAGTCCAACAACTTCCTCTCTTGCTTAGTCCAACTCAAGGCCTTTCTGTCTTCTGATCTCCTCCCTCCTCGACTCTCTCCGGGGGCCTCTGCCTCGGGTTATATAAGCCCCACCCTTGACCCTTTGCGAACCTCCCCAAAACGTTCTCTCTCCGCCCTCTAAAGCCAACCCCTCGTTCTGGGTTGGTCGGCAAGGGCTGGTTCACTCCTCCCCTCTATGACGAGGTGGGGACCCGCCTTTCTTCCCCAACCCTGCCTCGTGGTCAATGGCGGATGAAGGGAAAACCGCCCAAAATGCAGTTGGCAATTGACGAAAAGGGGGAATGGAGGTTTTGGGAATGGGAATGAAGGGAATCTATCTCTTTCACTTGGTGCAATGGAGTACTTCTATTAATGGGAGACACAGCCTTACCCTAAAACACAGAATAAGATATAACTATCGAACAGGGGTAATCTATGATTGGCTGACGTGTATGCTTGTGGACTAATTATGGGACGCCCTTTTGACCTTTACACAGCTCCGGAGGCAGGAGGCGCAGAATAACAATAATAATAATAATAAAGCACACAATCAAAAAAAAATACAGTCCTCATATCCGCAACAATATATATATTGGCACTATTGCACTTTTTTCAAATAATGCACCATTTTTTCCAGAAAATTGTTTAAATAAGAATTGTTTTGGTATCCACATGTATTTCTTTGGTTTGCAGTGGAACAAAACAGAAAATCTGAAAAAAATAACTGAATCTTAGCTTATTCCACACAGAAATCCAAAAATGACCGGGACAATATTATTGGCACCTTTTCGAAGTTGCTAAAAGTAATTAGATCTCAAGCAGGTGATTCTCCTTTACTTTGGAATTGAACTCACCTGTGGTGAGGTGCAGGTGTCTGCAATATAAAAATCACTCATTCAATCAGATTGAACAGAGAAAAGGAGTCATTCTGCTGTTTTGTGTCACTGTGTGTACCGCAATGAGCAGGGAGAAAAGAAAGAACCAGACGAATGAAAAATCACTCAGAGCGACAATTGGCAAAAGAGAACAAAGTAGAATGGCACTCGGTCGTGTTGGAGGAAAAGTCGAGTCTCATCCTCAAAGACCACCTCAAAGGTTCATTGAATCATTTCATTAAAAAATATCTATTTACAGCACAAACTACCATCATGTGCACATGATTCATAGGAGAGACGGACTTGATGCTTGGCCGACATCATAGTTCGCTCCCCTGACGGTCTCAAAAATCAGTCTTTATATACCTTCATGATTTGAATAGGTGGGAGGGGAAGAAAAGATATACGTAAAGCCATCCCCCACAGGTCACATAGGCAAGATCATTCATTCATAGGGAACACATCCATCCCCCTCGGATCGCAATTAAAAGACAGTCCTTTCAAGTTACATCTGCGACATTCCAAAGAGATATGCAGATTGGAAACAAGGTTTACATTCCTAACCTGACAACGGTCAGTTCAACTCCGGAGGAGTCACAGAAAATGTGCAAACATCACACGGCTTCAGAAATGTAAAGCATTGCTCTTGTCATTTAGATTCGTTTAGCAGGACATGCTGATTACCAGATACCATTTGTAATGTCAGACATTCTGGCACCAATGTATTTTCCTTACTCAAGTGAAACTTTCATATATATACACATGTTTAACATGTTACAAGATTTCCTAAATCCTATTAACATGTATTTCAACATTGTACAGATGAATTCTTCATTGGCAATACATAATCCAACACGATATTTCAAATCACAACACATCACATGGTACAAATGAGTCATACAGATGAATATCAACAGTGAAATTCATAACACAGCAATATATATCTATACCTATGTCCCCTTATTTTACAAATTAATTTACCATTACTTGGTTTGTAAGGAACCATGACATGGTTTATGTAAGAGCACAACAGTGCACGATTTCTATCTTGAGTCGGTGAGAAATAAATAATTTGATCAAGGTTCCAGCGATAATTTGCCTACTCTCTCTCCTAATCAGAAAACACCGTAGAATAATTATTTTGCTTATAATTCCTCCGACAGTAGAGCATCCTTTTGACCTTAAATATAATTGGTGGTTGAATTCAGTGACCTGATATGCAAATCGTCTTCAAATTTTAAGTTAATCGGATGAAAATTGACAATTTTAGAAATTTGGCCTATGTTGATCTTTTGGCCTATGTTGACCTTTTGGTCTATGTTGATCTAAAAAATAGTTGGTGGTTGAATTCAGTTCACTGATATGAAAATCCTATTCAAATTTCAGGTTAATCGGATTAAAATTGAGGATTTTAGAATCTTGAAAAATAAGTGGTTGACCTTTGACCTATGTTGACCTTGTGACCTTTGTTGATCTCAAAAATAGTTGGTGGTTGAATTCAGTTAGCTGATAAGCAAATACTATTCACATTTCAAGTCAATCTGATGAAAATTGAGGATTTTAGGATCTTGAAAAAAAGTGGTTGACCTTTGGCCTATGTTGACCTTGTGACCTTTGTTGATCTCAAAAATAGTTTGGTGGTTGAATTCAGTTCGCCGATAAGCAAATCCTTTTCACATTTCAAGTCAATCTGATGAAAATTGAGGATTTTAGAAATTTGAAAAAAAGTGGTTGACCTTTGGCCTATGTTGACCTTGTGACCTATGTTGATCTCAAAAATAGTTAGTGGTTGAATTTTAATGACAAAATTTGCAAATCTTCTTCAAATGTCAAATCAATCAGATGAAAATTGAGGATTCTAGAAATTTGCCCTGTGTTGACCTTTTGGCCTATGTTGACCTCAAAAATTATTTGTGGTTGAATTAACTGACCTGATATGCAAATCCTCTTCAAATTTCATGTCAATCAGATGAAAATTGAGGATTTTAGAAATTTGACAATGTTGATGACCTTTGGCCTATTGACCCTTTAATCTGGAAATCAATTGACTCCTTCCATATGACCAAATGTACCATTTTGTGAAGTTTCGTGATACATATATATATATATATATATATATATATATATACATACACGCACATATACAGGGTGTTTCAAGAAGAGTGATTCAGCTTTAAACGTTTATTTACAAAGAAACAGAAACCTCAGGAACGTGAAGCAAACATTTCTTGAAAGCTTATGACATGATATTTTCTATCACTGATTGCTATTGCAGTAAAGTCACTGCTATAGTTAGTGAGAGTCCAAGGTCTGAAATTGGCATTTACGCAAAATCCTTGTAATTGACGTTCTCGATGTGTGGCCCTCCACGGCTCAGACAGGCACTGATCCTGACTCCAAAGTTCTGTCCAACTTTCCTGTATGTCTCATGTGGCACTGCCTGGAGGTATTCTGACACCTCCTGCTTCAGATCATCCAGTGTGGCAGTGTGGTTGACATAGACAAAGCCCTTGGCAACCCCCCAGAACCAGTAGTCCAGAGGGTTCAAGTCTGAGCTATGGCGTGCCCAGTCATGAGCGGTATCCAGGGCAACAAGAAGGTTTCTGAAAAGCTGCTGCAGGAAAGTGATGGTGTCACCAGCTGTATGCGGGTGTGCACCATCCTGCATAAACTAGTTCATGTTGAGCTGGTTTGGGGTGACCTTTTGGGCTAGATCATTATGGAACTTCTGGAGCATGGTCCGGTGGTGCTCACCGTTGATCGTCACCGTCTTGTCACTCTCAAACCAGTGAGGCCCAAGCATTCCCCATCTGGCATTGAAGGTGCAGAAGCATGTGACCTTAGGCCCTTTCAGGTACCTCTCAGTGATCTCCTCAGGTGGTTCTGCCCCCCAGAAAATGTATGATTTAGTCTCATACCACAGAGCCACCACTTTTGTCTTCTGCTCCACCGTCAATGGCATAGTTGAGCTATGGAGCTAGAAATCCCAGGGAACAAATACCACGATTACACCACCAAACACTGAAAAAGGAAAACGGTATAGACCAAAAAACAAAGAAATGGCAAGAAGTCAAAATTGTATAAATCTTTTTGAAACACCCTGTATACATATATATATATATATATATTTATACAGTATATGTTCAATATATATTCAATATATACAGCAATATCCAATATATTCAACAATATAGCGTGATACAATTGGATGCAAGTTATAGCCCAATTAAAAGCAGCATATCCAAAGAATTGAAGGACACATTCTTTCATTATATTTTACCACTGAAATTAATAATAAACTAGTAATAGGCATCCATAACCATCCTTGACAGTGTCGTGGAACGCCGGCCGAGGCTCTCACTTTTTCACCTTCATTCGATTTAAAATTCTTTTTCTCCGCAACTGCTTGAGCGATTAACACAAAACTTTCACGATCGGAGGACCTCCCCATGGATAATTTTTTGACAAAGTCAAAAATGGAAAATGCGGCCAACATTCCAAAAAGTCTGTTTTCTGGAGGCATTGGTTGCAGGGCGGTTCACGTATCAGGAATAAATGACCCCGATCTCGCTCCGCTCGGCCTAATTAGACAATAGTACCTGCATGTCACGCATGCATGACTGAGAATGTCATGAAACCCTAATTGTAATATCGTTCAGATAATACCTCATTCTCATTGCATAGTGTTCCATTCCAAAGGACTTTACTGCTCAGAGGTGTTCTGAGCAATGAACAGAGCTGACCATTTCAATTTCCTTATGGTTCTGCCAGCAACTTGATTATGTTACTATGTGTAGGCAAGATGAACTAACTGCTTACCCTGTTCCCAAGGATGTCTTTTTATATGTATGGGTTTTTAATCCCAGGCTGACAGAGGGGATTGGGTATTTATAAGCTTCATTACATATGCCATTACAGTCTGACAGGATGGTGCAGGGGTAATACAATTGCCTTTGAGCCGTCTATAGCCTGAGTTTCAATCGCAACCTGACTATAATCTCTCGGACTGGTGCTTCGTCGAAAGGGTGCTGAATCACAAATGAGCTTCACATGCCATGTTTCCAGTATCAATCTGTGTCGTTTGTTGGACGTCGTGTCTAAGACACGGGTCCCATCAAAGTCAAATTTGTGGCCAGATTACAGGAAATGATGTGTTATGGCTGACTGTGTCGACTTTCCCAGCCTAACTTCTCTAGCATGTTCATCTCGTCTTTGCATCAAATTTCTTCCAGTTTCACCAATGTAGAATTGGTCACATGATGAATGGTAAACTACTGCGGATTTATCACCAGTTGATATTGTGTCGTTCAGTTTTGAAATGACATTGCGGATGGTGCGTAGAGGCTTGTAGGCTACACCAATCAGTGTGCTGCTTACTATCTTGTTTACAAGATGGGTCTTTACACTTTTGTTTTTGTATACCAGATCGAGGCTCGTGAAAGAGCTAACATTAATCACAAAAAAAAAAACGGACGCATAAAACATATAATAAGGGGAGCGGGAGACAATATGGGGAGAGAGAGGGAAGCACACAAGCACAACATTTGAGAGTAGGGACATCGGGAGGAGGGGGGGGGGTGGGAGAGGGCTTGAAGGGAGGAGGCATGGGAAGGGGGGGGGGGGAGTATAAAACACATGGACAGTTGGACACTGCAAGGACTTCCAGGAAGGAAGTTGGTATTTCAAAAAAGTGGATTTGGGGTGAATTAGCGGGGGTAGAAAAGATCAAGGTTTTGGATGGGGGAACATAGGAGATGGTGGTGAACAGCTGTTTTAAAGACCTGGAGGGAGGAGTGGGATTGAAGAGAGTGAGGGAGTTTGTTCCAGAAGCGGAAGTAAAGAGGAATTGAAAGAGTGAAGGTGAGCAGAGAGTCTTGATTTTGGCAGTTTAACCAGAAGAGAGTTGCTGGCAGATCTTGTGCGACCTGAAGGAATATTTGGGGGACAGAGCATAGATAGAGCTGGGGAAGCAAGGCCGAAGAGGTAGAAGACAGAAAGACCACCAACCTGCCTGCGGTGAGTGAGTGAAAGGCCCTCGGAGATAGCTTCATCGTGGGAGATTCCAGTGATTCTGTAAAATACTATAAAAGTATAAAGTTACTATAAAAAAGAAAATTAATTTTATAATAGGAATGTAATGACTCTCGATTCATTTTACATCTCCGTGTGAGTGCATTCTATTGTGCTCGAAAAACAACATACTCCAGCTTTAACTAGAAAATAATGAGGTTGGTAAGGTAGAAATGTTTTTACCTGTTAGCTTCAACGTTACCCTTTGCTGTTGCCAGCACTTTCAACTGTCTGCTGAACTGCTGCCAGCACTGCTGCTTCATTATCAGTTTTACTTTTGAAGAAATTAGTAACTTTTTGGAAACTTTCATGTACTTTCTTCTCTGGTTTTATTTTTTTTTCGTTTTCCTGCCCCACTTAGATAATTGCGTTTCATTGCTTCTTGCTAAATTTGCCTAGGTAGGCCATAGATAACATCAGCTCGATTGATGAGATGTGCGTCAATTTTTTGATGGTGTGTGCGTCATTTTTTAAATAAAAAATTGCGACCGATGAATAGCGGCAGCTGGATCGATCACGTGTCGACATGTGTGCATCATTAGAAAAATACAGCCTATGAACACGAGTGGAATGGCTCGTTTGCGAAGGGAAGGTAGACATCTGGAACTACTTTTTGTTGGAAATTTTTGCTATCAGAGAAAATTGAAATACAGTAGATGAAAATACTATCAGATTTTTCATTGGAAGACTGGGTGATGTAATTGATGGATTCTTCAGTCGGTTATACAGTATATCACCCTCACCGGCCGTTGGGGCCTCCACAGCACAGGGCCCTGGGCAATTTCCCAGACTGCCCCATAGACCGTCCCTGCCTCTACACGCCTTCTCAGCACAGAGTGTCCTTTAGCATTCAGAGCATCCTTATCCCCACACACCAGAAAAGCTCTATATTTCACTCTTCAATATATTGAATTAAATTTTTTGTGTTTCAATGGTATTGTTCACCAAACGATTGATAATTATAATGAGCATTCTTATAATATAACTCTTCTATACAATCTGGGTTGAAATGGTTTTTCTTATAAACTCCATATACTGTACTTATATATTGAAAAGTATAAAAGCATTGTTTTTTCTTGAACTACAGTCGGACCCCGCTATTCGCAGAATCCGCGTGTTCGCAGTTGATAAAATGCGACATGTTTCTTTATCCTCGGAAAAATGTCCCGCGAATTTGTGGGTTTTTTTCTTTTCATGGCTGTGTTCCGTGAAATCATAGTTTTTTTTCTTTTCGCGGCTGTATTCCGTGAAATAATGGGGTTTTTTTCTTTTCGTGGCTGTGTTCCGCGAAATCGTGATTTTTCTTTTCTTTTTGTGGCTGTGTTCCGCGAATTCGTGTTTTTTTTTCTTTCTGCGGCTGTGTTCCGCGAAACCATGTTTTTTTTTTGTGGGTGTTCCGCGAAATCATGTTTTTTTTCTTTTCATGGCTATGTTCCGCGAAATCGTGTTTTTTTTTCTTTCCACGGCTGTGTTCCGCGAAATCGTGTTTTTCTTCTTTTCGCGGGTGTGTGAAATCATGTTTTTTTTTTTCTTTCCACGGCTGTGTTCCGCGAAATCGTGTTTTTCTTCTTTTCGCGGGTGTGTGAAATCATGTTTTTTTTCTTTTCATGGCTGTGTTCCGCGAAATCGTGTTTTTCTTCTTTTCGCGGGTGTGTGAAATCATGGTTTTTTTTTTCTTTCCGTGGCTGTGTTCCACGAAATCGTGTTTTTTTTCTTTTCGCGGCTGTGTTCCGTGAAATCATGGGGGTTTTTTTTCTTTCCATGGCTGTGTTCCGTGAAATCGTATTTTTTTCATTTTGCGGGTGTTCCGCGAAATCGTGGTTTTTCTTTCTTCTTTTTGTGGCTGTGTTCCCGCGAAATTGTGGTTTTTTTTCTTTCCGCTGATGTGTTCCGCGAAATTGTGGGTTTTTTTTATTTTCGTGGCTGTTCCACGAAATCATGTTTTTTTTTCTTTTCGCGGCCGTGTTCCACAAATTCGTGGTTTTTTCCCTCATATTCACAGCCATGTTCCGCGAATTCGCGGTTTTTTCCCCTCTATTCACAGCCATGTTCTGCGAATTCACGGTTTTTGAAGGGCGCAAAAAAAATTCACGAGCCGCTGGCTTGACACATTTATAAAACCAATCTTTTACCAGCCATGCAAAAAGCAGGTGGACACATGCAAAAAAACATCTTATACGAGCTGTGAACATGACCTGCTTAATACAGTACAGTACAGTACAGTACCGTACATTCACTGCTGTGTGATTTGCGTTTTCAAGGCTTTCGTGGGCGCAAATTTTAGCCGCACTATAAGCGAGCTCTGCGGAATATTCCACCAGATGTGTAAACAAGTCAACTCCGCGAATTATACATTGAAAAGACTTCATTAAATCGATTTACAGTTTGCAATTTACAGTGAAGCATCATCAGAGATAATACACAATGAAAATGCCTTCGGGGGATGTTCCATCAGCGAATAAAACATGTCAACCCCGCATATTATAGAATGCAAATGATTCATTAAATGGATTACACTTTGCAATTTACGGTAAAGCATCATCAGAGATGTTACACAATGAAAACGCGTCAGGGGATGTTCCATCAGCGAATAAAACAGGTCATCCTCCACGAATTATAGAATGTAAATGCTTCATTAAATCTATTATTGAAATTAGCAGGTACACTCGATAAGGTATCATCCAATAACATCCCCCACAAACAATGGGCTCCCGCAGATACCCACAATGCTCGCAATCATACATATTGTTACATGTGTGGGGGTAAATGATGAATCTCATAGGAAAGTTAGGAATGTGTAAGTTTTAGTATGCTCGGAGTGACGCAAAGAAGAACCCACCTCAATGTATCTAAGTAGTGTCGAATGTCCGGGTAAGATGGTATGTGTCTCCATACGAGGGGTAATTAAGTAGGGCTAATTAGGTAGGGCTTAAGGTAGGGAGCTATACTAATTAGGTAGGGCTTAAGGATAAACCTCAGTGTGTAATTGCCCTGTGATTTTTCCCTTCGTTGTTATTGCATCAAAAAGGGCCGCCATTACAATAACTACAATGATCGCACTGTAAATGGACTCATTTGCTCACAACTCTGCCAGGGCTAACCAATACCCAGCACATTTGCTGATCAGCAAGGGAACGGTGTCATCCGAACATTCCTGAATGGAGATTGGACTCCGTCCCCAAAGACTTGTAATGGGGAGGCCACACCCCGGCCCTCATGATTGAGTAGCGCTCGGTGATTGGACAGAGTGTGACGTCATTGTGGAATATTCGAGAGAGCAGGAAAAAAGAATGCGGTCTCGCTATTTTTGTCTCTCTGTCCTGGCACTGGTTGGAGGTAGTCACATTTCCTCATTGTTCCGGCTTTGTTGTGGGCACATCGTCTTTGGTTCGTGTGTGCTCTTGGGAAAGGGCTGGTAAGAAACAGCGGTTCAGAACATTCGGAACTACAAGACACAGGATCAACGTTGGTGGTGGACTGGGCCCGCGTCGTGTTTCCTTTGGACGTCGAAAAGTGCACTCCGCGCCATTTTGTGTGTTTCCCGCATGGTGGTTTGGAGGCGACAAGCAACTGGCAAGCCTTATCAGCCATTTGGGAACGCAAAGCTGAGTGCCGTCCGATTACCACATCATCATTTATTTTCCTTTACTTTCGTTTTCCCCGTGGTTGTAAACGAGTCTGAGTGGAGACGTCTCAATTAGGAATTTTAGTTTATACCTCACCTTTCATTTTTATTTACATTAATTTTTATAAAATCATTATTTGTTGAATTTTACTTTATTTGCATTGTGGATTTTGCTGTCCCATCTTTGTGTTTGTGGGTTCGGATTAACCCATGCGTGTGTTCCGATCAGATAAGGCCTCGAACCTTCCCGCACACATGAAAAGATAATACCGCCAAGTTGGGTTTACGCCTCGTAGTAAGGGAAACATATGAAAATCTGTTAACTAAATTGTTACCAAAAAATTTCTTCACCAATATGTTTGTAAAGGTGTGTAATAACATGTGTTAAAATGTTGAAGGTCAACTCCCGTGGGAAACCCAGAAAAAAAGCTGTTGAATTCGGGTACCGAAAAATTATTTTCGAGAATTTATATTTTTTAAATCGGCCCTTAAGTAACTTATGAGGGGTCAAATAAGGGTTTTTCATGATTCTGAGTTGATTGTTAACATTTATATTTCACCACAGACACTCCTTTGTGGAAAAATAATTTCTAAATATATCTCATTTTCTACTTTGCAGGACATGGAGTCTAGCAATATGGATGAAGACGTTACTCCACCTGTGCTCAATTGCTTCATCTGTGCACGCTCGGATACACCAGCTGAAAGGCTCATACAGGCAACTCCAAAGGGATACTCAACTTTATTGAAACAAGCAAAAACTGTCGAAAATGTTACTGTTGTGGAACGTATGAAGGAGGCTCAAAAGGAAGGAAAACTGAGGTACCACCAGAAGTGTAAAAATGATCTGTACAACAACTTTGTTGCAACCACCAAGAAGTCAGCTCAAGCATCAAAGGCAGAGAAAGAGTCATCAAAGTTGAAGAGAAGACGCACTACTTGTGAGTTCAGTTCATCAACTGGCTGCAGTTCTAGAAGATCACAGTCAGTTGACCTCCTGTATAAGGATGTATGCATTCTTTGCAACCAACCAGCCCAGCTCTACAAAAATAATCCAGCACAAGCTAGAAAGAAATACAGAGTGCCAGATAATTTGACTGCAGATACACTGAAGGCAAGCTTGCTGAAGACAGCACGGAGTCGCAGGGATGACTGGGGCACTGAAGTCACTGGACGCCTGGAAGGGATCAACGACTTGGTAGCAGAAGAAACACTGCACCATTTGCGATGCAACTTATGTTTGCGAGAGGTGACAGTTTGTCCAAGACTGATGAGGAAGGAAAAAGGAAGAGAGGACAGAGGAGTATTGATGAGGAGCGAGAGGCAGTTTTTATTGAATTCTGCGAATGGTTAGACTCAGAATTAGAGCATGGGGTAATGAACATGGACCAAGTCCATGAAAAGCTGCAGGAGTTTGATCAGTCACCAGAGAAGAGCCTTTCTTATTCAAAGCATTGGCTAAAGATAAAACTTCTAGAGAAATACGAAGACACCTTGTATTTCACAACACAGGAAAGAAGGGCAGATGTACTCTGTCTCAAAGATGGCACCGACAATATTCTGCGAGCGCATCATGCTAATCTTGACCATGGAGATGAGAAGACTCAGATCATAAAGACGGCACTCAAGTTCATATCCAATGATATTGCCTTGATTGATTTAGGTCCAAAGTCATACCCCACCACACACAGTATGACTGACATCGATAGTCAGCTGACACTTGTTCCTGCAAGCCTTCAGATGTTCTTGAGACCGATTGTCAAGACAGACGAAAGAGTTGCCGTTTGGGGGCAGAATTTTATTAAGGCCTGTCGACCTCGGTCTGGAGTATTGCCACACCAAATGGGGCTTGCCATACAACTTGATCATAGATTTGGGTCAAAATGGATGCTCAACAAGTTCCACCAGCTGGGATACACTGAGTCTTACACGGAGACACAAAACTACAAATACTGCTTCCTTAATAGTAGGAGTGGAGATGATGTTCCAGATACTTCTGGCACTCTTGACACCATTGTGGAGGAAACCGATGAACAGATCAATGATGAGGTTGCGGTTGATGCTGCGCTTGAGGATCAATCAGTGATGACAGCCAAAGTGCCAGCCAGTGAAAGTGAATTGTCAAGTAATGATCAGGTGGTCTTTATGGAGGTTGGGGAAACAAACAATGCAGTCACTCAGTTTGTTGGAGACAATATAGATTTAAACATTGTCTCTATTCACGGAAACACTCCCTTTCACTCAATGGGTTGGATCGAAGTCACTCCATTCACTCCGTGCCTACCTGCATACCCGGGACTGGATCCTTCTACAGAGCATGTCTCTGAACCCCAGTGACTATGGATGGACAATAGGTGTGCATGGGTATGAGCCAGTTCCAACACTGGACCCCACGGCTCCTGAGGAGCTATTGCAGTTCACGAGCTGTAATTGTCATGGAGATTGCAGCAACCGGCGATGCAGCTGCAAGAAGAATGGGGTCACGTGCATCTCGGCCTGTGGAGTCTGTAATGGCATTACATGCAGAAACTGCAGTCATGATGTTGTTGAGTCTGAAGAAGACATAGACAATGACTGTTGAAACTTCTGACATTGTGAATGAGAAATAACTCTTGAGTATTATATATGTATGTGAAATAAAAGCTACTTTGTGTGTAAATGTAAAAGTGAAAATATAAATGTTAACAATCAACTCAGAATCATGAAAAACCCTTATTTGACCCCTCATAAGTTACTTAAGGGCCGATTTAAAAAAATAAAAATTCTCGAAAATAATTTTTCGGTACCCGAATTCAACAGCTTTTTTTCTGGGTTTCCCACGGGAGTTGAACTTCAACATTTTAACACATGTTATTACACACCTTTACAAACATATTGGTGAAGAAATTTTTTGGTAACAATTTAGTTAACAGATTTGTGAAATATCTCATAAAATGCCCTTACTATCGGAGTAAAGCTCGTTTTGGCCATTCGTCCTCTTGGGGTCTTACCCCCGGGGACACAACAATATAAATACAGATTGTGTCTTCCATCTCCATTGTTGTTCTCGTCCCGTTGCTTCAACCTGTGGTTTTGACTCACTCTGCTCATCGTTCAATAATGGCTCCCAAACACAAGACCAGTGCCGGAGATGCGTCGACTACCAAGAGGCAGAAGAAAGTGATGTGCCTGAAGCAGAAAGTGGAGCTGCTCGACTGGCTTTCGAGAGGAGAGTGTGCGGCCTCTGTTGGCAGGCATTTTGGCGTCAACGAATCCACTGTGCGCTACATATGGAAGAAGGAGAAGGCCATTCGTGAGAAAGCTTCAGCAAGCACTGTATCAAATACGAAGGTAATCACCCATGTCTGGAATGTGCACATGGATTGAGGACTTGGATCAAGAACAACACTCAGATGAGGCACTTAATGCTGAAAACCATGATGCTAAGCCGTTCCATGAACCCACTCATCGAGGAGGAGTTGGACGCCATTCCAAAGTTATCCTAGGAGGAGGAGGCAGAAGGGCAGTAATGAGGAAGAGGTGCTGAGGTCCAATCTGGACAGGACACACGGGTGATTGTCGACAGGGTGCAAGACGCTGACCCCCTCGTGGAGAGGTACCTCAAGTTTATGAGGGCCTTGGATGATGCGCTGCTCCCGTACAAAGAGCTACATCAAAATGTTGGGTAATGTGTCAGGCAGCTCTCCATCACCCATTTCTTCAGACCTGCTCCCTCCACCTCAAGATCACCAGCTCCCTGCCCTGCCTCCTCTCAGCGTCCTCACCAGCATTCTCATCAGCTGCTTACCTTCTCCTACCTCTCCCTTAGTGCACAATTTTGCTGTACCGCCATTTGGGTCGCCCTCAAAGTTCGAGGAATTCATGGGATTTTAATTCATCATCATCATCATCATCATCATCATCATCATCATCATCATCATTTGAAAGTTGTGTGTGTTTGTAAAATAAAAATTTTAAACGGTACATGATGTTGTTTTTTTGTTTTTTTTCATGGTACGGTATGGTTAAGCACTTTTAGTAAGCTGTAAGCGCATTCCTTCAATAAATTGTAAAATGGTACCTGGTGTTGTGCTTTTTTAAACTTTCACAGACGGTATGGTTAAGCACTTTCAATAAACTGTAAGCGCATTCCTTCAATAAATTGGAAATGGTACCTGGTGTTGTTTTTTTTTTTTTTTTACTTTCACGGTACGGTATGGTCGAAAACATTTTAAACTTTATAAATTGTCCTCTATGAATCAGGAACCGCCAGGAACCTGTAACGTAGCCCCATTTTCCCCATTGAAACAATGCTGCAGCATACGTTCACGGGGTTTTCATCGACCGTCACAAATTTTTGCCACCATTCGCGGGTTTTGTCTCGCCATTTCCGTGACGTTCATCGACCTTCGCGGATTATTGTCGACATTCTCGTGATTTGCGTCACCATTTGCGGATTTTGCCTCGCCGTTGGCGGTTTAGTCCTCTCTACTCGCGGATTATTGTGATTCGGGAACCTATCCCCCATTTTTCCATTGAAACAATGCCCCAATATTCGCTATTCGCGGATTTTCCAGGAATGTATCCCCCGCGAATAGCGGAGTCCGACTGTACATGAGTATTTAGTTTGTGGAGCATTTTGAACGCCCCTCACAGGTGATAAAAGTGGACAATACTAACTTCCCAATGGTATTTATTTTGAACACAGTCCTACTTATAAAGGCTGCATGTAGCATGTTGTCCAATATTTCTGCACACAATTTTATATCATGAGTATAAATTACATATCATTGAAATCATTGGAGATGTCCAAAATCTAACAGATGTCAGAATTGTTAAAAACATTTTTTTTTTACAACTCTGCCTTGCAGTGGGATTTATATTTAGTGAAACAGATGTGATATGTGTTCAATGATGGGTATCATTCTTCAATGATGTAGAAAGATCTGACTATTGGCAGTGACGACAAATCACGAGATTCATACTCTTCATGCAAGAACTTTCACCTTTTGAATGGGCAAATATATTTTCAATTCGTATTATGAGGGTAAGTCATTAAATAAAGTGAATTTTAATGTCACTGGTAGAGCATTGTGTGATATAATTGTATTATGAGCAATATTATTGCCCATTTACACACTCTGTCACATCACTCTTCCATGAGCCTCAATCTTGTACAGAAAATAAACGCTCTGAGCACCATTGGCATTACCAGTCAAGAAGAAGAGACATAATGCCAAAATCATTGCTGACTGTTTGTTTGGCTGCTTCTTGGCCTCTCATCTGGTCTTGTTCCTTCTTGCCCTTTTCACTCCACAAGATTGCACACATTTGAATGAAATAGCCCACATGTTAAGTTTCCTAAATCTAAGCTTTCATTGACACAGTAAGCCGAGAAGAGCAAGTAATATGAATGAGCAGGTTGCAAATAACATTAAAGATTCAGATAACTTATTGACATGATTATTAACATTAAAAGATATCATGGTACCCAGATTTTGAAAAGATCATTAGGGTTTGTGTCGGTAGCATGGGAAAATCTAACTTCCTGCACTAATCTATGAGGGGCATTGCATTGGTGACATTGCTAGGCCCTCAAGAAAGATGCAAAACTGCAGCTAGCTAGGTGTTCACAAGCACGATAATTAATGTTGGCCTCACAAAATTATATTCAAAGATTTCTTGGTAATTATTCTCTTAATTGCTTTTTCTGCAATGATAATTAGAATTAGCCACAAGCAAAAGTAAAAATGGAAAAGTGAGTGGTTGTGGTGGTTCACTGTGAGGACTGTATTTATTTTGCTGCTCCTTCATCCTCCTCTTCATCCTCCTTCACCCTCCTCAAACTAACCTAGCTCCCCCTCGCTCCTTTCATCCCACACTAAATTGTGCAATATGAATATAGAACCCTTTAAGGTTGAAAAGTATTTTTTTTCAAATAGATGAGAGAGTTGAAAAGTATTTGAAAAGTATTTGTTTTATACCTCTCCCACCCCCCCCCCCTTCCCATGCCTCCCCCCCAAAGCCCTCTCCCTCCCACAGTTCTCTCGATGTCTCCATGTCTCTCGGTCCCTGCTCTCAAATGTTGTGTTTGTGTCCTTCCCCCTCTCTCCCCATCTTGTCTACCGCTCCCGATGTTATTTGTTTTGTGTGTCTGTTTGTCTTTCTGTGTGATTAATGTTCGCTCTTTCACGAGCCTCGATCTTGTATACAAAAAAAAAACAAAAAAAAAACCTGGATCTGGACCATGGCAGGCGGCTCCAGAGGTGGCACACGGTAGGCCACGGACAAATGCCCCAATTCGGACCTTTAGGGGGGGGGGGGGGGCTTGAACCTTGAACCTAACTTTTTATTGTGACTTTGTCTAAAGAATGAAACATTGCGACTATATAAATAATACAGCTCAAATGGAAAAGTCCCTGGGAAAAAAGTTATGGGTATTAATGTGAATTTTTTATGGTGTAGTCCAGCGAAAAGCAAAATTACTCTTTTTGTTACAGCATACGAAATTACATCTTTTTAATTAAAGATTTCAAATAAACGTATTTAAAGTGTATGTGCACTTCAATTATTTAAGAGCAGGTTGGACAAACATTGGTCCTTCTCTCATCTAATGTTACCCTGATTTCCCAACAAACATGCACACCTCACAATAAATTATGTTCAATTTATGTCAAGTTGGGGGACATATACAAACCCCATCGATGGAATGAATGGAAGTTTAAGCAGGATTACCTTTACTTCTGTATAATAATCATGAATGATGAGGATAACTGATAAAATAAGAACGAATAAATATTTCCCGCGTGTGTTATTTGGGCGGTGATGTGTTAACTTTCATTGAATTTTCTTCCCGTTTTTTTCTGTCAACCGAGTCTAAAACCATGTTATCGACTGTGAAAAATGAAATGAGATCTCAAATTAGAGTTGAAATAAAACTGTGAGAGAGTAAGAAACAACTGGCCTAACAAAAGAGGCCTCAAAGCTATGCGAGTAAACAAAATGGTGGATATTTGTTTTTGAAGCCACTCCCAGACTGGGTGTAGCCACTCCCCTGGACAGACAGACAGACAGAATCACCAACCGAGAATATATATATAGACTTGTCCTTCTCGTCATCGCTCCGACTGACCTGCAGAGCATATCCCGAGATGACGTTCACCAAGAGCTTTCCAATCATTATTTTCACCATCATCAACCTTTCACTCACTCTAGTCCAGTGGTTCCCAACCTTTTTGTACTCGCGACACCTTTCTCAAAACCCAGAAACACAAGAGAAGGACCTCATGGTCAGCATCCATGTCTTTGCAGAGTTCTTTGAATAGACGAGTGTTGAGTGCCCCAGCCTTCACGTAATTCACAATTTTGATCACAGAATCGAGCACTTCCCGCAGAGTGGCAGGAAGCGTCTTACTGGCGAGAGCATATCGGTGGATCATGCAGTGGATGCCCTTAGCTTGGGGAGCCAGCTCCTTCACTCTTGTCTGGAATCCTGACATCGATCCTTGCATAGGTGGTGCTCCGTCCGTACAAACCCCGCACACGTTTCCCCATTGCAGACCTTCAGTATGAAAAATGGTAGAGACCTTTTCCATGACGTCAACAGCTTTTGTATTGGTTTCAAGTGCACTACAGAAGAGGAATTCTTCTTTGATGTCGTCTGAATGAATGTACCTCACGAAGACAAGCAACTAAGAACATAAACTCACACCCGTTGATTCGTCGAGTTGAAAGGAGAACAACGGAGAATCTTTGATTTCATCCAAAACCTGCTCTTTCACATCCATAGACATATGAAAAATACGCCTCTGAAGAGTATTATTCGACAAAGATACTTGCTGCATCTTCTTCGCGCTGGCTTCCCCGAGAACGAGCTTCACGATCTTCAACATGCAGGGTTTGATACGTGTCTCTCCAATGGTGTGAGGCTTTTTGTGTTTGGCAATTTCCAATGCAACTTCATATGAGGCCTCCACTGCTGCTGCACTATGTTGCTGAAAAGACCAACTAGCATCGAGCTTTTGACGTTTGAGAAGAAGCTCATCGCGTTTGAAGAACTCCAAATCCTTCTCTGCGTGTTCCGGATGCTTCGTCTCGAGGTGACGCTTGAGTTTCGAAGGTTTCATCGACTCCGCACTCAGGACAACATGGCACAAGACGCATTGTGGTTTCTCGACGCCGTTGTTGGCGAGTACTGTGGTGAAGCCAATGTTGAGATAGTCTTCCGAGTATTTGCGCCTTTTAGCCATTGCTTCAGATCTGTAAATACAAAAACCCGGAAATAGACTATGTTCATCTCATATCGGCAAAAGAGCGAGCGAAAACTACAGCCAACTCCACTGGCACAACATTATGTTGTGTGTTCTAGGTATCAGCGAAATGAAAGTTTTGGTAATGTTCCCTTCTCCCAAGGCTACCAAGTTCTCCCAAGGCTTCTCGACCCCCCAGCCCACCCTCTGTGAGCCCCTAGGGGGTCGCGACCCACAGGTTGGGAACCCCTGCTCTAGTCACACTCACCACACTGTCTACAAACTCCTCAGAAAACAGGACACCAACACGATGCACGCCTTCCAGGCACCCTTGCCACCCAAACTTGCATTTCTGTCCCTGCCGACCCTTCACCATTCTCACACCACTTCCCTTCCATCTCATCTCCTGCACACAACATATATCCACTCTTCTTCTGACTAATACTTCCACCACTTCTCCTGATCTCCCTGTCATTGTCCCTACATTCCATGTCCCAAACCTCAGAAACCGATCTCCACATTGGGCATCAGACGTTTCGTCATCATAAATGGAGTGATTTCCACGCTTGCTTCGATCGGGTTCCCCACCTTGAGTTCTGATGAGAGGGAGTGGGGTCCCCCACGGGGTGCTTCGGGCTGTACCCTGCCCATATGTAGTTGTAATTGTCATGGTTCCCTTTTTGAGGCAATGTTTTATGGCCGGAAGCCCTTCCTGACGCCAACCCTTTTAGTCGCCTCTTATGACACACAGGGATACGGTGAACCTATTCTAAACCGGGGTACACACCGGTAATATATATATATATATATATATATATATATATATATATATATATATATATATATATATATATATGTGTGCATATATATATACAGTATATATATATATATATATATATATATATATATATATATATATATATATATATATATATATATATATATATATATATATATTTATATATATATTGTTACGGGACCGCGGCGAGGATGTTGTTTGCCGAGCGGATGGCCGCCGCGCCCGAACAGTTACCCCGACTAACCCGATTCCTGAACGTTGGCCGAATCGCGCCACAGATATTCAATGGGGAAAAGACTAAAGCGAAGGATGTGAAGAAGAAGAACACCAAAGCAAAAAGGTTGGAAATGCTACTAAATTTATTCCTACTATTTACACAATCAAAGAAACCAAGAAGGAAGGATAATAAAATAAAAACAGAAGAAGATGAAGCGGACACCGTGAAACTTAGCTTATCTATGGCAGTCTTACTTAGAACCCTGGACAGAACAAACGAAAGATGGACTCACACGAATTGTGAATTTGCAGGCAGGAAGGATCGGAAGGAGGAATGGCTTGGCGGGGGAGGAAGGTTCAGCGGGGATCGGTCGGGCCGGGAGCGGATAGCCGCCGTCAATACCCGAGCTGGGATCGCCAAACAGCCGCGGTTCCAAACTGCACGGCGAAGCCCCTCCGGTGCACCATGCGCTCTCCAAAGCTCCTCCTTAGAACTCTCTTGCGCTTGGCACTGCACACTCAGCACTTGCCCTACTTGGCACTTCACACTTCGCCGCTCTGACTCGCTTGCACTTGATCGTCGCACGTATCTCTGCAAGTATCTCTTTGGACGTATATCTTAGGACGTATCTCTCTCAGGACGTTCCTCTCTTGCTTCGCCCTCGTGCGCACTTCTTTTTCCACGGCTTCCGCGCGCGCTCTTTATAACCCCGCGGGCAATCAAGCCGCCGGCCTCTAGAACACGCCCATCGGTGAGCTCGCTTCGGCCTTGATTGGTCGGCACGGCCCTCTGGCTCCGCCCTTGATGACGATGGGCGGGCACACCCAGGATTCGGCAGCTCCTCCCCCTTCTTCTCCGAGCCGACCTCGTGGCGAATGGATTCACAGAGGGAACAGTTGGCAATTGTTGGAAGGGGAAGGTGAAGGGAATCTACTCTTATTTCACTTGGTGCAATGGAGTATTTAAATTAATGGAAGACACAGCCTTACACTAATACACATAATAAGGATATAACTACTGAACAGGGAGATATGGTGTCCTGCGTGTATGCTTTATGGAATTAACTACGGGAACGCCCTTTGACCTTTATACAACAACAAATGCAGGAAGGAGGGTGACATTTTACAACAATTCATTGCACAACAATAAAAAAAAAAACATTCTCATATCCACAACACTGCACCCTCCTCCCCTTAGGCACGTCCCGGGCCTATGAACTTTAGCTTTTAGTGTGGCACGTAGGTGTAGTTCCCTCTACATTTAACAGGACCCTGAGTGCGACAGTTTTAAAACATAAATAAATATGTCCCGCTGCTCCATTGCACCCTGCCTAACAGATTCACGCCCACAGCTAACCGAATTGCGGAATGGTCTTCAAACTATACATTTACGGTGGGGGCGCATTATTTACAATGGCTCTGCTTTTATTTACAATACTAACCCAGGACCTGTGATTGTTCTTTTGGGGGGAGAGACAGTCTGCCCTGCATCGATGCACCATGAAAGCACCCACAACGCACCAAAACACCCTCAAGCACCAATCGGTGCACAGTCATCACTGTTCAATAAAAAATAAAACCAACAAACCCTTGGTGGTGTCTTGCTCTTCGGCTCCCTCTGCTGGCTAATGCTCTCTTCCAGTTGTTGTCATCTTCTTTGCTGGCGGCCTATTTGCACTAATAAAATGCACAAAACGTGTCCGTTTTTATTTATGGCCCACAGGGCCGACTATTGTGGTTCACCTGTGGGGCATAGGTGCCCTGTGACCAAGGTCCGCCAGCAAGATCTCGGGCCTTCATGGCCGGTTCCAGCAGAGGGACCATGCCCCAACCCATGGGGTCCATCAGTGGTGCTCAGCCACAGACATGTGGTCCATAAGGTGGTGCATCGATGCAGACAGCTGTGGTTGCGAGAGGTTCGGGCGCCCAATGGCGGACTCTCGCACGCTCCCCTCGGCGCCCAGTGGCGCACAGTCCTCATGTGGGAGACAAGGGGGGAAAAGACAGATGAGCGAGGGGTAAGGTCACAAGGGTACACATCAATACAGGCAATGCAAGGCGAGGTGCATATGGAGACGGAGCGGAGAAAAGCTCGTCCCTACCGTACGTCACCCCCCCCTGTCACCTACTCTACCCTTGCCCTTACCCCATATTTACAACAATCTACACATTTACAAATTCGTCACTACTGTCACGTCTTCCCCATATTTCCCCTTTACCAAATTCGTCTTCACAATCCCTCTAACCAAAATTTGCCATCACCCAATTCATCATCAATCCTCATAAGGAGGAAGAGATGGAACATCAGCACAATGTCACACCCACGTCATGATGCGTCTCACAATCCAAAACATTTGCATCAAAATAATAAAAAACATGGCATGGTGTGGAGTCCCATCACCTCAGGTGAGTGGATGTAGATGGTGCGAGGAGACTTCAATCCTAACTATCCTCTAAATGACTTTACCACACTTTTACACTACCCGGGGTCTTTCCCTGCCAAACCATTGGCCATCTTACTCTATGCGGTTTTAAGAACCAAATTCCCATTGACCAAATTGTGGTGCTTCTCAATTTGGGGTCTCAATCCCCCGATGCAACTCCCTGTGCCCTTGCACAATTCCAGGACTGGGGCGTGTAGCTCCCCCAGCAGGCCTACCCACCTGCACACCTCCACCACTGCAGTTGCCACCCGAGCTTACCTAGATCCTCACCCTAACCTATCTAACTGGGGAAGGCCCCTCCTGGCTCTGTCACCCCTTGGTGCCCTCTGGCACTGGGCTACCCGGGTCCGTCCTCCGGATCCTCGGGCCCCATCCACAACAACTCTACCGGCTCCCAGAGCCCACCTGCGGCCTCACCTGGCCGACATCTTCACAGTGGTGGAGTGCCCATTTAACTACACACACACTAACAGGCTACATGCCCAGCCATTTCCACAACACTAATGCACCCATCCAAATACCATTCTTCCACCACGCACCACAGATGCCAATATCCAACCACAATTTACCTGTACCCTCTACCTAATACTTACACTACCCTCCCCGGGTATTCGTGATGGGGTCCATCCTCCTTTCCCCCATCCACACCTTCGCACCATCCACTCCACTCCACAGTTTCCACCATACTCACTCCACGACCATCCATTCCAATACTCCATATATCCCACACTCCATGTCTTCCACACAACCATTCTCCATACACCTGTCGTTCCACACCTGTGCAATCACACCTGGTGCCACCTGCACCCTCCTTCCTTCCTGGACCATTTGGTCAGCACAATACTCATCACTATCACTCACTCAAACACTGCTCCATCCACCTGTCCAGTTGCACACCTGTGCAATCACACTACAACTCACAATCACAATCAGTTACTCACACCCTGCTCAATACACTTGATTACACCTCCAACACACACACGGAATCATCTGAACTACCTGGTGCCCTGCTAACTTAGTGCTCCCCGACTTCCCTTTAAACTAAGCAGATACCATGTCATTATCATCTACACTAATCTACCTGCGTCCCCACTACAGGTATCATTGTCACTACCTAACCTTAACGTTACCTAAGGTCATCTTCTCTATGTCCCTATCATTATCCTAACCCTCCCGGGCTAGTTTTCACTGCCAACCCCATAAAACTAGTGCTCCTTTGCCCCTGCTGTGAGAGATGGCAGAGTTGCCATCCCATCACATCGGTATCTTCCACTATCAATTTTGCTCGTCCAAATTCAACAAATCAAAAATTTGCCAATCATCTGCCAATCATTCTACCAATCATCAAATTTTGCTTTGCAATTTCGGGTCCAAACCACTATCATCATCCGTCTACTCACTAGATCCTCTCGGTGCGCCAATTCGTTTCCAAAGCTCTGCTTCGTAAAGCCGAGCAATGGATGCGGGTGGTTCGTTGCCACCGGATGGGTCCGTCCGGCATTCGGTGCAGGGAAGGCGGTCTACTCGGCCCGAGATTCCACGCACCATCGGGGCACGGGACCGTCCGATGCCCCAATCTCAGCCGGCCGGAGCGCGGCAACCACAAGGGGTCGCTGTGTCGGCCCTTTCAACCGGACCGCCCGCTCCCCCTGGCGGAGCTCGGACGCGACCGTTCCGAGCGAGGTCCAGCGTGGATCACGTACGGCGGTTCTTTCGAAACTGCCGTGGTTCGGATCCCTGCTGGTCCTCGCGGCACGCGAAGCCCGGCACGTACCGAGGGCTCGCTTCGGCTAAACGTCGTCCTAACCGCTAACCCGGTTACCGTCGATGCCTCACCTGCATGCTCACACGCATACGCGACCACTTTCACCCTTGCCGAGCTCGGTGCTCCAACGCCGCCCGTACACCCCGCGTACTTCGTTATTGCACTCGTTCTTTTGCTCACAGACTTCGTCACACACCTGACCACCGCACAGCTTGACACACACTCGTCGGTCGCACACCTCACCAACACAACTCTTCGCGCCCCCTCCTCGGTCACCTCCTCTGTGACAACCACAGGTGTGCTCTCACTTGCACACCCAACCACGTGCCTCACTACCAACTCCAGCGTGCATTCCCATACGCGCTCTACCATTCCAGGTGCGCATCCTTTCATTCCAGGTGTACATCCTCTCTCACCTGCCACAACCAACTCACGCTCCACGTCACTCTCACTACTCTCACCTCCACACTCGGTCGCGCACTCACCCTTACTCTCGCCAGCACACTCTTTCCTCATGCACCCGTCCGTTACACACCTTTCTCACGCATCCTCTTGCGCACACTCTCCCGTTACACCCTCTGTAACACTCACCACAGGTGTGCACTCTCTCGTTACATCCTCTGTAACACTCCCCATCCCGCGCTTCCATGTGCCCCCTCGCACACGCGCTACGACCAACTCACTCTCGACAGCACACTCACTCCTTGGCGCGCACTTTTTCCTCACAGACCCCAGAGTCGGACATTCTCGCACACCTCCTCTTTCGCACACCGTACCTGTCACACACTTCACCAGCGGCTTCTCACGAACACCCGGGTCTACCCCAACCCCCAAGCCGACTGAAGCTCCCCTCACATCATATACATTTCCGAATATATCGCCACTCACCTTGGCACCTCGTCGTCACACCTCCTCTGCCACCTGCAAACTCTTTATTTGGTTAGCGAGCACACCATCACGATTTGAGCACCGACCTTGCACCAATTCCATTACTTCCTCCTTTATCTCTTTCTCAGCTTCCCTTCGTCTCTTCTTAATTTCAATCACCCCTTCTTCCACCTCCTCTAATTTTTCCTTTACCTCCTTCATCTCCCGGTGCGCCCCTTCAATTTCGTCCTCTAAGGCCACCTTGACCGTTTATATGTGCGTCCTCACCTCCCGGTCCTTCGTCTCCATTACTTCTGTCACCTCTTCCAACCTCTTCGTCAACCCCTCATGTACCATCTGACATTCCTTCTTTGTCGCCATTAATTCATTTTTAATGTCTTTTTGTGTCGCTTTTAACCCCCCGATTATTGCAGTGTTCTTTTCCACCTGGTCCACGAGTTCCTTTTGTCCCACTGTCAGCTGTTCTACTCCCCTCGTCAGACCCTCTATGCCCCCCTGTAACCTAGCCATATTATTCCTCACCTCTTTCTCCATATGCTTCTCACCTCGCTTTACCTCCTCGCGTACCCCCGAGACCTCCTCGCTTACACCTCGTGGTATCTCCTCCCCCATCTCCTCCCTCTCTTTTGTAGATGCCGCCCTCATCTGTCCCCATTCATCCCTCTGAGCATCCAATTTACCTTCTAACCCGATTTTCACCTCCTCTATCTGGTTCCCCATTTGTTTGATTTCCCGGGCGGATTGCTCCCCTACTTCCCGCAATTTGTCGTCCATTGTGTTTTCTAAACCCCTTAACCCATTTTTCACCCCCTCTATCTGATTCTCCTGGGCAGCCATTCTATTTTCCACCCCCGTTAACCCATTCTTCACCTCTTTTATCCCGTTGTCTAACCCCTCAAATTTATTGTCTAACCCCTCAAATTTGCTGTCTATCTTCCCAATTTGGGCCCTGGTACCCCTCGCTTCGTCCCTCATTCTGTTTTCCATTTTCTCGCTATCAGCCCTCATTCCCACAAGTTGGTTTTCCAATCGTACATTATTAGCCCTCGCTTCGTCCCTCATTCGCTCACCCATTTTGTCCATAAGGGCCCCCATTTGTAGCAAAAAAAGGTTCGAATCCACCGGTGCTGCTACGGTCACGGGCGCCGCTAAATTTGGTGCCGCTGCATTCATGTGCGCGAGGGTGCCATTTTGTGCACCTGACACCTCCTCAACCACCTCCTCATTGCTCTCCTCCATTTCTTCCCTGTGGTCCTGTGTTACCCCTAACCCCTCTTTTAGCTCACCCACCTGCATCCGATCGCCTTGACTAGCCATGGCGTGATTTCAAAGTTCGGGTTTTTCTAAAACAAAACAAATTTCGGCCGCTCGTAATTTTGAGCGCGTTAGGCGTGCTTCGGGTCCAATCTCGCTCCCGACACCAATTGTTACGGCCAATAGTACAATTGGTGTCCCAAAATTTGGGCTAAATAAATTTAGTCCCAGGTTCGAATCCCAACTCCTGACTACCAATTGTTACGGGACCGCGGCGAGGATGTTGTTTGCCGAGCGGATGGCCGCCGCGCCCGAACAGTTACCCCGACTAACCCGATTCCTGAACGTTGGCCGAATCGCGCCACAGATATTCAATGGGGAAAAGACTAAAGCGAAGGATGTGAAGAAGAAGAACACCAAAGCAAAAAGGTTGGAAATGCTACTAAATTTACTCCTACTATTTACACAATCAAAGAAACCAAGGAGAAGGAAGGATAATAAAATAGAAACAGAAGAAGAAGAAGCAGACACAGTGAAACTTAGCTTATCTATGGCAGTCTTACTTAGAACCCTGGACAGAACAAACGAAAGACGGACTCACACGAATTGGGAATTTGCAGGCAGGAAGGATCGGAAGGAGGAATGGCTTGGCGGGGGAGGAAGGTTCAGCGGGGATCGGTCGGGCCGGGAGCGGATAGCCGCCGTCAATACCCGAGCTGGGATCACCAAACAGCCGCGGTTCCAAACTGCACGGCAAAGCCCCTCCGGTGCACCGTGCGCTCTCCAAAGCTCCTCCTTAGAACTCTCTTGCGCTTGGCACTGCACACCCAGCACTTGCCCTACTTGGCACTTCACACTTCGCCGCTCTGACTCGCTTGCACTTGATCGTCGCACGTATCTCTGCAAGTATCTCTTTGGACGTATATCTTAGGACGTATCTCTCTCAGGACGTTCCTCTCTTGCTTCGCCCTCGTGCGCACTTCTTTTTCCACGGCTTCCGCGCGCGCTCTTTATAACCCCGCGGGCAATCAAGCCGCCGGCCTCTAGAACACGCCCATCGGTGAGCTCGCCTCGGCCCTGATTGGTCGGCACGGCCCTCTGGCTCCGCCCTTGATGACGATGGGCGGGCACGCCCAGGATTCGGCAGCTCCTCCCCCTTCTTCTCCGAGCCGACCTCGTGGCGAATGGAGTCGCGGAGGGAACAGTTGGCAATTGTTGGAAGGGGAAGGTGAAGGGAATCTACTCTTATTTCACTTGGTGCAATGGAGTATTTAAATTAATAGAAGACACAGCCTTACACTAATACACATAATAAGGATATAACTACTGAACAGGGAGATATGGTGTCCTGCGTGTATGCTTTATGGAATTAACTACGGGAACGTCCTTTGACCTTTATACAACAACAAATGCAGGAAGGAGGGTGACATTTTACAACAATTCATTACACCACAATAAAAAACAACATTCTCATATCCACAACAATACATATATATTGTTACGGATCGCGGATTAGATGTTATTTACCGAGCGGTGGTATTGCCGCGACCTAACAGTTCCCCCGATTCTTCCCCAACTCACCCGATTCCACCCGACGTTGACCAAATCGCGCCATGCTAAATCAATGAATGGAAACAATTGGGATAGATGAAACGACGCAAGGGGTACAGTTCTCAAGACCTCCGGAGGAGGATATAATTAGTGGTGGAGAAAAGGGGTAGATTACAAGGTAGAGTGAGGTAAAAGACACAGAAGAGATGGGCACTTAAATACACTCTTATTTTAGCCCAGACAGACCACAGACAAACGGGACAAGGCTGACTTACACAGGGATTGATGGCAGGGAAGGACAGGTAGTCGATAGCACAAGGTGCACCTTGGCTCGGGGACAGGATAAAGCATGGTCCAAAAGATGCAGGGAGGCCTCACAGCGCTCGGAGGTGGCGTCTTTCTTTCTCCAAGCTCAGCGCGCATCTGACGTCACCTCCCTCTTCCTGCGCATGCTCAGCGGGGAGTGACACGCCCTCGGCTGGTTGGCTCCGCCCCAGATGGGACCGGTCCGCCGCTTCTATTGGGTGCGGGGGTTACCGGGCTCCGCCCTTGACGAGGAGCTGACAGCGAGCCCCGACTTGGTAACCCCGTCGAGCACATGTTCGATGGCGGCTCGTTGGAAAGGCCTGGTGCCCTCCCAACACCCCCTACCAACCAAGCCGGAGTGAGGACGCGCACTCCCCGCGCCGCCGCCATTGTTGTTGTTGTTGTTGTTGTTGCTGAACCGTGAGGAAGAGCTGCGGGGAGGTATTGGGAGGTCCTAAACTTCCTAACGGTGCCATACAATCACATTCTGGTGCAACGAAGAGTCAGAATTAATGGAAACGAATCCTTAACTGACATAGACTAAGAATAACTAGCAAGATGTCCTATAGTTGTCTACGTGAGATGCGGTGGACCTGGATGCGACATTTAATGGGGGAAATAGGGGGAGGTCGGGTCTACAGAGTGTTGTTTACAGAAAATGGGACTAGGGAATGGGGGATTGGGGATAGTTGGGAAGTATTGAGGAAATAGGGGAATATTTACAAGCGGATATGGATGGATGCAAATCCCATATCCGCAACATTGCACCCTTCTCTACCTCGGGGCGTCCCGACCCGATAAATTTTTACCTACGTTAGTGTGGCACTCAGATGTAGTTCCCTCTACTATTAACTCAACCCTGAGTGCGACAGTTTTACAGATGTTCACAAATGAGTAAATATGTCCCCCTGCGACGTTGCACCCTTCTCCTAACAGAAACACACCCACAGGATAACCGAATCGCGGAAAGCATCCTCAAACTAAACATACAGCCGGTAGGGAGCATCATTTACACAAGACTACACTGATATTTACACTACGATCCAGGACCTGTTCTTTGAGGAACACATGCAGATGTTATGCAGAGAGAGAGCACGCATGCCAGCATCGATACACCAACCCACGAGTGCCCTGTGGCCCTACGGCCTTTAATAATGTGCAGAGCACCCCATCCAAGCACCAAAAGCACCACCCCATTACGCACAGTCAGCACCATCCGGTGCACCAATAAAGTGTTCAGTAACAATGCACAATCAAGTGTCCATGGTCACCGGTGGTGTCGCAGCCGGCCGATGTTCTGCCGCTGGTCTTGCCTTCATGGAGTGCACTTGGCCTTCTGGCTTCTTTAGAAATAAAGAAAGGCGCCAACCGCGTCCATTTCTGAATTGTGGCCGTCAGGGGGGCCAACTAAAAGTGGTTCACCTGTATGGCATAGGTGCCACGTTGACCCAGAGGTCCATCAACGGGTGGTGCTTGCCCGCAAAAGAACTGCGGTCCATTGTGGGCGGCCACAAAAATTGCGGTCCATATGGTGTATCGATCCAGGCAGCAAGCAGCGAAAGTACAGGCCCACAACTGCGGAGCCAGCACCTCTCTCTCCTCTCTCTCTGCCCCAAAGCCAGATCCTCGGAGGTGGGAGACAAAAGAAAACAAGTGAGTAAGGTGGTAAGGGCGCAAAAGTGCATGCAATATAAGGTAATGCACACTGGGGGCACATGGGAACCAGGTGAGACAGGTACGTTCCTACCGTACGCCCCCCCCCCCCACCTGGTAACCTACATTGCCCCTCCCTTACCCCTTACTGTATCCACAAAACACAACACTACCCATAAACATCTACTTTACACATCAACAAACGTCCCTACTGTCTTCCCCGTTCCTCCCATAAACCAAATTCGTCTTCTCTCCCTCCTAACCAATCAAATTTGCCATTTCCAACTCTCATCAAAATCTGCCATCTCCAACTCAACATCAAAATCTGCCATCACCAATTCATCATCAGTCCCTCCTAAGGAGGGAGAGATGGAATCACCCCAATGTCTCATCCACGTCGTGATGCGTCTCACAAATCCACACAGCAATTCTCCTTTCCTGCAACACAGAACAAAGGAACACAGGTGTGGAGTCATCATCATCACCTCAGGTAAGTGGCTGCGTATGGTGCGACAGGTTCATCAATCCTAACTATTTCCTAAATGACTTTAACAACTTTACATTACCCGGGGTCTTTCCCTGCCAATCCATTGGCCAACTTACACTATGGGTTCTAAAAACCAATTCCCATTGACCAAACTGTGGTGCTTCTCAAGTTGGGGTCTCACTCCCCCGATTCATCACTCGGTGCCCCCGCACAATTTCGGTGGCTGGGTCGTGTGACGCTCCCAGTTGGTCCGCCCACCTGCACACCTCCACCACTGTTGTTGCCTACCGAGCTCACCTGCTCCTCACCCTAACCTAACTAACTGGGGAAGGCCCTCTCGCACTCTCACCCCCTACCCCCTCAGTGCCCTCTCTGGCACGGGCTGCCCGATCCACACCCGGGATCCTCAGGCACCCACTGACACTAACGGCTCCCAGAGCCCACCTGCGGCCTCACCTGGCCGACATCTAACAGTGGCGGAGTGCCCAACCATTCACACTCATACTAACAGGCCACACGACCAGCCAATTTCACCACACCAATGCACCCATCCACAATACCATTCTGCATCCGCACCACAAATGCCAATATCCAACCACAATTTACCTATACCCTCTACCTAACACTTACACTACCCGCCCCGGGTACTCGTGAAAGGGGTCCACTCTTCCCCCATCCACACCTTCGCACCATGCACACCACTCCGTACCACTTACTCCAACTCTCTCCACACCACTCATTCTCTGCTCCATATATTCCACACACCTGTACTTGCACACCTGTGCTCTCATACTTGGTGCCGCCTGCACCCTTCTCTCCCCCAAGCGCATTCGCGCTGATCCACAACACTCACTACTCATACACTGCTCCACACACCTGTCCAGTTCTCACACAGCATCATCTCATCTAACTACTCCCCTCTGAAACTTGCGCTTCCCAGTCGTCCCTTTAAACTATTGCGCTCCCTCGTCATTATCATCCACTCTAATCTACCTGCGTCCCCTCTACAGGTATCAGTCACTAACTAAACCTTAACGTTACCTAATGTCAATCTTCGCTAGATCCCTACACACAATATCCTAACCCACCCGGGCTAGTTTTCACTGCCATATACCCCATAATCTATAGCGCATTTGCCCCACGTTTGTGAGGGATGACAGAGTTGCCATCCCACCACATCGGGCATCTCCCACTACCAATTTTGCACATCAAATTTCAACAAATCAAAAATTTGCCAATCGCTACCCATCATCTGCCAATCATTACTGCCAATCCTTTGCCAATCATCAAATTTTGTTTTTCTAATTTCGGGGCCAAAACACTATCCTCGTAATTACAGTCTACTTACTAATGCCTCTCGGTGCGCCAATTAACTTCTAAAGCTCGGCTTCGTACAGCCAAGCCATGAATGCGGGTTGTTTGGTGCCAGCGGCTGGATATGTCCCGCATTCGGTGCAGGGAAGGAGGTTTACCCGGGCCGAGGTCCCACGCACCATCTCGGCACGGAGCCATCCCATGGCCCGATCTCGACCTGCCGGAATGCCTCAACAAAATGTGGTCGCCATGACGACCCTTCCTATCGGGCTGCCAGCTCCGCCTAGTGGAGCACGGACGCGGCCGTTCAAAGCGAGGCCCAGCGTGGATCGCGTACGGCGGTCCTTTCGAACCCGCCGTGGCTCGGATCCCCGCTGGTTCTCGCGGCACGCGAAGCCCGGCACGCACCGAGGGCCCGATTCGGCTAAAAGTCGCTCTAACCGCTAACCCGGTTACCGTCGATGCCTCACCTGCATGCTTACACGCATACGCTACCCCTTTCTTGCTCATACATCCAGCCGTTTCCCTGCTCTTGGTCATTGCACCTTCTCTTACACACCCAGGTACACTCATTCCACTCACAGACTTGGTCACACACCTGACCACCGAACACCTTGGCACACATTCGTCGCTCGCACACCTCACCAACACACCTCTTCGCGCCCCCTCCTCGGTCACCTCCTCTGTGACAATCACAGGTGTGCTCTCACTCGCACACCCAACCACGTGCCTCACTACCAATTCCAGCGTGCATTCCCACACACGCTCTACCATTCCAGGTGTGCTTCCTTTCTCACCTGTCACAACCAACTCACGCTCCGTGTCACTCTTACAACTCTCACCTCCACTCTTGACAGCGCACTCACCCTTACTCTCGACAGCGCACTCTTTCCTCATGCACCCGTCCGTTACACACCTTTCTCGCGCACACTCTCCCGTTACACCCTCTTTAACACTCACCACAGGTGTACACTCTTCCTTACTTTTGACAGCGCACTCTTTCCCCATGCACCCCAGAGTCGGACTTTCTCGCACACCTCCTTTTTCGCACACCAGACCTGTCGCACACTTCACCAACGGCCTCTCACGAACACCCGGGTCCATCTCGACCCCCAAGCTTATTAAATCACCTGGCGCATCATACGCACGACCATATTGGTCACCACTTACACCGGGTCCTCTTTCTCTTCGCTTCTCCTCCATCACCTGCGAATCCCTCATCCGGTTAATGAGCACATCATCACGATCCGAACACAGACTTTGGACCAATTCTTTTACTTCTTCTTTGATCTCTTTCTTATCCCCTCTCCGTAGCTTCTTAATTTCGCTTACCCCTTCTTCCACTTCTTCTAATTTCTGCTTCACCTCTTTTATTTCCCGGTGCGTCTCCTCAAGCTCGTCCTCTAGGGCCACCTTGACCGTTTCTATGTGCGTCCTCACCTGCCGGTCCTTCGTCTCCATTACCTCTGTCACCTCGTCCAACCTCGTTGTCAGTCCCTCACGTACCATCTGACATTGCCTCTGTGTCGCTATCAAGTCATTTTTTAGGTCGTTTTGTGTCGCTTTTAACCCTCCTAATACCGCAGTGTTCCTTTGAACCTGCTCCGTTAGTTCTTTTTGTCCCTCTGTCAGCTGTTCTACTCCCAGCGTCAACTCCTCTATACCACCTTGCAATTTTACAGTCCCCTTTCTCACCTCCTTCTCCATGCGCTCCTTACAGTGCCTCACCTCCTCGCGCACTCCTCCGACCTCCTCACTCACGCCTCTTCTGATCTCCTCTCCCATCACTTGCATCTTTTGCCCAGATGCCACCCTCATCTGCTCCATTTCCTCCCTGTGAGCATCCAATTTAGTTTCTACCCCCATTCTGACCCCCTCTATCTGCTGCCCCATTTTTTTAACTTCCCTTTCCGCTTGGTCCCTTATGTCCCTCAATTTGCCTTCCATACTGTTTTCTAACCCCTCTAACCCCTTTGTCATCCCTTCCATTTGATTCTCTTGAGCGGCCATTCTGTTTTCTACCCCCATTAACCCATGTTTCACCCCTTCTATCCCATTGTCTAACACCTCTAATTTATTGTCTAATCCCTCACCGGTACCCCTCGCTTCGTCCCTCATTACCCCCAATTGCTCACTCTGAGCCCTCGCTTCGTCCCTCATTACCCCCATTTGGCCCTCCAATCGCTCACCCTGAGCATCCATCCGGTTCCCCATTTGTCCCATTCGCTCACCCTGAGCATCCATTTTTGCTTCTAGCCCCATATTTGCCATTAGTATGGTTGCATTAATCTGCGCCATGAGGTCCCGCACATCAATTCCCGCTATTTGCGCAGCGGGCGCGGCTACCCCGCGCTCGTGCGAGCTGCCACTTTGTGCGTCCGTAACCTCGTGCGCGAGGACGCCATTTTGCGAACCTGCCGCCCTCACTGCTTCGCTCTCCTCATGTCCCTCAATTTGGTCCTGGATCGACCCTGCCTCACTCTCCTCTACCGGAACCCAGCCGTCTTGATCTGCCATAGCGCGACTTTCAAAATTCGGGTTTTTTGTAAAACAAAATCAAATTTCGGTGTCTTTATAATTTTGACCAAATTTTTTCCTAGATGTTTTTTTAAAAATTTGGTTCGGGCCTCGAATCTCACTCCTCGACACCAATTGTTACGGATCGCGGATTAGATGTTATTTACCGAGCTGTGGTATTGCCGCGACCTAACAGTTCCCCCGATTCTTCCCCAACTCACCCGATTCCACCCGACGTTGACCAAATCGCGCTATGCTAAATCAATGATTGGAAAGGACACAACGACTGGGATAGATGAAACGACGCAAGGGGTACAGTTCTCAAGACCTCCGGAGGAGGATATAATTAGTGGTGGAGAAAAGGGGTAGATTACAAGGTAGAGTGAGGTAAAAGACACAGAAGAGATGGGCACTTAAATACACTCTTATTTTAGCCCAGACAGACCACAGACAAACGGGACAAGGCTGACTTACACAGGGATTGATGGCAGGGAAGGACAGGTAGTCGATAGCACAAGGTGCACCTTGGCTCGGGGACAGGATAAAGCACGGTCCAAAAGATGCAGGGAGGCCTCACAGCGCTCGGAGGTGGCGTCTTTCTTTCTCCAAGCTCAGCGCGCATCTGACGTCACCTCCCTCTTCCTGCGCATGCTCAGCGGGGAGTGACACGCCCTCGGCTGGTTGGCTCCACCCCAGATGGGACCGGTCCGCCGCTTCTATTGGGTGCGGGGGTTACCGGGCTCCGCCCTTGACGAGGAGCTGACAGCGAGCCCCTACTTGGTAACCCCGTCGAGCACATGTTCGATGGCGGCTCGTTGGAAAGGCCTGGTGCCCTCCCAACACCCCCTACCAACCAAGCCGGAGTGAGGACGCGCACTCCCCGCGCCGCCGCCGTTGTTGTTGTTGTTGTTGTTGTTGCTGAACCGTGAGGAAGAGCTGCGGGGAGGTATTGGGAGGTCCTAAACTTCCTAACGGTGCCATACAATCACATTCTGGTGCAACGAAGAGTCAGAATTAATGGAAACGAATCCTTAACTGACATAGACTAAGAATAACTAGCAAGATGTCCTATAGTTGTCTACGTGAGATGCGGTGGACCTGGATGCGACATTTAATGGGGGAAATAGGGGGAGGTCGGGTCTACAGAGTGTGGTTTACAGAAAATGGGACTAGGGAATGGGGGATTGGGGATAGTTGGGAAGTATTGAGGAAATAGGGGAATATTTACAAGCGGATATGGATGGATGCAAATCCCATATCCGCAACAATATATATATATTATATATATATATATATATATACAGTGAAACCTTGACTTACGAGTGCACCAACTTACGAGTTTTCCGAGATACGAGCCGTCGCTCGGTCGATTTTTTGCTTTGTGATGCGAGCCGAGATCTGAGTTACGAGCGAGCGAGCTTGGATATAAAACACGTAATCGTCGAAAAACATGAGCGAGCTGTGCGTGTTGTCGACTTGGCGAGGCAGTACGATCGTAGTACTTCTAAGATATGTACGATTTTGAAGCAGAAGGAGTCGATAAAGGCTATAACGCCAGCCAAGGGCGTTAAGATTATTTCAAAGCTCCGGACCTCTGTCCATGAAGAGATGGAGAAGTTGTTGTTTGTGTGGTTGACGGAGAAGCAGCTCGCAGGAGGTACCGTGACCGAGAGCATCATCTGTGAGAAGGCACGAGACATTTACGGGGATTTGGTGCAGCAGACGGCGGAACATCAACGGACGAGGCATCGGAAGAGTCATTCAAAGCCAGTCGGGGATGGTTTGATAATTTTAAGAAGAGGACCGGCATTCACTCCGTCGTCAGGCATGGTGAGGCAGCAAGCTCGGATGTGAAGGCAGCTGAAGATTTTATTATAACTTTTGCCGAACTGATAGAAGCCGAAGGATACATCCCCCAGCAAATCTTCAACTGTGACGAGACAGGGCTCTTCTGGAAAAAGATGCCGAGGAGGACGTATATAACGGCAGAGGAGAAGAGCATGCCAGGCCACAACTTGTTCAGAGTTCCGGCGATAGCTCGCCTTCTCTTTGTGGAAGACACGGTGAGATCCTTAACATCCAACAACTAATGGGACGCAAACGGGGCGCCCAGTTTAGCGGTACACACATTGATGAATCACCCTGCCTGTGAAACACCGACATGACAGGTTATAGCTGGGTCGGGATTCAAACCCAGGCTGGACAGTTTAGAGTCAATTGTGCGTACCTCCAGTCCAGGCCATCCTGCCAACTTGTATGCTGCATACAGGTGAAATATAAAGCGCGAGATATTTATATATATATATTTCAAAAAAAATTGGTGTGGTTTTTGGGGGACTGGAACGGATTAATAGCATTTTAATTCATTTTAATGGGGAAATTTAATTTGAGAAACGAGCAAATTGAGTTACGAGCTCGGTCACAGAACGAATTAAACTCGTAAGTCAAGGTTTCACTGTATATATATATATATATATATATATATATATATATATATATATATATATATATATATATATATATATATATATATATATATATATATATTGTTGCGGTTTTGAGTTTTGAATAATAAAGGTTAAATTTCCCGCTCATAGTTAGTCACACAAACAACACGTAGCCTCGCGATAGTTCAGTTATCTCTTAGTATTTGTGAGCATAGTCCTTTTCCTTTGTTAGTTTTGCGTTGAGTAGATTAAGGAGCGTAGGTCCTTCTCATACTTCCATTGCGTTATCCCGCCTCCATTGCCTTATGCCTCTTACGCTTCTTGGTGCTGCCTTTGGCTTTTTGGCGCGAAATAACACGAGGCAGGCCTAGCAGGTCGGGTCGGGACCGAATGAGGGCGGCGAAGAAGCTGACGGTAAGCGCGAGCCGCCAATCAGGGCTCACATGGTGTGGCTGCAGCACTGCGTCACAGGGCGTGGTTGGAAGGTTCGAAAAGGCTCAGGGCGGGTCAATATAACCGTTGCGAAAAGCCACCAGGAGCAGTTGGCGGTGAGTTGAGCATTGAGTTGGCGGTGAGTTTAGCATTGAGTTGGCGGTGAGTTGAGCATTGAATTGGCGGTGAGTTGAGCATTGAGTTGGCGGTGAGTTGAGCATTGAGTTGCCGGTGTGTTGAGCATTGAGTTGCCGGTGAGTTGAGCATTGAGTGCGGTGAGTTGAGGAGATAAGAGGAGTTGAAGGAGCGCGGTCAGCAGTGGAGTTTGAGAGCTACGAGATCGGCGAAAGACGCGCAAGATACACGCTCATATTGAAGTGACGCTCGGTTGACCTTGAAGCCGAGCCGCTATAGTGCATTGGGTTACGCGAGTGATAGCGCGCTGGTTACTGAACGCACTGTGGAACCGCCAGCCATGCTGAGAGATGCGTACGTTTCCTTCCTGCCTCATCATCTGCTTTTGTTCGGGAGACGCGCTACGAGGATCCTTCCACCACCTGCTTGACATCATCACGGGACGTGCTGTGACCGAGGAGAGCCGGACGGGGTCGTTCCTGGACGACCAAGCCGGCGTGTTTGGCCTGAACATCATCCTGCCTGCAATTCCCTGTGTGAGTGTGATGGGCCCGTGTCTGGGCTTTATAATAAGACTGTTTAAGTTCTGTTCTGTGTCTCTGCTTCTACCGATCATTGTACATAATATTGTGAATAATAATTAAACCTGTGTTCTTCCTTCCATTCGATTGCTCTAGTGATTTCCATCATGGACGAAGCGTGGTACGAGTAAAACCGCTCTAATCGGGGTCCAATATCAACGGTGACTGCACGGAGCACGTGGTACGCAATCTGCTCGGTGTACTCAAATTACACGTGGCTCATGCGAGGCTTGGTTCCCCGCTTCCGTAGTGCTGCAGGTATTTAGGTACGAGCGAGACTTGGTCCCGAAACCCTACCTTGCGTTTGCCCGGGAGAGGCGTTTCAAGTCTCTCGGTTACGCCAGGCCCAGAAAGAACAAGGGGCTTAATCCCCCATTGGTAAGGGGAAGAAGGGCGGCGTAAAACCGTAACATTATATATACAGTCACGTGAAAAGGTAAGTACACCCCATGTAAAGTTTTGACGTTTTCAACATATTTCAACATACATCTATTTGATCTTCATTTCAACAATATTTATAGATAAAGGTAATATAATATAACAAATATCATGAAACATTTACATTTTGTAGTCCATTGTATAATATAAATAAACAGAAATGCAAATTTCGCATGTGGAAAAACGTAAGTACACCCTTGGCTCTAATAGGTGGAATCGCCCTCTGGCAGAAACAACCTCAAGTAGGCGTTTCTTATAACTGTGTACAAGTCTCTAACATCGACTGGGAGAAATTTTTTGCCCACTCCTCCATGCAGAATTCTTTCAGCTGTGCGATGTTTGAGGGGTTTCTTGCATGCACAGCTCGTTTTAAATCCCCCCACAACATCTCGATGGGATTTAGATCCGGGCTTTGACTTGGCCATTCCAGAACCCTCAATTTCTTGCTTTTCAGCCATTCCTTGGTGGATTTACTGGTATGTTTTAGGTCATTGTCATGTTGCAAGGTCCACCTTCGGTTGAGCTTCAACTTGCCGACAGATGGCCTCACATTATCCTAAAGCACCCTCTGTTACAATGAAGAATGCATAGTGGATTCTATGATGGTGAGCTGCCCGGGCCTTGATGCAGCAAAGCTGCCCCAAAACATAATATTTCCACCACCATGCTTTACAGTTGGTATCAGGTTCTTGTGGTCAAATGCTGTCTTTGGTTTTCGCCAAACATGTCTTCTGGTACTGTGGCCAAATAGCTCGACCTTTGACTCATTTGTCCAGAGCACATTGCTCCAGAAGTGCTGGTCTTTGCCTCGGTGTTCATTGGCAAACTTTAGTCTTGCCCTGATGTTCTTTCTGGACAGCAAAGGTTTCCTCCTGGCACACCTCCCATGCAGATTAAATTTGTGCAGCCTCTTTTTAATGGTAGACTCATGCACTTTGACATCAACAGTGGCAAGAGCTACCTGCAGGTCCCGTGATGACATTCTGGGGTTCTTAGAGACTTATTTCAGCATCTTGCAGTCTGCTCTCGGGCTGAACTTGCTGGGGCGGCCTGGCCTGAACAAGTTGGCAGTTGTTTAGAATCTTCTCCACTTCTAGATGATCTTCCGGACAGTCGAATGATTGATTTCAAATTGTTTGGAGATCTTTTTAAATCCCTTCCCAGATTCGTAGGCATCTATAACCTTCTTTCTGAAGGCCTCATGGAGCTCTTTTGATCTAGGCATGGTGACGCCGCACCCTTCAACAACAAAGAGCAAACCAAACTAAATGTCTGAGGTTTAAATAAGACAGGTTCCTCCAAGATCCTCTCTAACGATGTTCTAATCATTTGCACCTGAGCTGGTGCACCTGATTCTAATTTTAGGTATTTGAAGTAGTGATAAATGTAGGGGTGTACTTACTTTTTCCACATGCGAAATTTGCATTTATGTTTATTTAAATTATACAATGGACTACAAAATGTAAATGTTTCATGATATTTGTTATATTATATCACCTTTATCTATCAATGTTATTGAAATGAAGATCAAATAGCTGTATGTTGAAATACATTGAAAAAGTCAAAACTTTACATGGGGTGTACTTACTTTTTCACGTGACTGTATGTATATATATATTTGTATATGCACGTGCACCAACTGTAACGTGAACGATAACTGTAAGCTGCGCTTCACTTCCGCTGAACTTGGGGATGGTGAGTCAGCTTTAGTGTGGCTCTTCTTTTTATATGCATCTTCTACACATATCACACATCTTACACACATATCACTGTGCATACATGCCTGTTGTTTCTGTAGACCAAGAAGAGGACCTTTGTTGGTCGAAAGCTTGTCGAGAATTAAAGATCGACCGTCCTGAAGTTACGTCCGCGTCTGATTTAATCTCCCGATTATTTATTTAATGCAAATGAGACGGCCTGCTCGTACTGTGGAGTTTCTACTATTTCTCACAGTTATATATATATATTGTTATGGATCTCAGAGACGGCACTCCCCTTACCGAGGGGGGTTTAATCCCCTCGCCTTTTAAGCTGGCCGTCCGAGTCCTGGAACTATCTCGCCACTTCCGGTCAGCGCTGAATAGGGTAGTAGGCCAATTATTCCTATGACCTAATTACCAGCGCCTTCCGGTAAGCGAGGAAATGAGCCCCGCCCGAGCCACGGCTGTAGTGTAATGGACACGCCGAGCGAAGCGAGCCACGACTCAGGCCGTTAACAAAAGACTAACCCGATTTATAAAGCAGTTGGCCGAATCGTGCCACAGGTACTCAATTTGAGACAGGACGAAAGCGATCGGGGGAAAGAAGAAACCAAAGGTAAGAAATAACAGACATTTATTAATTATTTACAAAACCAAATAAACCAAAGAAGAAACGAAAGCAATATACAGAAGAAGAAGAAGAAGAAGAAGACACAGAGCAGCCTTAAATTACCCCAGGACAACAAACAGGACAGACAAACAGACTCACACGAAAGGGAATAGCAGGCAGGAATGACTGGAAGAAGGTATGAGAAGGCCCGGGCAGACGGTAGGCGTCGAGGTCCGGCTCCAGGAGTCGACTCGCGTCGTGGCGGGAAAACCCTGGCAGGCAGCGCTGATGATATTGGTTGCACGCGAGCGGACCTTATTCGGCAGGGTTATCAAATCGGGGAGGGTATATTGCTCTTCTCTCCACTCGTACTTCCTCTCTTGTCTCCTGGCTCACGACCCACGCACGACTCTCTCCTCACCACTCTCTTTGCTTCCACAACCACTCATCTCAAGTAGCCCGCGCGCCACGCTTATATGGGGTTTTTGCGTATCACGCCGCGGCTTTTAGGATACACCCACGGGTGAGCTCGCCTCGGCCCTGATTGGTCGCGAGGGCTCACCGGCCCCGCCCCTTGATGGTGCGTTGACGGCCACGCCTTATTCCTGGAGCTCTGAGGACTCCTCCCCCTTCTTCTCCGAGATGAGGCACATGGGCAATGGCGTCTTGTGGGGAGATAGAAAACCACTCGCACCGCTTTTGAAGGGAACTTTGGAGCCGACTCTTATTTCATTAATGCAATGCAGATTCAACTACTGGGAACAGATCCTTAACTGAAACACATAATAATGAAATAACTACGAAGAGGTCCTATGGTTCGCTACGTGCTGTTCATGGACTAACTAGGCTGCGATCTTTAACAAGCCAATTGATGGGAATATTTACAGGGGAACATTTATAAGGGATGCATTTACTAAAATTTACTAGTGAAGGTTCTAAAAACCGTAACAATATATATATATATGTATATATATATATATAAATGTGTGTGTGTGTGTGTGTGTGTGTGTGTGTGTGTGTGTGTGTGTGTGTGTGTGTGTCCATCATATAAAATCAACTTTTAGTTGACAAAATCCACAGAAATCAAAATCAACCAACTAACTACAGCTCTGCATAATCCAATAGTATTTTTTCGGGTAGCCACGCCAACAGTACCTACACATTGATGCTTATTAACCTATAACATGTAAAAGTAATTTTTTTAAACTCTGACTTGCAGTCTTTATTCTTGTTTTTGTAATGGCATTTCGATTTTTCCTTTGAAATTGTGTCAAAGCTTTCTGCTTATACTGGTAGCTAATTACACACTTTATCAATTACCCTCAAGCTTATTCACAGCACATATTTCCCTTTTTCTATCGTCATTCAGAGAACAAAAACACACAACCCCTTAATTTGAGCGACTACCTCTTGAACGTTTACCCGAGTCCAAACCAATTTGTGGGGAATGAAAGATTCATAGGTATGAGCAAGTCTATTGAATACTCAAAGAAGAACTTGTCGTTTGGAGAATTGTTGTTTAAAAAGATAAACTCAGCTCGGAAAATGTAAAAGCTTAACAAACTCGAGGTTGTCAAAATATGAGAAAGGCTCAGAAAGTCAAACGTTTCAGCCACAAAGTGGTCTTTGTCAGATATAAACAGAGGACATTGTGCACTCGGTCCTCGGATATAAAATGCCCTCTTGGAAGGGAACAGTGGTGTAAGACTAAAAAGGCCACAGGATTATGAGATATTGTGCAATAATATTCCCTTATGAGCCTCAATGCTATTATTAGAATTATTGTAGTTGCTGTCGTTATTGTGGTCGTTGTTTCTGGTGGATAGTGCATTGGTAGCACAGTTGTGTTTGAACTGTCGGAACCCAGCTATAAAATGTTGGAGTGGTGTTCTTCAAGTATGGCGTTTGTTGTATCAATGAACACACTATCTCACAGATGGACGTCAACCTGGGTGTTCCAGCCTTAGCTGATGCACGTTGAAGATTCTTCGGTGTCTTTTACAAGGAGGAGGTGATTTTGTGCCGGCACCCAGAATAAATGATAAATTCCTGCGTAAATGTACAGGAGCACAAAACCAGCAACAAACAACAACAACAGGCATTTTAAGGCCATTTTCCCTGCTAGAGCGGGGGTTAGCCTTGCGGTCCCCATGACAATCTTCTCCATTTTGCCCTATTTTCTGCATCTCTCCTTGTTAACCCCCATGCCCGCATTTCTACTTTCACGATCTTTAGCCAAGTCTTTCTCGGTCTTCCCCGTCCTCTACTTCCTTCAACATTCATTTCCATCACTCTTCTCAAACAGTCACTTTCATCCTTCCTCAACACATGACCAAACCATCTCAACATGTTCCTCTTCACAGCATCAATCACAGGCTCTATTCCCATCATCTTTCGCAATTCATCATTTCTCTTCCTCTCTCTCAACGATACTCCACACATCCACCGAACCATTCGCATTTCCACCCTTTCGAACCTCCGTTGCTGCTCTACGTTCATTACCCATGTCTCGCTCCTATAAATCATAACACTTCTCACACATGCAGCATACACCTTTCCCTTCAGCTTCAACGACACTCCCCTCCTCATCAGCACGCCACTCAGTTCCCGAAACTTCTTCAATGCACATCTCACTCCAGCAACCGTTGCCGAGTCTGATCCACCTTCTCCATTCAGCATGTCTCCGAGGTAGCAAAATGTTTTCACACCTTCCAGTTTCACGCCGTCTCCAAGATCCAACTCAACATTTCCTCCATCTGCAGCTCCCTCTGTGCACACCTTACATTTGAATGTATCTGCCACACTGGTTAATGACCCTCTCAGACCACTACATTTTTGATGAACCCATTCAGCGCACATTGTACATTGAATGGAGTTCACTCCGACACCCTTCCTGCACACAGCACAGGGCCACTTCCCAGTTCTTTCCACCTCACCACATGTTTTACCACTTGCCATCACCTTCGTCTTTCCGATATTCAACTTCAGACCTTTTGTCTCCATACATTCCTTCCACTTGTTCATCTTTTCCTTCAGTCCATCCATACTTTCTGCAATCAACACCAGATCATCTGCATACAACAACTCCCACGGTAAACCCTCCTTTCCGTTCTGAGCCAGCACCTCCATAACAGCTACAAATAGTAGTGGACTTAGTACCGACGCCTGATGCACTCCCACCTTCACCTCAAACTCACCACTGTTCCCGTCCTTCGTCCTTACAGCTGTGCGCGCTCTTTTGTACATTGCCATCACTACTCTGATCAACCATTCCTCCACTCCTAACTTCCTCAATGCCCATGTCAATACTTCGCGTGGAACCCTATCGAATGCTTTCTCCAGATCAACAAACCCAAGAAACAACTTCTTCCTCTTCTCCATGTACTTCTCCTGCAACTGCCTCACAATAAAGAGCGTGTCTGTCGTTCCTCTTCCTGGCATAAATCCAAACTGCATTTCGTCGATCTTCACTTTCTTCCTTATCCTCCTCTCCAACACCCTGTCCAATACCTTCATCGCTCGGTACGAGCCACACTCCAGAGGGTCACCTTTCCCCTTGTATAGAGGGATGAGGGTACTCAGTTCCCAATCCACTGGAATGCGGCCTTCTTTCACCACCCAGATTACAGATCTTTGTCATTCTCTTCACACCCCAACCTCCTGCTGCCTTCAACATATCTCCCACAACTCCCATCGGCCCTCTCGCTTTTCTACTCTTCATTGATTTTATCACTTCCTCAACTTCCTTCTCAGTTATCTTCTCTGCCGGTCCTAAAACTGGGTTACTCTCTATGTTGCCATCCCATTCATTCTCTGTATTCAACAGCATTTCCATATATCTTTTCCATCTTCCTTTAATTCCATCTGGGTCCACAACGATTTGTCCCACTTCATCCTTCAAGCAACTCACCCCCATCACATCACACCTCTCTTTCGCTATCTGCTTTGCAATCCTGAATACCGCTCTCTGACCCTCTTCCAAATCCAAGCGTTCTCCGAACATTTTCCTACATGCCTCCTGCGCCTTTGCTGCCTCTTTCTTTGCAGCCTTCTTGGCTGCCTTATAACTTTCGTGCTCTGCTTTTTCTGCTCCCGTACCCTTCACCTTCTGCCACTCCTTGAACTTCTTCCTCTTCTCGTCAATCCTCTTTCCAACTTCATCATCCCACCACCATGTTTCCGAGTGCCTCGGTGGTCCTTTTGTCCATCCACATACCTCACCAACGGCTCCCAACAGACTATCTTTCATTGACATCCAACCACTTTCAAGCTCAATCACATCATCCTCTACCCTACTCGGCCTCTCTTTTAATGCCTCCCTTACTGTCACCTCTTTCAACCTCCACACCTTCATTCTTGGTTGGCACTTCACCAACCAGCAAAAACAAAACCAGCATACAGCAACGGGCACAAAACCAGCAACGGGCTATTATGCAATGAGGGGACTAAATTGATTTGGGAATGAGTGGCATAAATTGATTTGGGAATGTGTGGCATAAATTGATTTGGGAATGTGTGGCATAAATTGATTTGAGAATGAGTGGCATAAATTTATTTGGTAATGTGTGACATAAATTGATTTGGGAATGCGTGGCATAAATTGATTTGGGAATGAGTTGGCTAAATTGATTTTGGAATGAGTGGCATAAATTGATTTGGGAATGAGTGGCATAAATTGATTTGGGAATGAGTGGCATAAATTGATGTGGGAATGAGTGCCATAAATTGATTTGAGAATGAGTGGCATAAATTGATTTGGGAATGAGTGGCATAAATTGATTTGGGAATGCGTGGCATAAATTGATTTGGGAATGAGTGGGCGAAATTGATTTGGGACTGAGTGGCATAAATTGATTTGGGAATGAGTGCCATAAATTGATGTGGGAATGAGTGCCATAAATTGATTTGGGAATGAGTGGCATAAATTGATTTGGGAATGAGTGGCATAAATTGATGTGGGAATGAGTGCCATAAATTGATTTGGGAATGAGTGGACTAAATTGATTTGGGAATGAGTGGCACAAATTGATTTGGGAATGAGTGGCATAAATTGATGTGGGAATGAGTGCCATAAATTAATTTGGGAATGAGTGGCATAAATGGATGTGGGAATGAGTGCCATAAATTAATTTGGGAATGAGTGGCATAAATTGATGTGGGAATGAGTGCCATAAATTGATTTGGGAATGAGTGGCATAAATTGATTTCGGAATGAGTGGACTAATTTCATTTGGGAATGAGTGGACTAAATTGATTTCGGAATGAGTGGACTAAATTGATTTGTTAATGAGTGGACTAAATTGATTTGGGAATGAGTGGCATAAATTGATGTGGGAATGAGTGCCATAAATTGATTTGGGAATGAGTGGCATAAATTGATTTGGGAATGAGTGGCATAAATTGATGTGGGAATGAGTGCCATAAATTGATTTGGGAATGAGTGGCATAAATTGATTTGGGAATGAGTGGCTTAAATTAATTTGGGAATGAATGGATTAAATTGATTTGTGAATGAATGGACTAAATTGATTTCGGAATGAGTGGACTAAATTGATTTGTTAATGAGTGGACTAAATTGATTTGGGAATGAGTGGCATAAATTGATGTGGGAATGAGTGCCATAAATTGATTTGGGAATGAGTGGCATAAATTGATTTGGGAATGAGTGGCATAAATTGATGTGGGAATGAGTGCCATAAATTGATTTGGGAATGAGTGGACTAAATTGATTTGGGAATGAGTGGCTTAAATTAATTTGGGAATGAATGGATTAAATTGATTTGTGAATGAATGGACTAAACTGATTAGGGAATGAGTGGACTAAATTGATTTGGGACTGAGTGAACTGAATTTAATTGGAATTGAGTGGACTAATTTGATTTTGGAATGAGAGGACTAAATTGATTTCGAAATGATTGGACTAAATTGATTTCGGAATGAGTAGACAAAATTGATTTGGGAATGGGTGACACAAATTGATTTGGGAATGAGTGGCATGAATTGATGTGGGAATGAGTTCCATAAATTAATTTGGGAATGAGTGGCATAAATTGATGTGGGAATGAGTGCCATAAATTGATTTGGGAATGAGTGGCATAAATTGATTTCGGAATGAGTGGACTAATTTCATTTGGGAATGAGTGGACTAAATTGATTTCGGAATGAGTGGCATAAATTGATTTGTTAATGAGTGGACTAAATTGATTTGGGAATGAGTGGCATAAATTGATGTGGGAATGAGTGCCATAAATTGATTTGGGAATGAGTGGCATAAATTGATTTGGGAATGAGTGGCATAAATTTATGTGGGAATGAGTGCCATAAATTGATTTGGGACTGAGTGGACTAAATTTAATTGGAACTGAGTGGACTAATTTGATTTGGGAATGAGTGAACTAAATTGATTTCGAAATGAGTGGACTAAATTGATTTTGGAATGAGTGGACTAAATTGATTTCGGAATGGGTTGACTAAATTGATTTGGGAATGAGTGAACCTTATTGATTTGGGAATGAGTGGACTAAATTGATTTGTTTATGAGTGGACTAATTTGATTTGGGAATGAGTGGATTAAATTGATTTGTTAATGAGTGGACTAAATTGATGTGGGAATGAGTGGACTAAATCAATTTGGGAATGAGTGGACTAAATTGATTTGTTAATGAGTGGACTCAATTGATTTGAAAATGGGTGGATTAAATTGATGTGGGAATGAGTGGACTAAATCAATTTGGGAATGAGTGGATTAAATTGATTTGTTAATGAGTGGACTCAATTGATTTGAAAATGGGTGGATTAAATTGATTTGGGAATGAGTGGACTAAATTGATTTGGGACTGAGTGGACTAATTTTAATTGGAACTGAGTGGACTAATTTGATTTGGGAATGAGTGGACTAAATTGATTTGGGAATGAGTGGACTCAATTGATTTGAAAATGGGTGGATTAAATTGATTTGGGAATGAGTGGACTAAATTGATTTGGGAATGAGTGGACTAAATTGATTTGGAAATGAGTGGACTAAATTGATTTGGGAATGAGTGGACTAAATTGATTTGGGAATGAGTGGACTAAATTGATTTGGGAATGAGTGGAGAAAATTGATTTGGGAATGAGTGGACTAAATTGATTTGGGAATGAGTGGACTAAATTTAATTGAACCGAGTGGACTAATTTGATTTGGGAATGAGTGGACTAAATTGATTTGGGAATGAGTGGACTAAATTGATTTGGGAATGAGTGGACTAAATTGATTTGGGACTGAGTGGACTAAATTTAATTGGAACCGAGTGGACTAATTTGATTTGGGAATGAGTGGACTCAATTGATTTGAAAATGGGTGGATTCAATTTGTATTTGGTCAATACGCATTCATTAACAAGAATTATTAATATGCAAGATGAGCATTGTTTCTTGCTCCAACTGCAATATTATCTGCTTCTTTACTCATGCCCCTTATGCGGGTTTTATTTCAGCAACAAAGAAATGTTTGATAGCATGTCACTGATATAGTTTCCAAGTCCATGACACTATATATCGAGTGATTAAAACCAAATTTTAAACGAGAAAGCATCTGAAAATGCAAAATCCGTCCACCCACGTCTGTTTGTATTCAGATGTCTTCATCTTCTTCCGTATGGTCAAAATAACGAAAGCAGTTTTTTTTTTAAAATACAAAATGAAAATTGATGATTTTATGCAGCCTTGACCCTTGAGCGTTCGATCTAAAAACATAATCAGCTTCTAATTTTGATTGGTGAACCAATTCTGTTATCAAATATTCAGATTCTTAAAATTTCAGGTCAATTGGACAAAAATTGCTGATTTTAAAGCAACCTTGACCTTTTGAACTAAAAAATACAATCAACAGCTACCTTTTGATTAGTGAACTAATTCAGTGACCCAATATGCAAATTCCTGAAATTATAGGTCAATTGGGTGAAAATTGGGGATTTTACGCAACCTTGACCTTTGACCTTTTGACCAATTTTTTTTATTTGCATTCTCTATATTCTCATAATAAAGCTTTGTTGAAAATTTAATTTCAAAACTCAAATGGTAAATTGAAATTTCAGGTCAATTGGATGAAAATTGACTACTTTATGTGATGCTGACCTTTGACCTTTTGACAAAATTATTAATGTGCCTAGTCCATATTATCATAACAAAGGTTTGGTGAAAATTTGATGACAATACCTCAAATGGTAAAAAAAGGTTACGGTCTGGACACAAAACACACATACAAAAAAACACACACACATACAAAAAAACACACATACAAAAAAACACACACACATACAAAAAACACACACACATACAAAAAAAAACACACACATACAAAAAACACACACACACACCTTTTTTTTTTTTGTATACAAGATCGAGGCTCGTGTAAGAGCTAACATGAATCACAAAAAGACAAACTGATACATAAAACACAAGATAAAGGGAGCGGGAGACAAGATGGGGGAGAGAAAGAGGGAAGCACACAAGTACAACATTTGAGACCAGGGACATCGGGAGATCTGTGGGAGTGAGAGAGCATGGGGGAGGAGGCATGGGAAAGGAGAGGGGGGAAAGGGGGGGGGGGAGAGGGGGTGGGAGAGGTATAGAACACATGGACACTGCTTGGACTTCCAGGAAAGAAGTCGGAATTTCAAAAAAGTGTATCTGGGGTGAATTAATGGGGGTAGAAAAGATCAAGGTTTTGGATGGGGGAAGACAAGAGATGGTGGTGAACAGTCGTTTTAAAGACCTGGAGGGTGGAGTGGGATTGAAGAGAGTGAGGGAGTTTGTTCCAGAGGCGGGAGAAAAGAGGAATGAAAGAGTGAAGGTGAGCAGAGAGTCTTGATTTTGGCAGTTTAACCATAAGAGGGTTCCAGGCAAATCTTGTGCGACCTGTAGGCATATTTGGGGGACAGAGCACAGACAGAGCTAGGGGAGCAAGGCCGGAGAGGAGTCGGTAGAAGACAGAAAGACCACCAACCTGCCTGCGCTGAGTGAGTGAAAGGCCCTCGGAGCTAGCTTCATCGCGGGAGATTCCAATTATTCAGAAAGCTTTGGTTTCAACAGCGTGAAGCCGAGCTAGGTTTGAGGCAGGAGCACCAGCCCAGAGGGGGAGAACAGTACTCCATTGAGCTGTGGATTAAATCCTTGTTTGTGGTGAGGAGCTCAGGTGTGCCAAGGAAGAACTTCACAGGACGGATGATCGGCAACTGGCTTTGGAGGCCAGCTTGGAAATGTGGTTTTCCCAGGAAAGATCATGGCAGATAGTGAGACCGAAAAGCTTGAGTGACAGAACTTCTTGGAGAGGATTGTTGAGAAAGTAGATGGGAGGGTTGTCCAGTCGATCTTTTCGGAGAGACATCGTAAGAGTGTGAGATTTGTCAGGATTGAAAGACATGTTCCACTTGTTTGACCAGTCTGTGATTTTCACTAGGTCTGCAGAAAGTGTGGAGGCGGCAGACTGCCGAACTGAGGGATGAGGAATGGAGAGTGGAGTCATCAGCAAAGAGATAGAGAGGATTTTACAGAGAGTCAGAGAGATCATTGATGAAGACCAGAAAAAGCACAGGGCCCAGAACACTGCCTTGGGGAATTCCAGCCTGAACAAGAAGGGGAGGTGAGAGAAATCCATTCAGGGCCACACGTTGACTACGCCCAGAGAGGAATTCCGCAAGCCATGCGTGGAGATTTCCATGGATACCATAGGAGGAGAGTTTGCAGAGCACACGTTTTGAGTTTGGAGAGTTTTTTTTTTTTCTTGTTTGCACGATTTTGGAGAGTTTGGATATGCACATACACATACATACACACACACACACATACACACACACGCGCATGCACGCACACATACACACACACACAAATACATACACACATACGTACATACACATACATACACACATACACATACAATCATAGCCAAAAATATTGGCACCCTTGCACTTTTTTCAAATAATGCACCATTTCTTCCAGAAAATTGTTGAAATTAAAAAATCGTTTGGTATCCACAGATGTATTTCTTTGTTTTGAATGGAACAAAACAAAAAAACTGACAAAACAGCAAAACAGCTTATTCCACACAGAAATACTAAAATGGCCCGGACAATATTGTCCTGTGATTCCCCTCGGTGAAGACCGGGAAATCACGAATAGCCAAAGCGAGCTTTAACCCCAAAGGCGATGATCAAATGCGGACTCACGATCAACACGGAGGAAGAACGAAGAAGAAGAAGAAGCTGGAAGCTCTTACCTGAGCGATCCGTCGAGCAGTCTTCAAACCTGCAAAAATAACTCAAATGAAAAACGGATTTAAAATGTACAAAAATAAACAGGTTTATTAAACGGAATGCCGGTATCAAGAAACGCGACGGTAAATAAATGTCCTAAATTGGGATCCCTCACACCAGACTTAAACACAGACACAGGGATAAAATAACGTGGAATGAAAATAACCGTGTAAGCCTTGCACTTAGCTCAACCAGCTCGAGGTCTCGTCAGGGTTCGTCGACTCGTCCGGTGTGTTGGTGGAAACCGCCCAGTCTTTGGCGCAAAAACAGGCCTCGCACGTCCCAGCGGGAAGCCAGGCGTCCATGCATCGTCCACTTGGATAACCGCAGTTCCCATTTCCTCTCCTGGTTTCCCGGTGGCGTCCTCTTCATGGTCAGTCCAAGCACGAGAGCATGAGGGGAAAGGACAAAGGAACAAGAGAGAGGAAGGCAAAGGCAAAGGCAATAGGTGAGGGCAAGCGAGCAAGGGCAGAGGGCAAGAAGAAGAGAGAGAAAATTTCGGTCCTTCAGCTCTTTTAACAATCCCTCATGAGTCATGACGTCACCTGCCTCTCTCTACCAATCAGTGCCCTGCTTGGTGCTCGCCTCTGACGTCCTCCGTGACCTTTTCCAATCGGTCCTCTGCTTCCCTCTCAGCCTTCCTTCCACCAATCTGCGGGAAGCTTCGTGCCCCACCCTGGCCAATCACAAGTCCTTCCTTACTCCGTTCTTCCCATTGGTAAACTCCCACCCAATAGCGAGTCGCTTCTGGGCGTGGCTCCCGGCCTGCCTGTGCTATGTGTGTTCAACCAGGCGGGGTTATTCGTGGGAGTGCTTGATCTGTGTTTCCGGTTGGGATCTATTATTATTTATTAATTAGTATGTTTTGTGCTTTTAATGGTGGGATTCCTCACTAGTGTTTATGTGTGGTGCCATGAGGGACAACGGGATGATCACAAGGTCTCACGAACAGGGGAATTAGCATAATCCCGACACTAGTTAACACGCCCCGTTCCTCGTAATCGGGACAAATATACAAGCTTACTCCGAACACACGGTCTACACAGGTCCCTGACTTATGTACATCGAAATGCTTCTTTCTACCCACGATCATCGGAGCACCTACCTATGCAGATCTACCTGAATCTATATAAAACCTACCCCACCGACATAACAATATTATTGGCAGCTTTTAGAAGTTGTTCGAAATAATTAGATTTCAAGTAGGTGATTCTCCTTTACTTTGGAAATGAACTCACCTGTGGTAAGTTGCAGGTGCCTGCAATATGAAAATCACTCATTCAACCAGTTTGAATGGAGAAAAGGAGTCATTCTGCTGTTTTGTGTCACTGTGTGTACCACAATGAGCATGGAGAAAAGAAAGAAAACAAGAGAATTGTCTGAGAAGGTCAGACACAAGATTGTAGCCAATCATGGACAATCTCAAGGCTACATGTCCATCTCCAGAGACCTTGATGTACCGGTGTGCACCGTACGCAATGTTATCAGGAAGTTTAAAGCACTGTAGCCAACCTCCCTGAACGTGGCCGCAAGAGAAAACTTGATCAAAGATTGCACCGAAGGATTGTTCAAATGGTGGAGAAATCAACTCGATCAACTGCCAAACAGATTCAAGCTGACCTTCAGACACACGGTACGACAGTTTCAACTCGCACGATCCGTCACCAACTCGATGAAAGGGGATTCTATGGTAGAAGATACAGGAGGACCCCACTGCTGAGAGAGGCATAAGAAAGCCCGACTGGAATTTTCCAAAACACACCTGAACAAGCCAAAATCCCCCTGGGAGAATGTCCTGTGGACAGATGAGACGATATTAGAGCTTTTTGGTAAAGCATATCATCTCTATGTTTACAGAAAACAAAATGAAGTCTTCAAAGAAAAGAACGCCTTCCCTACAGTCAAACATGGAGGAGGTTCAGTAAAGGTTTGGGGTTGCTGTGCTGCTTCTGGCACTGGGTACCTTGAATGTCTGCATGGGATCATGAAATCAGGAGATTACCAAGGTATTTTAGAGCGCAATGTTCAACCCAGTGTCAGAAAGATGGGTCTCCGTCGAAGGTCATGGATCTCACAGCAGGACAATGACCCTAAACACACTTCAAAAATCATCCAAGAATGGTTGAAGATAAAACGATGGACTGTTCCGAAGTGGCCAGCAATGAGTCCAGATCTAAATCCCATTGAACACCTGTGGGGAGATCTGAAAACAGCAGTTGGGAGAAGGCACCCTTCAAATCTGGGAGAACTGGAGCAGTTTGCACAAGAAGAGTGGGCCAAATTGCCAGTAGAGAGGTGTAGGAAGCTCATTAATGGCTCTGGGAAGTGCTTGACTGAATTTATTTAGTCCAAAGTCTGTGCTCCCAAATATTAGGTCTCGGGTGTCAATAATTTTGTCAATGCCATTTATTTTTATTTTCTGATTTAAAAGGATATATTAAGTTCTGAATCAAAAACACAGGTTCTGTAATATTAACAGTGAAATAAAGAATTGTGGATACCAAATAGTTTTGTCAATTTCAACTTCATTTCTTGAAAAATTTGGTGTTATTTGAAAAAATTGCAAGGGTGCCAATATTTTTGACCACAACTGTACATACATACACATACGCACACACACATAGACATACGTACACACACACACACACACACAAACAAACACACACATATATATACAGAAGTGATTACAACTCAGCATCTCCTGCGGGCATGGGACGGGCTAATAAAAACATCCAGGAATTTTTTTTATCGATTGAAGACCAACATGCAAGGTGATAAAATGAATATTGAGGTAAAACTAATTGCAATTCCTACGTTGAGGATCCTCCACTCATATACAAATACGAACACACAGGGAAAAGTAAAATGAAATAAAATACTTTGTCTCGTCGGCCGGCACTCAGGTTTGCTCCAAGGAGGACAATATGTATTGTCGTGTGGCCGCCTTTGATAAAAATCAGACGGTCACGGCAGCCGATTGCGAAGGCCTTAGCTCTCGAGGCGAAAACTCAATGGCGGACTCAAAGACAAAAAGCTATACAAAATTGCATGGGATGGAGGGGCGGCGCAAGAGCCCTGCAGTCTTACCTGTTCCCGGGGCGTCTCCAATGCCGCTGCAAATTAAATAAACCACACGGAAAACTGCGTTCAGATATATACAGAAAAATAATATAAGGGTTTATTTTACAATGAATAGCAGGACAGGAAAATCACGCGCCGGTAAATAAATGTCCTAATCGGGACGTCCCCACACACACAGATTTCGGATACAGACAAGGGAAAATGAATTAAGGAAAATAAAACGTTCGTTATGTTCGGGGAGATGTGGTGCATCCTTATCTGTTTGTCGTCTTGTCCACCGTCCACACGCGGCTCCAAGCTCTGGCGCAAAGAAACCCTTTGTCCGCTCGCATGCTTCGCCAGGCCCCGATGCGACTCGCTCCACTGCACACCACGAGGTCCCGCCCGCTCAGCACCAACACTCGCTCCCTGCACCAACAGCACAGCGAAGGGCCGAGCACCGCTCCAAGCTCTGGAAGCACCGAGAAGGACTGCTCCAAGCACCACTCCACACCAAGAGCGAACCGTCAGCAGGAAGAAGAGAAGCGCAGAGAGCAAAATATGTCGTGCAGCACCAAGAGACCAGCGAAGAACCAAGAGCCAAAATGTCATGCAGCGCGCCCTTTTATCACCCTCGTCCACTATCCTCCAATGTTCTGTTTTTCTCGTGCCCTCTCATTGGCTGAGTGCTTCCCGCACTGGTATTGCTCGCCCCTCTCCCTGCCCAGTCAAACGTCCTTCTGGGCATGGCTCCCAGCCTTGCCATGAGCTGGTTGCTAGGCCAGCTGGTGGTGTGGCTGGCTGCGGCCCCATCGGCGGCGCCCCAGCCTGGCTTTCTGCCTGTTTTCCACAGTCTTTGTAAGGGAAGGGAATTTAATTAATGTTGCGCACTAAGGACCTATCTAAGTGTTTATAGGAGTGCGTTGCCATAAGGGACAAAGGAATGATTTCCAGGTCTGACACCCAGGGTGTCTGCCAAACAGATTCCGGGTCGCTAAACAGAATTCCACAGATTCCGATCATCCAGCGATCTTAGTCGCTACACTATTTAACACCCGAACATCCTTGTATGTTCACACGTATACTCTTATCCCGACAAACCACCTAAAACACCGAAATTACAGGGTAGATTCCCTATCGTGACAGTCGAATACCTACCTATACAGATCTACCTGGCTCTAGATATTCCTCGACCCAAATTCATAACAATATTTTACCAACAATTAAACATTTGGGAAAAATCATATATGCAGATATCATAAAAAATATTTTGAAACATTATTAAAACTAGAACGGCACTCAGTAGAAAGCATATCTCCACCTGGTTGGCCATATCACTCAATGGTGAAGAATCACTTAAAAAAATTAAATAATTATCATATCCGAATCCAAATTCAGATCTTCACCAAAATCGAATCGATTCTTCCTTGTCACACATACAACCTGTCTACCAAGTTCAGTCCAAATCCATTTATAACTTTTTGAGATATCCCGCAATGTAGTGATTTGGCCCTATCTCCCAATAGTGAAGAATCACTTAGAAAATTCTAGTAGCCGAATCCGAATCCGGATCTTCATCAAAATCTAAATATTTCGTCCTTGTCACATACGCTACATTTCTGTCAAATTTCGTCCGAATCCGTCCACAACTTTTTGAGATATCTTGTTCACAGACAAAAGGACAGACAGACAGACAGGGGTGAAAACATAACCTCCATCCACCTTTGGTGGAGGAGGTAAAAATCAAAGCACACCTGTCACTAGGCCGAGGCTTCAGACTTTGACAATCTCACAAGGCTGCACCGTCGTATAAACTGTTCCAACCCAGCATTTTTGACTGGCTTTTTACCAGTCTGATATAAATGGCATCTGAGCAATTACAAATGAAATCTGCCACATCAAAGAACTTCTAATGACATTTGTATTCAACATGAATAATGCAGAATAACATCCAATACAAGGTGGCAAGGGCTTATGATGGTGTAAAGTGTCAACCATCTGTCGTGTAGTCTCTGCTTTGACACGTCTTACGTGAGGAACTCCGAATCTCATTTGAATTCGTTGTGTGAATTGGAAGAAGAAACTGGGAGGAACAATCGTGAAATGAGCATCCAAGGGTGACGTGCAGCAGGCGTCTGCAATCAGCTGCTCACATGATTGAGTTTCAAGAGAAATGACAGGCGATGTAACCGTACAACCTGCCTTTGAATGGCTTCCGAGTGCTTCGAAAAGGATGAATGTGACTTAAGCACCAACTCTTAACGTAAGCTCCCTAATCAAAATGCATTGTATCCATATAATAAATCGTTACTGTGATGGATGTAAAACATGGAGTACTAGCAGGAGTACTCGACGTTGCCCGTTGCTTCTTCTTATCCTGTTGGCATTTTGAAGAAGTCAATTTTTTTTAATGCTTTTTTTACGGGGATTTCAAACACTTCTTTACACTAACTGAGGAATGTGTCCGGTATTATTTATTATTACCTTTAACATAGTTATAAAGGCCTGTGCACTAAAGAGCGATTAAAAATACGATTTTTAAAAATGTTTTTTTTTTCTTTTCCCAAAACACTCCCAGTACATTGGAGTGTACCAGTGTCCCAGTACACAAAACACTCCCCCCTCCCCTTCCCCCCTCCCCTCCCCTCCCCCCTCTCCCTCCCCTCCCCCCTCCCCTCCCCCACCCCTCGCCCCCCTCCCTCCCCCTCCCCACTCCCCTCCCCCCCCCCTCCACTCCCCCCTCCTGTATCCAGAAGGCTACAGGCACTCACTGCTAAATCTCTTAAGGTTTGACGAAGATCCATTCAGCCATCTCTGAGAAAGATAGATACAGACAGACAGACGGACAAACATCTCTCTTATAGTATAGATGGGGAAATAATGCACTTGTAGTTGTAGTTATATCTACTGCAGTGAATAGGGAAGGCGAAGTATCTTGCCTCACACTTTAAACTACAATGAGGATATTGTTACCGACGCCACCAAAGGTGGATGGAGGTTATGTTTTCACCCCTGTCTGTCTTTTTGTCTGTGAACAAGATCTCTCAAAACGTTGTTGACGGATTCGGACAAAATTTGGCAGAGAGGTAGCGTATGTGACAAGGACGAAATGATTAGATTTTGGTGAAGATCCGGATTCTGATCCGGCTAGTAGAATTTTTAAGTGATTCTTCACCATTGGAAGATAGGGGTAAAAACGATACATAGCAGGACATCTCAAAATGTTATGGACGGATTTGAACGAAACTTGGTGGACCGGTTGGGTGTGTGACAAGGAAGAATTGATTCAATTTTGGTGAAGATCTCAATATGGATTCGGATATGAGAATTATTTAGTATTTCAAATTAATTGAAACTTCTGCTTCCGGTTCCCCCAGCGAGGAAGCCTCTTTCGATCTCTCCACGTCATCAAAGATTAAATATTTTTCCATTTTGTGTCTTTGTCAAATTTCCACTCGTTATTTTATTGTGTATGTGTTACTGTGTGTTTCGAGTTAGTCTTGGTTTTTAATTCGTGCAAACTTGTGTGTAATTAATCGTTTTCTGTTCACACCGCGTGCGCGGCCTGGTAACTTGAGGCTTCCCTCCATACGTCGGTGTTTTGTGACTAAGTTCTTACCTTCGCTGTATTGAGGTTTCTTTCATTTTATTTTCTCCCCTATCATCTTACCCTTTGTCTCATGTTTTAAATACCAAAAAAAAAATTCTTATTTATTATTTCCTTCTCTCTTCACGGGCCACGCCCACGTGTGCTGTTGTCTCGCCCCGTCCCCTTTATCCCCTTTTCTTCCAACTCTTCCTTCCATCTCCAGCTGATGCTCCACCTTTCCAATTCGAGTTACCACCATACTCATTCAACCCTTTCTCCTTCTTTCTCAGATCCACACCCTCACTTCAGGGATTTTTCCCAGATTGTTTTTCACAGTTTTGTTTAAATATTATTTAAATATGTTTAAACTTTCCCATACAGTGTTTTATTCAGTGTTTTATTGCAACACGCTGTGTTTTTCTATTTAAAAGGCTTTTTTCAATTTCCTCATCAAATCAATTCCACTTAAAAAAAATAATTAAATCTCTTACAATTCTTCCTTTCCACATTCTCTAAACTCACCTTCATTCCACCCCTCCTCTGTCGTTTTCAAACGGATCTCTAACTTGAAAATCACAATAAACCCTGTTCGTTTGTCATTCATCGTCCACTTTCTGAACTTCCCCATCACCCCTCCCCACCTAAACTCCCCCCATCACCCCTCCCCTCAAAAACCCTCCCTCACCCCTCCCCCCTGCCCATCCCCTCCTAAACTTCCCCCTAGCACCTCCCCTCCTAAATTCCCCCTAGCCCCTCCCCTCGAAATCTACCCCCTCACCCCTCCCCTTCAAAACTCGCCCCTCACCCCTCCTCCTCAAAGCTGCCTCCTCCCCACTTCCTCTCCCTTCCATCACATACCTCCCCCTCCTCCAACCTTATACTTTGCTTTGCCCTCCCCCCTCAAACAACACCTCACGGTGCCTCATCCCATCACCATCAAACCTTTTGTCCTCCTCATCCTTCCCTTTCTCCTAACTCTTCTGCAGTCTCTGACACACTATCACAGCTCTCCCTACCTCCTCCTCTAACCCCTCATCTTACCCTACCCCTACCCTCCCCTGTCCTGCACCCGATGCTCCACCTCCCTCTTCCTTAATGGTATGGACCTCAAACGTCCGGGGCCTTCGCTCAAACCTGATTGATCTCTCCATGCAGGATGCTTCTGAAAAAACCAGACGTAATCTGCTGAACAGAAACTTTCCTACTTCAAGATGTCTCTGATTCATTAATATCTCTTCCTGGTTACTCCGTCCTCCGGTATGATAGACCTGAGCCTCGTCCTGGTGGTGGGGTTGCTATCTTTATCAAAAACTCTCTTCCTCACTCTCCCTGCACTGCCCTATCTCCACCCCACCCCCAGGAGTACCTCTGGCTACGGCTTCCTCTCCGCTCCCACCTTTTGTTCATATGTGTGTTGTACCGTCCTCCAAACAGTGATGACTCCATTTACATTTCGCTGTCTGACAACATGGACCAACTTCTATCTACTCAACCCAACTCTCTCTCTTCCTCATATGTGGTGATTTCAACTGTCATCATGCCAGCTGGCTGGGTGTGGGTACCTCTCTCACCAGCCGTGGCACCTCAGCAAAGGACGTCTGCGACTCACTGGGACTCACACAATGTGTCAATTTCCCAGACCAGATTTCAGTCAATGGAGCATCTTCTCTTCTAGACTTGGTTATGACAAACTTGCCTGCAAATGTCTGTTGCTCTTATTCTGCTCCAATCGGCTCATCTGATCATGTGCTTGTTAAAGTGGACATCTCCCTGGCCATTCTCAGAGAGCCTCCTCAACGCCGATGAGTCTGGAATTTCACTCAGGCCGACTGACACGGTCTTCAAGCAGCCATCAATCATCTGGACTGGTCTCCCATCTCTTCTGTCTCTGACATCAACTCTTCCTGGGAATTCTTCCAAAGCAAACTGCTCTCTCTCTCTCTCTCATGCACAGATTTATCCCATCTCGCCTTCAGTTGTCATACCCTCCTCCCGTCCATGGTACACACAAGCCTATGGTGAAGCAGTTGCCATGAAACAACTTGCCTTCGCCTCTTGGAAGGCTAATCCAACTGAAGGCAATCTCAGTTCCTTTACTTTCACAAAGCTCGGAACAAGTGTGTGTCTACCCTCAGGAGAGCCAGGAACCTATATCTCTCCACTCTCAAGACTGAACTCTCAAACCTGTCTCCTTCCTCCAAATCCTGGTGCCATCTGGTCAAATCTGTTTCTGGTGTTTGTTCCCCCTAATTTCGCCAACCCCCCCCCCCCCCCCTTCCTCAAACGGCTACACAGCTGACGCCGTACATGAAAAAGCCGAATCCCTCAACTCTGTGTTTGCCTCAAAATCTTGTGTCCCGAACCCATCTCTCTCTGTACCCACCTTGCCCAGGCGAACCCAGCTGCTCCTGGACTCTGTCATTCTCTCCTGACAAGGTGGAGAAGTTTTTGTCAAACCTCGACTGATTCTGCAACTGGACCAGATGGCATCAGCCCACAGGTCCTAAAATCCTGCTCTGCTGCTCTTTCACTCCCTCTCTCTGTTCTCTCCACCCTCTCTTATGCTCAAGGACATCTTACATCTGCTTGGAAATCAGCCAACATTACCGCTTCACACAAAAAAGATGCTAAAACAGATCCTTGCAACTCCAGACCAATCAGCCTGCTCCCAATCATCAGCAAGGTCATGGAATCAATAATCGCATCTGACATCAAATCTTTCCTCTTCTCCAATGGCTTGATCTGGGATCATCAATTTGGATTCAGACCAGGTCATTCTACTCTGGACATACTGCTTCTGCTGTCTCAACAATGCATGGAGGTCCTCAATGCCAAACAGGAAATCAGAGCTGTCTCCCTCGACATATCATGTGCCTTCGATACGGTTTGGCACCCCTTCTTCTTTCATGGAGGTTCTTGCAATATCCTTGTGTTTTATACTTCTCCCACCCCCACCCCCCATGCCTTCCGGCCCCAAGCCCTAACCCTCCCACAGATCTCCCGATGTCCCTGTTCTCTACTGTTGGACTTTTGTGCTTTCCTCTCTCTCCCTATCTTGTCTCCCGCTCACTTTATTGTATGTTATATGTGTCCGTTTGTTTGTGTGTGATTAATGTTGGCTCTCACACGAGCCTCGATTTTGAATAAAAACCACCTTTAGAGGCCATTTTTCCCCGCAAAGCGGGGGTTGGCCTTTTTCAGGCACCGTGGTTGTTGTTGTTTTTGTTGGTCCCCTTTTTGAAGCAATGTTTTACAGCCAGATGCCCTTCCTGCCGCCAACCCTGTTTATCGCCTTTTACGACAAACAGGGAATTACCAGTGAACTGGTACTCAATTTGCCGACCTCGGAAGGATGACAGACTGAGTCAACCCCCCTGGCGTTAATTCAGCAATCGACCGGGATTTGAACCCAGGATCCTAGGATCCCAAGCTGGCACCCTAGCCGCTAGCCCAAAACCACGCTCGATTTTGAATACAAAAAATAAATAAAAAGTTCTTCACCATTTAGTGATGGGGCTAAAAGTTGTGGACAGATTTGGACGAAATTTGGCACAGATGTAGTGTATGTGACAAGGACGAAATGATTATATTTTGGTGAGGTATCTGGATCCGCATCCGACTACTGGAATTTTTAAAGTGATTCTTCACCATTGGGAGATAGGGCCAAAAACGATACATAGCAGGATATCTCACAAAGTTGTGGATGGATGATTTTAATTAAATGTGATTTTGTATTGTGATTTTTTTTGGTCTCCTCTGGGATACAAAACGCAAACTGTTCACCTGGCGGAGGTATGCTCTCTACTGAGTGCAGTTCTAGTTATTAATTAGACACCCTGCAGATGTAAATGAACATTCGTTTTAGTCTGCACGTGTTGCACATCATGTGCAGCGAATTTCACCTCCCCACGCCTTGTATTTATTGTTGTATTTTTTAATCTCCTGTACACCACCCTTGAGGCTCGGTTTGCAAGCCACCGTCTACAATTCCAATAAAAGAGACATAATTACTCTTTAAAAAAAAAAAAATTCTGAATCATTGGAATCTCCTGCGATGAAGTTAACTCCGAGGGCCTTTCACTCACTCACCGCAGGCAGGTTGGTGGTCTTTCTGTCTTCTACCGACTCCTCTCCGGCCTTGCTCCCCCAGCTCTCTCTGTGCTCTGTCCCCCCAATATTCCTACAGGTCGCACAAGATCTGCCTGCAACCCTCTTATGGTTAAACTGCCAAAATCTAGGTTCTCTGCTCACCTTCACTCTTTCATTCCCCTTTTCTCCCGCCTCTGGAACAAACTCCCCCACTCCCTTCAATCCCACTCCTCCCTCCAGGTCTCTAAAACAGCTGTTCACCACCATCTCTTATCTTCCCCCATCCAAAACCTTGATGTTTTCTACCCCCGCTAATTCACCCCAGATACACTTTTTTTTTTGGAAATTCCAACTTCTTTTCTGGAAGTCCTTGCAGTGTTCATATGTTTTATACATCTCCCACCTCCCCCCAAGCCCTCCCCCTCCCCCCAAGCCCTCCCCCTCCCATATTTCTCCCGATGTCCTTGCTTTCAAATGTTGTGTTTGTGTCCTTCCCCCTCTCTCCCCATCTTGTCTACCGCTCGCCTTATTTTTTGTGTTTTATGTGTCGGTTTGACTTTTTGTGATCGTTCGCTCTTTGACGAGCCTCGATCTTGTATACAAAAAAAAAAAAAAAAAAAGAAGTTTTTGGAATTTGTTTTATCCCCAAAAACATACCGTAGTGAACAAATTTGTGTTGAAAGATTGGCCTTTAAAATTTACCCTCATGAAAGGGGACAGACATCTGTGCAGACATACAAACACACAAACTGACATTGTGTTTTTTTTATGGTCGACGATTGTGTAATAATGATTGAAGAGATTGAAAAACGATTTCTGTGAGAAGCATGATCACGAATGAGAATGTTTTTGGAATGTGACCTCCATACATTATATAAAAATAGGCCAAAATAGATACCCTCCGAAATGATTGGTAAAGCAAAGAAATTGAACCCAACAGGGGGAAAAGCACAAAAATTTCAAATGCCATAAAATTTTTGGAGTCCAGCCTGACGGTAGTCCAGCTCATTATTTTGTTCACCGGAGGATTTGGCAAATCCAATTAGCGGCAGTTTCTTTGGGTCATTTTATGTGCATAACTCGTGAGGAGTCCACCTGCAGGGACAATGTATGAGTGGTGTGCTTCCCTGCCTTCGTGCTGTCATGGTGTCCTTTCTGGATGGTCGCCTACCCAGCTTGTCAAACATGTGCTATGCCTGGATTAATGGGCCTCAGCAGTAGAAAGGGCATGTACATTGTACAGTGGGCGAGTTTCCTGTGAGGGAGGAAAATTTATTCAGCAGAAAAATTGTTTTCTTTCATCCTTTATGCCATCGTACAAGCAAAGAGATTCAAATTGTAGGCCTAAGTAATATAAAGCATTGAATATTATTTTCAAATTTGACTCACTATGGTGTTTTGGTTAGAAACAGGTTTAACCCGCTGACCAAACAACTCCAATGACTATAACAGGTGATGAATGATCTACGGGTCTGAAACGATCGTATCCCTTTTATTATTTAAACTACCTGAAAGACCTGTCCAAGACGACACTTCGGTGCTGCTCTTCTTAAACAGGTCATTTTATTTTTTATTTTTTTTTGTATACTGAATCGAGGCTCGTGAAAGAGCTGACATTTACTTCACAAACAAATCAAATAGACAAACAAAATATATAAAAAGAGGGAGCGGAAGACAAGAGAAGGGGAAGCACACAAACACTTGAGAGCACACAACATTTAAGAGCAGGGAGATGTGTGGGAGGGAGAGGGCTTGGGGGGAGGAGGCGTGGGAAGGGGGTGGGAGTGGTATAAAACACAAGGACACCAAGGACTTCCAGGACAGAAGTTGGTATTTCTAAAAAGTGGAATTGGGGTGAAATTAGCAGGGATAGAAAAGATCAAGGTTTTGGATGGGGGAAGATAAGAGATGGTGGTGAACAGCTGTTTTAAAGACCAGGAGGGAGGAGTGGGATTGAAGAGAGTGAGGGAGTTTGTTCCAGAGGCGGGAGAAAAGGGGAATGAAGGAGTGAAGGTGAGCAGAGAGTCTTGATTTTGGCAGTTTGACCATAAGAGGGTTGCAGGCAGATCTTGTGTGACCTGTAGGAATATTTAGGGCACAGAGCACAGAGAGAGCTGGGGGGGCAAGGCCAGAGAGGAGTCGGTAGAAGACGGAAAGACCACCAACCTGCCTGCGGTGAGTGAGTGAGAGGCCCTTGGAGTTAGCTTCATCGCGGGAGATTCCAATGATTCTGAACGCTTTGGTTTCAACAGCGTGAAGACGAGCGAGGTGTGAGGCAGGAGCACCAGCCCAGAGGGGAGAGCAGTATTCCATTGACCTGCGGATGAAAGCCTTGTATGTTGTGAGGAGCTCAGGTGTGCCAAGGAAGGACTTCGCACGACGGAGGATGCCCAGTCGGCGACTGGCTTTGGAGGCCAGATTTGAAATGTGGTTTTCCCAGGAAAGATCATGGCAGATAGTGAGACCCAAAAGCTTGAGTGACAGAACTTCTTGGAGAGGATTATTCAGAAAGTGGATGGGAGGGTTGACCAGTCGGTCTTTTCGGAGAGACATCGTAAGAGTGTGAGATTTGTCAGGATTGAAAGACATGTTCCACTTGTTTGCCCAGTCTGTGATTTTGTCCAGGTCTGCAGAGAGTGAGGAGGCTGCAGACTGCTGATCTGAGGGATGAAGAATGGAGCGACAGAGAGTAGAGTCATCAGAGAGATTTTACCATGTTCTGTGATAGTTGCATTATTTAATTAGATTCAAATTATAATTATTTTATGTGCACATACAGTGCCCTCCATAAGTATTGGAACAGTGAAGTCAAATTTGTTATTATATGTTATTATATTATATGTTACTAAAAACTCAAGAAATTTGGATTTAAGACGAAAAGATGAATATGAGGCAAAAATACAGGTCATCTTTTATTACTCCCGCTAGGGCGTAATGCATTCACTCGTGTCTGTGTCTGTGTGTGTTCGTGTGTTTGTGAACAAGATATCTGGAAAAGTTCTGAACGGATTTGGATGAAAGTTGGTGGGATGATTGCCCTTGGGATAAGGAAGAATTGATTCGTTTTTGGTGAAGCTCAGGATATTATTCCGGATCCAGGAATTTTTTGAAGGATTTTATTACCATTGGAAGATAGGGTTCATTTTTTTTAACATTATCTTCTATATATTCTATATTTAACATTGTGATATGAAAATAGTTTTCATATTTGTTGTAAATGTAGTTTAAAATCGTGGTTATGCGTTAGAGCGGTGTATTTTTTTACCAGCGTCGTCTTCAATGTTCATTTTTTTTTCTTCTAATAAAGACATATTCTGTCATTACAAAACCACCAAAGTGTGTATTAGGTTTCCCCGTTTAATAAAATGTATCGTTTGATACGTATAATGCTTTAAAACTGTTTTTTTTTTTTTTTTTTTTTTTTACCTCAGAGAGATATCAACATTTAGCTCAGCGAATGTCATTCGCGGTGTCAGTATTTGATGAACTTATCAAGACTTAGTTCCAGATTTGTCAATGGCTGAGGTATATTAACAAACAAATAAACAGATTTGGCAAAATTCGAACTTTTTAAAAAAAGATCACATATTCACCCAGGGTTGTGAGAAGCTGAAGAAGAAGAAACCTCGCATGGGCTTTCCAGACCAAATAAATAATTCTGGTTCTGGCTCTGCGATTTTCAGGTTTATTACTCCCGCCAGGGAGTAACGCATTCAATCGTGTTCGTCCGTGTGTGTGTGTGTTCGTATGTTCATGTGTTCGTGTGTTTGTGAACAAGATATCTGGAAAAGTTCTGAACGGATTTGGATGAAAGTTGGTGGGATGATTGCCCTTGGGATAAGGAAGAATTGATTAGTTTTTGGTGAAGCTCAGGATATTATTCCGGATCCAGGAATTTTTTTTGGAATTTTTTTTGGGAAAGATTTTTTCTGTTTTACTGCATTAAACTTTTATTCTTATTCTTAAATAATGTTTTTCTCCTCTAATTCCGAGATATATCAAAATAAATTCTCTAACAGTTAGGGCTTACTTTCTTTTTCATTTATTGTTTGGGGAGAGGGGATGTTAAACAAAACGTATTATTCTAACTAAACCCACGGCGGGAGTATGCGCTCCACTGAGTGGCGTTCTAGTTTCTTTCTATTTCTAGGTATATACATTTTACCATTGTAGAACAATAGTATTTTTATGTTCAGTGCCCCCATTACAGAAAGGGCATATGTATTGGAACAGATTAACTTAAAGTAAATTAAAGTACTATAATAATTAGTATTTGGTTAAATATCCCTTGCATGCAATAACTGAATTGAGCCTATGGCCCAAAGACATAACCAAACTCTTGTTATCTTCGTTTGAGATGCTTTGCCAAGCTTTTAGTGCAGCCATTTTCAGTTGTTATTTGTTTTGGGGGTTTCTGACTTTAGTCTCTTCTTCAGCAAGTGAAATGCATGCTCCATTGGATTTAAATCAGGAGATTGACTTGGCCAGTCTAAAACCTTCGACTTTTTTTTCCCTGATGAACTCCTTGGTTGCGTTGGCAGTGTGTTTTGGGTCATTGTCTTGCTGCATGGTAAAGCACCACTGTTACGGAGTCCTCTACAATCTCCTGGTCTCGGTAACCTCCGAACCCCGAGAGGAGCCCCGGCAGAAAAATATGTTACCCTGTGTTGAAAATCAATAGTGAAACCACACCAATGATTACAAATGAACAAAATTGTATTAGGAATCATACACAGGAATCACGGTAAAACAAATGGCCATTAAGAGTGCCCTCTATTTACCATTAATAAAGTCAGGTAACTCACTGCGCTGCCAGCAAGTGAAAGGACACTCCTCAATGTCTCTATAACCTTTTCCAAGGCGTATGTGATTCGCTCCAGCGGTCGATAGAACGAAATACAGTCGAAGCCCGAATCTCGCTCTCCAGTCGATATCCGAAGTGCGTACAGTTGGCCTTGGAGATCGCCCCGCCAAACTGTACAAGGACGCCCTCCAGAGGCGAACCTTCACCGCTCACTCAGCAACCCGCAACGTAAATGGAGACGAAGTGGTCGCACACACACATCCCCGACAGACGGTAGGATGTTGGTGTGAAGATGACGTGAGGCAAAACCTTCGTTGGTATCCGAAGCACGGAGTTCAAAATGGCCGACGGCTCCTGCTTGAGCCGATGCGACGAGGCGAGGATTCGTCGGAATCACAGGGCCCAAATCTGACCGCAGATTTCTCCCCCTCCAGCGATACTTCCTATCGCCGGATGTCCTTTCAAGGAACTCAAAATTCCCTCGTGACTGTCGGTAGACCTTGCTCGTTACGGAGCGCTGACGTCACGCGTCTTCTCCGACTTTGCTCGCGCCGCTTCTTCCTCTTCACCTCTTTCGGTTCGGTTTCCTGTATCATTTAAAGTTAGCCTTTTTAACTTTAGATAACCGTTCCTGAATAATAAACCTTTTGAAGATAATAATAGTACATAAGATCAGAACTACGTCAAGTGGGTGAAAACCACAATAACGGAAGCTACGAATCCGTAACACTTCCCCCCCTCAAGAAAGAAAGTTGGAACACAGCGAAAACTTTCTTTGCATGCAAACTCTTCAAACAAACAAAAATAAACTCACAACCCAAATCACCAATTCCCATGAGCAACAATTATCAACATCTCAAAAATAAAGCAACAAAATTTCACACAACCCACAGAGATTTCTAAAGTCAATTCACTCTGGACAAAGCATCAGCAATGACATTGTCCCTGCCCTTTACATGTTCAGTTTCCAAGTTGAACTCCTGCAAAGCCAAACTCCATCTCATCAACCTCTGATTTTTCACTTTTAGTTTCTTTTGCATGAAGGTTAAGGGGTGGTGATCAAAAATCCCAAGGTCAAGCAAATCTACAGCACTTTCCCCCCGGAGGCCGAGCTGAGAGCCAGGTTCCATGGTGGTTGGGTGGTGAGGCCTGGAAGTATTCACTCCATGGATGCCTTTAGGAACGTGGAGTTCACAATTAATCCGTGCAGGAAAGTTCACTACCTGGATGCCTTTAGGAACGTGGCGTTCACGGTTGATCCATGTAGGAATCTTGGCTCGACTGCTCCGCAGCATTCAGTGCTTCAGCTCTTTCTAACTTTCCTAACAATCACGGTTGGACCACTTGTCACTGTAGTCACATGAATAGCGGTCTCCTTCTTGGCCACTGCTCTGATAATCCTTCCTTCGGGAGCTGCCGTAACTCTGGAAGCCTCCATAATAATATCGATTGCGGCCACCACCAAAACTACTACTCAGTTATCCTCTTCTGTAGCCCCCATGACACCTATGAAATGCCTTCCCTACTGTTATGGTCCGACCCTCCAACTCCTTGCTATTCAGATCCTTTTCTGCATCGCTGGCGTCCTTGGAGTTTTCAAACGTGACAAAGCCAAACCCTCTTGACTTTTGTGTCTCACTGTCTTTTATCAGCAGCACTTCCAAAAGCGGTCCATATTTGCTGAAGGCAGACTCCAGAACATCTTCCTTTGTTTTGAAGTTCAGTCCACCTACAAATAACTTGCTAAATTTGTCGCCATCCCTAACTGGTGTGGTGTTATTTTCCCTACTGGGCTTTTTGACAACCATCGGGTTACCATAAACTTGACCACCGGCCAAATCATTCCCGATAACAACAGATACTCCCTCTACAGGAAGAGTGGCTTGTAAACCTATGGTGACCGGTCCTGACACCACATCGGACTCCAAATGGATGGCATGAAGTGGAGCTCCAACACAGCCACCAATCCCCTGTAAACTAACACTATCACCAGTTGCCGTCTCTTATGACAATGGCAAGATGCCTTCAAGCATTAAAGATTGATGTGCTCCGGTGTCCCTCAATGCCCTAACAGGTCTCCGGTTAGTCGAGGCTCCATCCAGTGACACAAACCCCTCTGAAATAAATGGTTGGTAACCCTTTTGAGGGCGATTACTCACATTTGCCATTGCATTCGGAGTGGTACTAGTCGAACTCCGCTCCTGATTTTCCTTTCCCAGAGCATAACAGTGGGACATCAAATGTCCAGGTTTATGGCAAAAAGCGCAAGTAGGCCCGGAGGAGAACCTCGTGGTTTGTCTCGAGCCCCCCGGAGGGTAAGTCTGCCTTGGAACTGCTGTCTTCGGATTCCTAGAAGTCGTGGTATCAGAGTGGTCCTCATATTCATCTTGAGGCCGCCCCCCTGAATTTTCGTTCTCCGCCCCTGATGTACCATAGCTCCCCTGGCTAGGTCTAGGCGAGAAGTTAGGTTTGTGGAACCCCATCCTGTGGGTTAAGGCATCGTCATCAGCCATGGCTGCTGCCTCATACAGCTTTGGTACTTTCCTTTCCTCCAGATGAACTTTAATGTCCTCCTGGACACACTGTTGGAATTCCTCCACCAGGATCAATTGTCGCAATAGTTTGAAGTCTTTCCCAACTCCTTTTGAATCACACCACCGATCAAACTTGGTTTCTTGCATTCTGGCAAACTCCACATGGATCTCACGCTCCCTCTTCCTGGCATTCCGGAATTTTTGCCGGTAAGTTTCAGGGACCAATTCATAGGCTTTGAGAATGGTTTTATTCACTATTAGTCAGGAAGAAAACATGCAAAATCCAACTAAACCCCTTCAAAAACCAAGTCATAGAGGTTTTTGTATTTTTGGCATCCTTGGGACCCCTAGTCAACATTTCTGGATGATAACATTAAATTTAGGCGGTGGCATTTTTTAAATTTGCGTATTTTCAAAATGGCTGCCACCCGCATCTAGCAAAACAACCACTAGCACATCTCAGCAACTAATGGATTGATTTTGTTGGTTTTACAATCAAATTATAGGTTTCCTAGGTTGCTGAATCGATTTGTGAGGCATTTCAAGGTCAAGGTCACTTGTACAAGGTCAATGTTTATGTCAATTTTGACCCCCAAACCAATAAAATGACATGGCCAGTTATTTTAAAATTTTGATTAACTCAATTGCTACTTAAGTTTATGTTTTAGGGTGTTGCGTTCATTTCCCACTTTCATGCAGCTGATGCAAGGTATCATCGCGCGTGTAAAACCAATTTCCTGTACAACTTCAACAACATCGACAGCAAGGCACCCGAAGACCCATCTTTCCTTTCTCTGGCAGATACAATGTCTGCTAATAAGGCAAAGATGTGGAATTCAGTTGAACTGCAACAGGAGTACGAAGACAGCGGAGGTACTACAATCACACAGAGAAACATTCTCATACAGAAGATAAAGAATTATTTCAAAGATGCTATAATAGTTCTGTCTTCACCAGGTCTCGCCAGTATTGTTGCATTTGCATCTGAACCAACCAAGTTATTACATATTCTGAAGCGCGATGATGACGACGATGGAATTGATGTAGCCCTGTCTAAAGTTGCACAGAAAATACTAAAAGAGACTTTCACATCCAAGAAGAAGAGGAATACCTACACAGTCAACATAGATGTTGATATCGCTCGTGAATCAGTCAGTGAAACACTACTGAGTCTGCTTGAGAAAGTTAAGTGATTCTCTGCCTGCCCTCATGATTAGTAATATGATTTCCGGAATGGTCCACAAGTCTCCAACTGATCTCCAGATTTCTCTTGGAGTGGCAATGGGGAGAAATAAAAGTCTTACAACTCTTCTACATAAGTTTGGTGTGTGCTGTTCCTATGATGAGGTGACATTGTTTAAATACTCAGCAGCTGTAGAAGTGGCAGAAGAAATGGAGGAATTTAGGTTTAATGGAGACAGTTTGATCCACTGCTGTGCAGACAATTTTGACTGTGAGATCTCATCTCAAAACTGTAATAAACTTTGCCATTCTTTGGCCATGGTCCTTGCTCAAACTGAGGACTCTGTCAGCTCAGACCCAGTTGCAGGGGAACGTCAAACCATTTTACGCCAGAAAATAGAGGACCGGCACAAATCTGTGGACTTTGAAGTGCCTGGGATCCTATATGATGGCCCAAAGAACCCTCCTATGCCACCAGACAAAGCCTTATATCAAATTCCACCCCTTTCATTCCTCTGTTCCCAGGTAATATCCGTTCAGCGCTGCGATGAACTGGACTACCAATTCATGAAGGACACACTGACAGTTGAATCATGTCCAGAGTGGAGTGGGTACAATACACAACTAGCTCGGAAATCGGGTATGGTGATTAAGCCCAAGGCAAAATTGGTCCACCTCCCTTTGATCGACAAAGTTCCTGCATCCCCCTCAACTATACTAACAGCAATCGAGAAAGGCCTCACTCTGATCAGCGAATCAGGGACGGGACAGAAGGTCCTAATATTTACTGTAGATCAGCAACTACACAAGGTCACGGTAGACATACTGTTTCATTCTCCTTCTTACTTCAGGAATACCATCCCTCTACTTGGTGGTATACACACTCTCATGGCTTTTATTCATGCCGTTTGCATCATCCTCCCTCTTGCCCTGAAATCAATTCTTTCTGCAACATTTGGCAGCGTGGACAAAATGATGAGCGGGAAAAAGTACCCTCAAAATTTCAGGGCTCTACGAATGCTTACAGAGGAGATGCTCCAGAATCTTCTACAGCAGAATCCAGGAATAATAAGCATGGTTGTCCTACTCAACTGCCTCAATGAACGGTCTAAACGCAGCAAGACCACAAAGCTGTGGAGTGACTCTCTGATAAAAGGAATGTTTATTATGACTGCATTCGTTCGAGGAGCGCATGAGCAAGACTTCCCACTTCAGCTGGCAGCAGTAAAAGCTATGTTGATTGTTGCCCTATTTTGCAGCTGCAGGCTGTTACAATTACCTGAGATATGGCTCGTTCTACATCCACCACATGGAGTCGCTCCCTGCAGAACGCCTGAAAGAGCTCAAGAATGACTGTGGTCTTCGTCTCATCCCGGGGTTCAACAACTCAATTTTCACAGATCAGTTCATAGAGTCCACATATATGCGTCTCGGCCATGGGCCAGGAGGAGCTACAGGCCTTGCTGTAAATGATACTCAGATGACAAAGTGGGCACTCAGCTTTGCCATTTGTGGCGAGGTCTGTGCAAGTCTCAACAGAATGTCAGATAATGAGCCTCCCATAGCTAAATTTCACAAAGAGGAATCAGCAAAGAGAATTGCAGCTGATAAGGAGGACAGGGCGAGTATACAGAGGACTCTTGCATTAGCTATTGATCCACTGGATCCCGACCAACATCCAAATGGTAAACTATTGAACATTGTCACAGGTGAGATGGCACATGAAGACATAAATGCACACAATGCTGTGGACATTGGCCAAACAATGGTTAAAGAGTTCAGGAAAAGCTGGCCTTCAGGTTTCTATGATAAATTTATCAAAGCCCATTGTAACTATGCATGACAAGAAGAAACATGTAACATTGGGTGGCAAGAAGTTGTATGATCAGGAAATGATCTATGCGAGGATCATAGGTCTGATGTCAAGCAACCGATCAGTACCCATAGATGCCTGTCTGAGCACGGAGCTTGCTGCCTATCCTCCGGCGCTATTCGACTCAGCTGGAATGATGCGAGTATCACAAAAGTCAAACCTGAAAACTGCTCTCCAAATCACTACTTCAAAGCGTTCAATCTCTACTGCTGACACTGCTGTGTACGATGTGTCTGCTCTGCTGTGGACCATTAACTGGCCAACTGGTGCACTCCAGTTGTATATCGATGCACTCAAGGTCTTTGTCAAGCAGGCATTGGTGGCTGGAAATGTCGTGCTTGTCTTTGATAGATACTTTGATAACAGTACAAAGGCATACTGTCGCCTGCTCTGACAGGAGAAGCAGGGAACCAGCCGAATCCACATACTTAAACCAGACATGCCCACGAGGCTGTGCCAAATCAGGGGTGATTTTCAATTTTTCATACTACAAGGTTGTAATTTACCTAAAAGTTGTGGCTGGGTAACAGAAACAAAACCATGAAATTTTTTTTCAGAAATATTGACGTCTTACGGTAAAACAGCCCGTTACCATAGCAACCGTTACAGACGACTCAAAAAATTCTTAAAATCGATGATTTCTCAGGCTGTGTGTGACCCCCAGAGTTGATTCTGGTACCAAAAGATTCAGAATTGAAAGCCAAGGATGATTGGATAGCTTAACAATGTCTGTGACACAATTCAATACAACTTTTATCCCAAAAACTCATTTTTATCTCAAATTTAAGGCATTTGTTTGAAAAAAAAATGAAAATTTTGCTTTTTAATCATAGGATAATCATTAATCAGAGCTATAGTCAAATTAAATGTACTTTAAATTAACTTTTGTCATTGATTAAGCTTTTTTGTCTCAAATTTAAGGTCTGACATTGAACATTGATAACAAAATAAAAAACCTAGTCACAATTGTAATCAATGGAGGCCAATGACTTCTTAGTCACAACCTCAGTGGATGTTGCCAGTCCATGCAGCTTCTCCCTGACGCCCTTCACAACCCTGTATAGAGCCTGGAGCTGCGCCTCAGATTTGGGGGCCTTGTTAGTGTTCAAATCTGTGGCGAGTCCAAGTGTCTGCTCTGCTGCGTCATTGACAACTGGGAGTTTGGCCACAACTTCCTTGCCATGACGATAGCTGTCTGAGGTGGGCCACTGTGCAACGGGGAGCTTGACAAAACTGGAGTCAATACCCAATAGTTCAAACATGCTCCAAGAGTCGTAACCAACAAAGTCTTTGAGGGCTTTACTCCCCAATTGCTGTGAGGCTGGCATCTCCTGTATCATGTTATGTGCAGTCCCATGGTACCTGAGCATAGCCCTTCTCATAGTCTGCTTGTCAGATGACGTTCTGTCCGAGAAGAGTGCCAAAGAGACCAATCTCTCTGAGAGGTACCACAAATGGTTTTGTAGCTTCTCTCGGGCCACAGTCACAAAGGACAGAAATTTGGCAGGCCACTTTGTTGGATTCTTTGCGATACTGGCCTCAGCCTTGAGGAGGTTCTTCATCAGGTACATGTCGTTAGATGGTGCATCTGCAGCACTGGTACATGTCAACCACGCTTTAGTGTAGAAGACTGACATGAATGCAGCGAGACTGGTTATGTCTTCCAGCTCTTCGGGTGTGTAGATATCTCCCAGCTGCCAACGGAAGAGTGCCACCTTTATAGTGTATAAAGTCTTGCTCATCCAACGGGCGTGGTGGAATGCCCCAGGAGCTTTGATAGTGATGGTCCTCATACCATCAGGGACAGTCCCTCCAAGAAACAGCAGTGTGAGGTGTGCCAGCTCCAGGTAGTCGTGTCGAAGAGTCTCCTTTGTGCTATTGTCCATCCACGTCTGAAGGAAGGTGATGGTGGCATGTACATGGCCAGCCAGCTCTCTCTGTTGAGCAGACACCTCGACCAATGTGTAGTTGCCCTGGTCCAATTCACTCCAAGTGTTGAGCAGTCGCTTGAACAGCTGTTCATTAGGTCCTGTGGTGGGGCCATACACTATTGAGCAAGACGCCCCTCCAACCAATTCGTGGATGTGGTGCCGACACGCCAGTTGCAGAAGACTCCTGCCAAACTCAGTCTCCAGTCTTACTACGACTCCACTCTTGACCCCAGAGTTCACTGCCGTTGTATCGAAGACAAGAGCGCCTATCCTTGATGTGTGCAAGAGCGCCTTGAACGCCCTGATGAATGGTTACAGTAACAACCGAAAGCAGGCATTAAAATTAATGATTGTAAGCTGCTTTTGTTAACTTTTTTTTATTGAAATGAAGATGGCCAAATTTAAACAACGTTATAACAGTTATAAAAACTGGACAATACAAGGTTGTAAAAGACAATTTAAAGTAAATTTAATCTGATTAATGGTTATCCTATGATTAAAAAGCAAAATTTTCAATTTTTTTCCATAAATATGCTTGAAATTTCAGACAAAAATCAGTTTTTTGGATAAAAGTGGTATTGAATTGTGTCATAGACATTGTTAAGCTATCCAATCATCCTTGGCTTTCAATTCTGCATCTTTTCGTACCAGAATCAACTCTGGGGGTCAAACACAGCTTGAGAAATCGTCAATTTAGGCATTTTTTGAGTCGTCTGTAACTGTTGCTATGGTAACAGGCTGTCTGACCGTAAAACGTCAATATTTTTGAATTTTTTTTTCATGATTTTGTTCCTGATACTCACTCACAACTTTTAGGTAAATTACATTGAATTAGGAAAATCACCTCCGATTTGGCCCAGCCTAGCCCACACCACCTAAGAGTGCAATCCTTGGTGAATGCAAAAACAAGATGCAGCTAAACAGAATGGTTGCTGAAGCCCTGCTGGATCCTGACTTCTACAAACCCGCCACACAGAATGGACATAGTTTGACTCTCGCAGGTGCAGGTGATGTGCCTCTAGAGATTATGATGGGGATATGTCGGGAGCGTACAGATCTCTCATCAAGCCATGAAGAAGCTGATCCCATCCTCGTTCAACATGCCATATCACGGTGTGCGATGGGGGAGAACGTTCAAGTTATCTCAGATGACAGATGTATTCATTCTTCTCCTCCATTTCTATGTCTCCCACAAGTGTACAAGTCCTCTATTCATGAGCTCTCCTCGTGCAGATCATTCGATTTTAGATCTAAGAGCCACTGCCGAGAAGAACAAGGACAGGGCAAGGGCCATTCTTGTAATGCATGTGTTAACAGGGATTGGTACTGTCGCAGCAACCTACAACATAGGTAAAAAGGTTGCACTCGAGGCCCTTCAAACAATTGACCCACAGAGTTTGTCCATCGTTGGCGATCCTCAAGCCAATCTTACTGAGATCTGCAGCTCAGCAACTGCCTTCCTGATTGCCTGCTTTGGCACGACATATGCTGAATGTAAATCAATGACCGAGTGCCGCCTCAAAATGTGCAAGAATAAAACAGGAGCTGGCACATCTATCAAGTTGTGTAGTTTACCACCTACAACTGAAGCAGTAACAGAAAATATCAAGAGCGCACTACCAAGTGGCGCACTGGCTAACAGCCATGTCCGGCATACCACCACAACTCAGTCCAAAAGACCATGGATGGGAGCAAGACGGCTCTGTCCTGAAACCCTGCACCATCACACAAGGAACAAAACTGGCCCCTGATGAGATCCTTGAAATGGTACGGTGTGGATGTGAAAAATCTGCTTGTAAGGGTGGAAATTGCAAATGTAGCCTCATCGGTTGCACAGTGTTCTGTGCCTGTGAAGCTGGCCAACTGTGTCTCAATCCACTGACCAAGAGATCAAACATAGAAGATGAGGATGATGACGATGCCAGTATAGACTCATAAACTAATATCAGTACATCTATTAACAATTGTGGCATAAATTTGTAGAATAGTAAAGTGGTCGCTATATTACCTCTTTTGTAAGTGTTTGCATTAAATTTGAGATTTGATATTTCCGTGTCGTGTCTTCTGTGGCCCAATATGAAACCAAACAGGCTTTGAAATTGACCATTACTATTTGACCTTGACTTCAAGTCACTCAAAACACCCTAGTTAATCTACTTATATACCCATAGACCTAATATCTGGTAAAAAGAAATCATCAGAACTGGCCTATAAAATGCTGAAACCTTCTATTTTTCATCTTTTTGGGGTCACCGTCACATATCACATTGACCATGTGATCTTGACCTTGAAATGCTTCGGTCACCTCACAAATCGATTCAGCAACCTAGGAAACCTATAATTTGATAGTAAAACCAACAAAATCAACCCATTAGTTGCTGAGATGTGCTAGTGGTTGTTTTTGCTAGATGCGGGTGGCAGCCATTTTGAAAATACGCAAATTTAAAAAATGCCACCGCCTAAATTTAATGTTATCATCCAGAAATGTTGACTAGGAGTCCCAAGGATGCCAAAAATGCAAAAACCTCTATGACTTGTTTTTTGAAGGGGTTCAACTGGATTTCCCCCTGACTATATCTGATAATCTGCACATTGGTCAATCGGTAAAGCCGAATAAATATCTTGAGCTTTACCCGCCAGAACACTTTGCACTAATATGGTCCAAGACTCCTCCGGCCATTTTAGCATTCGAGCCACTTTCTCAAAGTGTAAAAAAAACTTGGCTACCTTCTTTTCATTGAAGAGTGGAACCATCCTAACATGTCTGCCAACATCCCATGTGTTCTGGCTAGGTGTCGAACCAGTCAGCATGGATGGTACCTCTCCCCGTTCTCTCATTAACTCCAGCTCCTTGACTTTAATTTCCTGCTGACGTGCCAATTCACGGTCCTTTAACTCCCTTTCGGCTTTTCTCTCCTCTGCTTCGAGTTCTCTTGCAGCTCTCCTTTCCTCTGCTTTTTTCTCTTCTAACCTTTCCTGGCTCTGCAATTGCATCTCCACTTTCTGGAGCTCCACATTTTCTTGTTCTTCTGGTAACCAATCCAAGGCTACCTCTCTCCATGTTCCTATTTCCACCACAGATTGTATCACCACTGTCTGCATCTCTGTTTTCTTCATTTTAGCTAGGACCTCCAAGTTAAAATGTTTGCCCAATATCAAGAGTTCCGATTTTAGTAACGCTCGGAACTGTGCCTCACTAGGGATTTTTTTTTTTTTTTTTTTTTTTTGTGTACAAGATCGAGGCTCGTGAAAGAGCGAACATTAATCACACAGAAAGACAAACCGACACATAAAACATATAACATCGGGAGCGGTAGACAAGATGGGGAGAGAGGGGGAAGGACACAAACACAACATTTGAGAGCAGGGACCGAGAGACATGGAGACATCGAGAGATCTGAGAGAGGGCGAGGGCTTTGGGGGGGGGGGGGCATGGGAAGGGGGCGGTGGGAGAGGTATAAAACATATGGACACTGCCAGGACTTCCAGGAAAGAAGTTGGAATTTCAAACAAGGTGGATCTGGGGTGAATTAGCGGGGGTAGAAAAGATCAAGGTTTTGGATGGGGGAAGATAAGAGATGGTGGTGAACAGCTGTTTTAAAGACCTGGAGGGAGGAGTGGGATTGAAGGGAGTGAGGGAGTTTGTTCCAGAGGCGGGAGAAAAGAGGAATGAAAGAGTGAAGGTGAGCAGAGAGCCGAGATTTCGGCAGTTTAACCATCAGAGGGTTGCTGGCAGATCTTGTGCGACCTGTAGGAATATTTGGGGGACAGAGCACAGAGAGAGCTGGGGGTGCAAGGCCGGAGAGGAGTCGGTAGAAGACAGAAAGACCACCTACCTGCCTGCGGTGAGTGAGTGAAAGGCCCTCAGAGATAGCTTCATCGCGGGAGATTCCAATAATTCTGAAAGCTTTGGTTTCAACAGCGTGAAGCCGAGCTAGGTGTGAGGCAGGAGCACCGGCCCATAGGGGAGAACAGTATTCCATTGAGCTGCGGATGAAAGCCTTGTATGTGGTGAGGAGCTCAGGTGTGCCGAGGAAGGACGTCGCACGACGGAGGATGCCCAGTCGGCGACTGGCTTTGGAGGCCAGCTTGGAAATGTGGTTTTCCCAAGAAAGATCATGGCAGATAGTGAGACCCAAAATCTTGAGCGACAGAACTTCTTGGAGAGGATTGTTGAGAAAGTAGATGGGAGGGTTGTCCAGTCGATCTTTTCGGAGAGACATAGTAAGAGTGTGAGATTTGTCAGGATTGAAAGACATGTTCCACTTGTTTGACCAGTCTGTGATTTTGTCCAGGTCTTCAGAGAGTGAGGAGGCAGCAGACTGCCGATCTGAGGGAAGAGGAATGGAGCGGCAGAGAGTGGAGTCATCAGCAAAGAGATAGAGAGGATTTTCGAGAGAGTCAGAGAGATCATTGATGAAGACCAGAAAAAGCACGGGGCCCAGAACACTGCCTTGGGGAACTCCAGCCTGAACAGGAAGAGGAGATGAGAGAAACCCATTCAGGGCCACACGTTGACGACGACTAGAGAGGAAGTCCGCCAGCCATGCGTGGAGATTTCCATGGATACCAAAGGAGGAGAGTTTGGTGAGCAGAGCGGGGTGCCAGACCGTGTCGAAGGCACGTGATAAGTCGAGGGAGACAGCTCTAATTTCCTGTTTGGCATTGAGGACCTCCATCCATTGTTGAGACAGCAGAAGCAGCATGTCCAGAGTAGAGTGACCTGGTCTGAAACCAAATTGATGATCAGGGATCAAGCCATTGGAGAAGAGGAAAGATTTCATATCCGAAGCAATGATGGATTCCATGACTTTGCTGATAATTGGGAGAAGGCTGATTGGTCTGTAGTTGCTAGGATCTGTTTTTGCACCTTTTTTGTGCAAAGCGGTGATGTTGGCTGATTTCCAAGCAGATGGCAGTTGACCTTGAGCAAAAGAGAGGGTGAAGAGAACAGAGAGAGGGTGAGATAGAGCAGCAGAGCAGGATTTTAGGACCCGTGGGCTGATGCCGTCGGGTCCAGTTGCAGAATCAGAGTCGAGGGTTGACAGAAACTTTTCCACCTTGTCAGGAGGAAAGGACACGGAGTCCAGGAGCAGCAGGGTACGACTGGGTATGGTGGGTACAGAGGGGGATGGGTTTGGGACACAAGATTTAGAGGCAAACACAGAGTTGAGGCATTCAGCTTTTTCACGTGCGGAGTCAGCTGTGTAGCCGTTTGAGGTAAGGGAGGGGATGGAGGGGGAACAAACACCAGAAACGGATTTGACCAGACGCCACCAGGATTTGGAAGAGGGAGACAGATAAGAGAGTTCGGTCTTGAGAACGGAGATATATTGTTTCCTGGCTCTCCTGAGGGTGGACACACACTTGTTTCGGGCTTTGTGAAAGGAAATGAGATTTCCTTCCGTTGGATTTGCTTTCCAGGAGACGAAGGCAAGTTGTTTCTGGGCAACAGCCTCACCACAAGATTCCGTGTACCATGGACGGGAGGAAGGGTATGACAACTGAAGACGAGATGGGATAAATCTGTGCATGAGAGAGAGCAATTTACTTTGGAAGAATTCCCAGGATGAGTTGATGTCAGAGGTGGTAGAGATGGGAGACCAGTCCAGATGATTGATGGCTGCTTGAAGACCGTGCCAGTTGGCCTGAGTGAAATGCCAGACTCGTCGACGCTGAGCAGGCTCCCTGAGGATGGTCAGAGAGATGTCCACTTTAACAAGGACATGATCAGATGATCCGATCGGAGCAGAAGAAGAGCAGCAGACATTTTCAGGGAAGTTAGTCATAACCAAGTCCAGAAGAGAAGATGTTCCGTTGACTGAGATCCGGGTCGGGAAATTGACAGATTGTGTCAGTCCCAGTGAGTCGCAGAAGTCCTTTGCTGAGGAGCCATGGCTGGTGAGAGAGGTACCCACACCCAGCCAACTGGCATGATGACAGTTGAAATCACCACATATGAGGAAGAGAGAGTTGGGATGAGTAGATAGAAGTTGGTCCATATCATCAGACAGCGAGATGTAGATGGAGTCATCACTGTTTGGTGGACGGTACAACACACATATGAACAAGAGGTGGGAGCGAAGGGGAAGCCGTAGCCAGAGGTATTCCTGGGGGTGAGGTGGAGAGAGTGCAGTGCAGGGCGAGTGAGGAAGAGAGTTTTTGATAAAGATAGCAACCCCGCCTCCAGGACGAGGCTCAGGTCTATCATACCGGAGGAGGGAGTAGCCCGGGAGAAATACTATGGAATCAGAGACATCATAAAGGAGGAAAGTTTCTGTTAAGCAGATCACGTCTGGTTTGACAGAAGCAACCTGTATGGAGAGATCATTTAAGTTTGAACGAAGGCCCCGGATGTTTGAGGTCCATACCATTAATGAAGAGGAAGGGGGAGCATCAGATACAGAACAGGGGGGAGGAGGGGTAGGGTAAGATGTGGAAGAGGTGGAAGAGATAGGGAGAGCTGTTGAAGGTGTGTCAGAGATTTCAGAATAGCTCGGAGAAAGGGAAGGATGGGGCGGACAAAAGGTTTGATGGTGATTGGGTGAGCCACAATGAGGTGTTATTTGAGGAAGGGGAAGAGCGAGGCAGAAGGTTGGGGGAGATGGAGGTGAGAGTTTGAAGGGGGAAGAAGCGGGGAGGACGCTTTGAGGAGGGGGAGTGAGAGGGGGGAAATTGAGAAGCAATGAGGGTGGGGAGATTTGAAGGGGAGGGGTGAGGGGGGAGTTTGGGAGGGAAGGGACAAGGGGAGGGATTTGAAAGGGATGGGATATGGGGGAGATTTGGAGGGGAGGGGTGAGGCAGGAGTCTAGGAGGGGAGGGGCGAGGGGGCGTCTTGGCGGGGAGGGGTGAGGGGGTAGTTTAGGAGGGAGGGGGCAAGGGGGGAGATTTGAAAGGGATGGGTGATGGGGAAGATTTGGAGGGGAGGGGTGATGGGGAAGATTTGGAGGGGAGGGGTTATGGGGAAGATTTGGAGGGGAGGGGTGAGATTGGATTTTTGAAAGTGTACGATTTATGGGAAACGAACATTTATTGCAAAATGAGTTTCTTGTGACCTTCGAGTTAAAAATACGTTTAAGGACGCTGGATGGAGGATGGAGTGCAGGAGAGTTTAGGGAATGTAGAAAAAAGGCACTATAGGAGATGGATATTTTTTTTGGGATGAATTGATTTGGTGAGCAAGTCGAAAGCAGCCTTTTAAAGAAGAAGAAGAAAAAGGTGTTATAAAATATGACGGAATACATAACTTGAGGGGAAAGTGTAAACATTGAAGGTTAATGAGTGAAAACTATCTGGGGAAATGGGGGAGAAACACGTGATCGAAGAACGAACGAACGAATAAGAATGAATAAACGAATGAGAACAGAGAAGGAAATGTTTTTTTTTTTTTGTTTGTTTGGTTTTTTTTGTTTTTTTTGAGTTGAGATTTACACAAGGAAGTAGGCTATGGGTGAAAAGCCTGGGAATACAGAGAACGAAAGTTATTGGATCACAAACGACGGACCGCTGAGAGAAAAACAAAGCCTCAAGGTTGTACAGTGCACACTGTACAAGGCCTCAAGACACGACACGGCAAACAGACGATCAATTTATGAAAGATAAACACCGAGAAACAACCAAAGTTGCACACAATAACTTCACACACCGAAAGATAAATACAGTTTCGGGCTTTGTGAAATCGCTGTAAACTTCTCTGTGTCAAACTCCATGGTGACTATCCGTTAACACCTGTTAACCTTCACACAATAAATCCCCCCCCCCCAAAAACAACAAAAAAAAATTTTTTTTTGTTGAAAAATTTGGGAATGTTGAAAAATTTCCAAAATTGGGAAATTTGGGAATGCTAGGGAATTAAATCCCGGACGAAGACCCAATTGTCAATTGTCAATTGGAGTCAATTGGACGAGCCCCCAATTTCTGTTACGGAATCCTCTACAATGTCCTGGTCTCGGTAACCTCCGAACCCCGAGAGGAGCCCCGGCAGAAAAATATGTTACCCTGTGTTGAAAATCAATAGTGAAACCACACCAATGATTACAAATGAACAAAATTGTATTAGGAATCATACACAGGAATCACGGTACAACAAATGGCCATTAAGAGTGCACTCTATTTACCATTAATAAAGTCAGGTAACTCATTGCGCTGCCAGTGAGTGAAAGGACACTCCTCAATGTCTCTATAACCTTTTCCAAGGCATATGTGATTCGCTCCAGCGGTCGATAGAACGAAATCCAGTCAAAGCCCGAATCTCGCTCTCCAGTCGATATCCGAAGCGCGTACAGTTGGCCTTGGAGATCGCCCCGCCAAACTGTACAAGGACGCCCTCCAGAGGCGAACCTTCACCGCTCACTCAGCAACCCGCAACGTAATTGGAGACGAAGTGGTCGCACACACACATCCCCGACAGATGGTAGGATGTTGGTGTGAAGATGACGCGAGGCAAAACCTTCGTTGGTATCCGAAGTGCGGGGTTCAAAATGGCCGACGGCTCCTGCTTGAGCCGATGCGACGAGGCGAGGATTCGTCGGAATCACAGCGCCCAAATCTGACTACGCAGATTTCTCCCCCTCCAGCGATACTTCCTATCGCCGGATGTCCTTTCAAGGAACTCAAAACTCCCTCGCGACTGTCGGTAGACCTTGCTCGTTACGGAGCACTGACGTCACGCGTCTTCTCCGACTTTGCTCGCGCCGCTTCTTCCTCTTCACCTCTTTCGGTTCGGTTTCCTGTATCATTCAAGTTAGCCTTTTAAACTTTAGATAACCGTTCCTGAATAATAAACCTTCTGAAGATAATAATAGTACATAAGATCAGAACTACGTCAAGTGGGTGAAAACCACAATAACGGAAGTTACGAATCCGTAACACCACCCAATAAGTTTTGAGGCATTTTCTTGTACACAGGCAGCCAAAATGTTCCTGTACACTTTCAAATTCATTCTGCTGCTGCCATCATCAGTTACATCATCAATAAAGATGAGTGAACCAGTTCTAGAGGCAGCCATGTGAGCCCAAGCCATGACACTACCTCCAACATGCTTCACAGATGAGGTAGTGAGTTTTGGATCATATGTCATTCCTTCCTTTCTCCACACTTTTGCCTTTCCATCGCCTTGGTAAAGGTTTATCTTGGTCTCACATGTCCATAAAACTTTGTTCCAGAACTCACTGGCTCACCTCTGTACTTCTTGGCAAATTCAAATCTGACCTTTCTATTTTTGCTGCTGATGAGAGGCTTGCATCTTGCGGTGTAGCCTTTGTAATTCTGTTGTTGAAGTCTTCCGTGAACGGTAGATTTTGATACTTTCAGCCCTGCACTCTGGAGGTTGTTGGTGATGTCACTTGACAGTTATTTTATGGTTTCTCTTCACAGCTCTGATGATTTCATGTCATCAACTGCATTGGTTTTCCTTGGCCGCCCTCTTCACAGCTCTGATGATTTCATGTCATCAACTGCAGTGGTTTTCCTTGGCCGACCTGGCTTTTGTCTATTGCCAAGAACATGAGTGGTTTATTTATTTTTCAAAATATTCCAAAGTGTTGTAGTTTGCTATGCCCAATTTTTGTGTGTTATGGTTCCAATTTAATTTTTCTGTTATTTCAACTACCAAATTGCTCGCTTTTCTTTCATAGACAGTTCTCTGATGTTCATGTTGGTTTGTGCCTACTGACTCCAAAAGGTAGAATCCCAAGGCAAAAGCAAAGGCTAAAACCAAGACTAGACATTCACAGCTGTTTGATGTATGAATGATCAATGCAACAATAAACACCCGTCATACTTGAGCTTACCTAAAATGGAGATGCTGAACAAAGTATGATTGTTCTAAAATGGTAAGCATATAAGCATAGAAATACCGAGGAATAAAAGATTTCCTTCTCTATTCTTGTCTCATATTCATCTTTTGATCTCAAATCCAAATTTCTTGATTATATCACAATAATAACAAATTTGACTTCACTGTTCCAATACGTATGGAGGGCACTGTATATCTTTACAATTGAATTATGTTGGTTCAATTTTCCATCCACTTCTGGGCTAGCACACACCACGGGGTGCTATTTCGGCTACATACATACATACATACCCACATAAGCGATAACTTATTCTCCTTTAATGGCTAAAATTATTCCCATGTGGATTTGACCGGGAGAAGCTTGGACCAATCTTTCACGAACCAACTGGCTAGGCCTGACGTTCTATTAAGTAGTTATGGCAGGAATTTTGGACATGGTGCCTGCTATAGCTTGCCTACTCTTCACAAATGACACTGTGGAATTGTTAACATCCACCAACAAAAGCCAGCAAATGGGACACCTATTTAAAGTCCATCCCAAAGATGGCAAACATATTTATGAATCACCATGCCTGTGAAAAACCAGGACGACAGTTATATAATTGGCCGAGATTAGAACCCATGCTAGACAGCTTAGAAGTGTGTGCACACCTCGAGGCCATCTTGCCAGCCAAAATAATTGTATAACTTGTATTGTGAAAATGTAATTCCTGGATTAGTTCGACCGTATTTTGTATTTTAATAGGCTGTTCGTTTGCTCGGCTTTGGTATTCTCCACGGAACCCCTTGCTCATGATTTTAGGAACCCAGGTTAAAATTCCACACCCAATACATGTTTGGCTGTGTCTATTGATATCTCTAAAATTCAAGTAAAAGTACATTGATGTCTACTAATGTCTTGCATGTAATTTAGGGAACAAGCTTATCGATTAGCCACGAATCACTAAAAACAAAAATTTTGGAAAAGCCCGTAGGGCAATTCCTTCTGGAACAGCGTTTGTCTGTCTGTCTAGTGTATGTATGTATATATACTAGGGCATGCCCGTACTATATCTATATCTAAAATTATATCCCCCCCCCCTCTATTTGCATGAAATGGTTTGGTCCAAAGCGAACGGCTTGCGAGTACGGTGACAATCCCCCCCCCCTCTATTTACATGAAATGGTTTGGTCCAAAGCGAACGGCTTGCGGAGTTTGGTAAAGAAATCGCCATAGCGTGCACAAACGCGCAGGAAAGCGAAAGAATCGCAAATTAGTTTTAATTAGTTTTAAAACATAGTTTAACGCCAACATAGCGGCAACATAGTTTGCCAACGTGAAATAAATGAATACGCTCTCAAATGTGCCGTCCGAGGCAGAGTCTGTTCGCCACGTTCGGCACACGTGATAACTCGCTGCTCTCTGATTGGTTGAATCGTTTTTTGGACATAGCTCGGTAACTACTTGTCCGATTAATATGAAACCTTGAAAAGGCACATCCTCGGGTCCCCAGCAATATACCTGGCAAGTTTCAAGTATATCGGACCCGTGGTTGTCGAGAAACAGCGGTCACAGACAAACACACAGACATACACACATACACACACACACACACAGAGATTACTGGAATTATAGATAGATATGTATGTATGTATGTATGTATGTATGTGTGTGTATGTATGTATGTATGTCCCTTCTGCCGGCATTTTGCGCAGTTATTGGTTCACGAGTTATCAAACAGAGTGACCACTATATTCGTCATGGGTGTGTGTGTCTGTCTGTCTGTCTGTCTGTCCACAGCATAACTACCCGATGATATCATCCGATCTAGATGAAACTTGGGTGGTAGATTGATATCATGATCTAGTTGTGTCCTGCCTAGAGTGGGCGTATTGCATCCATTGTGGGCAGAGCCACGCCAGAAAAAGATGTCTTTTTAGGGGGTAATCGAGTTCAAGCTACATCTTCTCCGAGGGGTTTGGTGGAATCTGACAGGGGTTTTGGTATTTGCTTAGGCCAATGTCATGTGTCTAGCTCGATTTTTCATTTTCGCCCCAAGGTCAAGGTCACAAGGTCACGAAATTTAGAAAAGTCGATTTTTGATGGTTTTATTACATTGTTCGCTTCCTGATAGGGTGAAATGTCGTACATGATCTTATATTATCACATACATCATGAAATACAGCTTTTTCCAACAAATTTCAGATTCTTCGACCTTTGACCTTTGAAGGTCACAAAGGTCAAATTTTAAAAGTTGTCGGAATCGAACCGAATTTTCGGTATTGTGTAGCTAACTAACCTCATAACTGATTATACATTATTTTCTATCTCATTTCAAGGTCAGTAACCTTTGTTTTGAAATTTCCAGGCCAGCACCACACACAATTACGTACAGCTGGCTCTTAAAGGCATGCGCACGCAGCGCATTGGGGCCCTTTGTAAATAGGCAGGTACACCGCGTGTTGGGGGCCGACACCTGCCACGTGGGCCCCCAACCCCCCAGTCCGGGCCTGTTTCGGTTAGAGTCGGTCCTTTGTCATTGAATACCGCTCGCTCGTGAACCATCGTCGTCTCCTGACTTGTTCCCTTTAAAATTCATTTTCTCTGCAACTGTTGGTCCGATTGACCTTCAGACAATTAAACTTGATCTAAGATTGCAACAAAGGTTTGTTCGAATGGTGGAGAAAGCACCTCAATTAACTGCCAAACAGATTCAAGCTGACCTTCAGACACAAGGTACAACAGTTTCAACTCGCACCATCCATCACCAACTCAATGAAAGGGGGTTCTATGGTAGGAGACCCAGGAGGACCCCAATGCTGAGAGAGACATAAGAAAGCCCCACAGGAGTTTTTCCAAAACACATCTGAACAAGCCAAAATCCTTCTGGAAGAATGTCCTGTGGACAGATGAGACCAAATTAGAGCTTTTTGGTAAAGCACATCATCTCTATGTTTACAGAAAACAAAATGAAGCCTTCAAAGAAAGGAACAACTTCCCTACAGTCAAACATGTAGGTTCAGTGAAGTTTTGGGGTTGCTTTGCTGCCTCTGGCACTGGGTGCCTTGAATGTGTGCATGGCATCATGAAATCAGGAGATTACCAAGGCATTTTGGAGCGCAATGTTGAACCCAGTGTCAGAAAGGTGGGTCTCTGTCGAAGGTCATGGGTCTTGCAGCAGGACAATGACCCCAAACACACTTCAAAAAGCACCCAGGAATGGTTCAAGATAAAACGCTGGACTGTTCTGAATTGGCCAGAAATGAGTCCAGATCTAAATCCCATTGAACACCTGTGGGGAGATCTGAAAACAGCAGTTGGGAGAAGGCACCCTTCAAATCTGGGAGAACTGTAGCAGTTTGCACAAGAAGAATGGGCCAAACTGCCAGTAGAGAGGTGGAGGAAGCTCATTCATGGCTCTAGGAAGTGCTTCACTGCAGTTATTTTGTCCAAAGGCGGTGCTACCAAATATTAAGTCTTGGGTGTCAATAATTTTGTTAATGCCATTTATTTTTATTTTCTGATTTGAAAGGAGATATTAAGTTCTGAATCAAAAACACAGTTTCTGTAATATTAACAGTGAAATAAAGAATTGTGGAAACCAAATACTTTTGTCAATTTCAACTTATTTTTTCGAGAAAATTGTGAGTTATCTGAAAAACGTGCAAGGGTGCCAATATTTTTGGCCACGACCGTGTCCCACTGATGGGTCGGATCTGGAATCAGACCTGAACCAAAATATAATCGGCTTCTTCTTGTCACCTAACCAACTCATCCCCCAAGTTTATTCATAACTGTTCCACAACTTTTTTAAATATCATGTTATCCAATCGCTTTTCGCCCGATTTCTCAATGGTGAAGAACTACTTAAAAAATTAAATAATTCTTATATCGAATCCATATTCAGATCTTCACCAAAATGGAATATATTCGTTCGTGCCACACACCAAACATGTCCACCAAGTTTCGTCGAAATCGGTCCATAACTTTTTGAGGTATCGTGCTATATATCGGTTTTAGTCCGATGACTCAATGGCGAAAAATCACTTTTAAAATTCTCTGAACCAGAACCGGATTCGAATCTTCACCAAAATTTAATCAACCCTTCCTTGTCACATATACAATGTCTCCACTAAGTTTCGTCCGAATCCGTCCACAACTATTGAGATATCTTGTTCACAGACAGACAGACAAAGAGACAAACAGACAGACAGGGGTGAAAACATAATCGCCATCCACCTATGGTGGTGGAGGTAATGATGATATTTGGGTGACTTTATTATAACGTCATGAATCGACAAGTATAACGTTTGCATAACGTTGGATCCGATCAGTATGAAATTTGAGCATGAGCGATCTAGAGATAAATAGGTCGAGAAGAAAAATGATGACGTCATCGTTCACGTGTTTTGGCAGCCATATTTTTACGGCGTAACCCATCAGGCAATGCTGTCTGGAACAGCGTTTGTCTGTCCATCCGGTGGATGCATGAATGTCTCTCACAAATGTCCACCAATCAGAGCTGAGGATCTAGTCACATGACAGGGGGACAGCAGATCTTCCACTCAGCAGATCCAAGCCCAGCTTCGTTGTTAGACTATCGGTCCTGTTTTATATCGATTGCTGCTATTTGCATGAGTTTCTTTTAAATGATGATAAGTGCAGGCACCTTCCACTGAATGTATATCCCTTAATTAATAATGCAGGAGACATCAGCTGAAGAACAGGAAGCAAAGACTTAACATCACTTATGTGGTCAATTAACATAAAAATCACCATCAATCTCACCCTCATCATCAACATGATCATCAACATGATCATCAACATGATCATCAACATGATCATCAATGTCTCAAACACTTTACAGTTAGTTTGTGCTGCCAAAGTAGTTCTTGAGCAGGGATAGAGGTGTTTGGTGGTTTGCCTTTGCCTTCACAGTGGTAGTTAGGGCAGGAATTCGTAATTGGGCCAGGATGCCGGCGATAACTTCACTCCTCTTTGCTAACGACATGTTGGGATCTTCATTGACATCCATCAAGTAATACGAGCAGATAAGACACCCAGATTAACTTCATCGCATGGACGGTGCACACATTGATGCATCTCCGTGCCTGCGAAACCCCAGGGCGAAGGTTTATAGCTGGGTCGAGAATCAAACCCAGCTTAGACAGCTCCAAGGAGAGTGCACATCCCTCTAGGCCAAGCTGCCAGCCTTGCTACCAACGAGTAAAGGAAACAAAATTTAAATATCAACTATTTGTTATTGCTCGATTTGTTGAAAAAGTTATAGAAATGATATCCTCACAATAGTCCAAGAAACACCAAAGGTTTTAAAATCTTCCAATATCCATGTATATAAAATTCGAAAAATAAATTCTTACAAATTACAAACTTGCTTATACATTGAAAAATAAATTCTTACAAATTACAAACTTGCTTATACATTGAAAAATAAATTCTTACAAATTACAAACTTGCTTATACATTGAAAAATAAATTTCCTTACAAATTACAAACTTGCTTATACATTGAAAAATAAATTCTTACAAATTACAAACTCGCTTATACATTGAAAAATAAATTCTTACAAATTACAAACTTGCTTATACATTGAAAAACAAATTTCCTTACAAATTACAAACTTGCTTATACATTGAAAAATAAATTTCCTTACAAATTACAAACTTGCTTATACATTGAAAAATAAATTCTTACAAATTACAAACTTGCTTATACATTGAAAAATAAATTCTTACAAATTACAAACTTGCTTATACATTGAAAAATAAATTCTTACAAATTACAAACTTGCTTATACATTGAAAAATAAATATTCTTACAAATTACAAACTTGCTTATACATTGAAAAATAAATTCTTACAAATTACAAACTTGCTTATACATTGAAAAATAAATTTCCTTACAAATTACAAACTTGCTTATACATTGAAAAATAAATTCTTACAAATTACAAACTTGATTATACATTGAAAAATAAATTTCCTTACAAATTACAAACTTGCTTATACATTGAAAAATAAATTCTTACAAATTACAAACTTGCTTATACATTGAAAAATAAATTCTTACAAATTACAAACTTGCTTATACATTGAAAAATAAATTCTTACAAATTACAAACTTGCTTATACATTGAAAAATAAATTTCCTTACAAATTACAAACTTGCTTATACATTGAAAAATAAATTCTTACAAATTACAAACTTGCTTATACATTGAAAAATAAATTCTTACAAATTACAAACTTGCTTATACATTGAAAAATAAATTCTTACACATTACAAACTTGCTTATACATTGAAAAATAAATTTCCTTACAAATTACAAACTTGCTTATACATTGAAAAATAAATTCTTACAAATTACCAACTTGCTTATACATTGAAAAATAAATTTCCTTACAAATTACAAACTTGCTTATACATTGAAAAATAAATTCTTACAAATTACAAACTTGCTTATACATTGAAAAATAAATTCTTACAAATTACAAACTTGCTTATACATTGAAAAATAAATTTCCTTACAAATTACAAACTTGCTTATACATTGAAAAATAAATTTCCTTACAAATTACAAACTTGCTTATACATTGAAAAATAAATTCTTACAAATTACAAACTTGCTTATACATTGAAAAATAAATTTCCTTACAAATTACAAACTTGCTTATACATTGAAAAATAAATTTCCTTACAAATTACAAACTTGTTTATACATTGAAAAATAAATTCTTACAAATTACAAACTTGCTTATACATTGAAAAATAAATTTCCTTACAAATTACAAACTTGCTTATACATTGAAAAATAAATTTCCTTACAAATTACAAACTTGCTTATACATTGAAAAATAAATTTCCTTACAAATTACAAACTTGCTTATACATTGAAAAATAAATTCTTACAAATTACAAACTTGCTTATACATTGAAAAATAAATTTCCTTACAAATTACAAACTTGCTTTTACATTGAAAAATAAAAAGTTGGAATGACGGACTAATGTGAGTATCTCTTCCCAAAAACCTTTTGAACTTTCATTTGAGCTAAATGTCGAGCTGATCGTTTGTGCCTCATTTCCTCCATCCACATTGTGTTACAAATATTGTACAGTTTGAAAAGCACATTCATATGAAGATGAAATATTGTGCACCTGGCAGGGAAGAAGACCATTGCGGATTATCGTCTCAGTGCAAAAGCTATTTCCTGCACCGTCATGTTTTTCTATTGCTGGAGCTTGAAAGGGAAGCTAAAGCTGATGGAAAGGCTGGGTAAATTGACAATCCAAAAGCAGATGGATTCCAACATTTGATGGGCTTTTCAAGTTGGACAAGCTGCAGATTGAACCTCATGGTTAGAGAAATGGGTGGTTATGCACCCACCCACCCCTCCTTACCCTGCTAGGCCATACCAAAACCTTGGCTCGATAAAAGCAGTGAAACACTCAAACCCTCAGACTGTGCCTTCACTTCCTTTTCACAAATCAATTCCATCTGTGGCGTAGAGTGGGGAAATTACAGTGCATTTGGGACGGTGGGAGACTAAAGGTAACTGGCAAGGTGTGCCGATCCCAGGGTGCTCAGCTTATTTTTGAACTCAGCCAAAATAAACAACTATATATATATATTGTTGCGGATATGGGATTTGCATCCATCCATATCCGCTTGTAAATATTCCCCTATTTCCTCAATACTTCCCAACTATCCCCAATCCCCCATTCCCTAGTCCCATTTTCTGTAAACAACACTCTGTAGACCCGACCTCCCCCTATTTCCCCCATTAAATGTCGCACCCAGGTTCACCGCATCTCATGTAAGACAACTATAGGACATCTTGCTAGTTATTCTTAGTCTATGTCAGTTAAGGACTCGTTTCCATTAATTCTGACTCTTCGTTGCACCAGAATGTGATTGTATGGCACCGTTAGGAAGTTTAGGACCTCCCAATACCTCCCCGCAGCTCTTCCTCACGGTTCAGCAACAACAACAACAACAACAGCAGCGGCGAGCGCGGGGAGTGTGCGTCCTCACTCCGGCTTGGTTGGTAGGGGGTGTTGGGAGGGCACCAGGCCTTTCCAACGAGCCGCCATCGAACATGTGCTCGACGGGGTTACCAAGTAGGGGCTCGCTGTCAGCTCCTCGTCAAGGGCGGAGCCCGGTAACCCCCGCACCCAATAGAAGCGGCGGACCGGCCTCAGTGGGGCGGAACCAACCAGCCGAGGGCGTGTCACTCCCCGCTGAGCATGCGCAGTGAGAGGGAGGTGACGTCAGATGCGCGCTGAGCTTGGAGAAGAAAGATGCCACCTCCGAGCGCTGTGAGGCCTCCCTGCATCTTTTGGACCGTGCTTGATCCTGTCCCCGAGCCAAGGTGCACCTTGTGCTATCAACCGACCTGTCCTTCCCTGCCATCAATCCCTGTGTAAGTCAGCCTTGTTCCGTTTGTCTGTGGTCTGTCTGGGATAGATAAGATTGTATCTAAGTGCCTATCTCTTCTGTGTCTTTTACCTCACTCTACCTTGTAATCTACCCCTTTTCTCCACCACTAATTATATCCTCCTCCGGAGGTCTTGAGAACTGTACCCCTTGCGTCGTTTCATTTATCCCAGTCGTTGTGTCCTTTCCATCATTGATTTAGCGTAGCGCGATTTGGCCAACGTTCGAGTGGAATCGGGTGAGTTGGGGGTAATCGGGTAAACTGTACGAACACGGCGGCCATTCCGCTCGGTCAAGCAACATCTTTAGCCGTGTCCGTAACAATTGGTGTCAGGAAGTGAGATTGGACCCGAAGCGCGCTTTACGCGCTCGAAATTATTAACTGTGAAATTTGTTTTGTTTTAAAATAAAAACCCGAATTTTGAAAGTCGCGCTATGGCAGATCAAGACGGCTGGGTTCCGGTAGAGGAGAGTGAGGCAGGGTCGATCCAGGACCAAATTGAGGGACAAGAGGAGAGCGAAGCAGTGAGGGCGGCAGGTTCGCAAAATGGCGTCCTCGCGCACGAGGTTACGGGCGCGCAAAATGGCACCTCGCAGATGGCTACGGCGACCGCGCCCGCGACCGTAGCAGCGCCGCTGGTAGATTTGAACCTTTTTTTAATACAAATGAAGGCCCTTATGGCCCAGAATAGCGAACGGTTAGAACAAAGGATGGGGTCCAATAGCGAGAAATTGAGGGAGGACATGGGGGCCAATAGCCAACGGTTAGAACAAAGGATGGGAGCCCAGATCGGAGGGTTAGGGAGTAGAATAGAGGGATTAGACAATAGATTAGGGGAAATACAGGAGGGGTTAACGGGGGTGGAAAATAGAATGGCTGCCCAGGAGAAGCAGATAGAGGGAGTGAAAAATGGGTTAGAGGGGTTAGGAAACAGTATGGAAGGCAAATTGAGGGACATGAGGGACCAAGCGGAAAGGGAAGTTTAAAAAATGGGGCAGCAGATAGAGGGGGTCAGAATGGGGGTAGAAACTAAATTGGATGCTCACAGGGAGGAAATGGAGCAGATGAGGGTGGCATCTGGGCAGGAGATGCAAGTGATGGGAGAGGAGATCAGAAGAGGTGTGAGTGAGGAGGTCGGAGGAGTGCGCGAGGAGGTGAGGCACTGTAAGGAGCGCATGGAGAAGGAGGTGAGAAAGGGGACTGTAAAATTGCAAGGTGGTATAGAGGAGTTGACGCTGGGAGTAGAACAAATGACAGTGGGACAAAAGGAGTTGGGGGACCAGGTAAAGAAGAACACAGCGGTAATAGAGGGTTTAAAATCGACACAGAAGGAGATGAAAAAGGACGTAGGGGTAATTAAAAAAGAGTGTCAGACGGTACATGAGGACCTGACAAGGAAAATGAACAAGGTGGTAGAGGTGATGGAGGTTAAAGAGCGGGAGGTGCGGGAGCACATAGAAAAAAATAAGGTGGAGTTAGAGGAAGAACTTAAGGGGGCGCACGAGGAGATGAAGGAGGTGAAGCAGAAATTAGAAAAAGTGGAAGAAGGGGTGAGCGAAATTAAGAAGCGACGGAGAGAGGATAAGAAAGAGATAAAGGAGGAAGTAAAAGAATTGGTCCAAAGTCTGTGTTCGGATCGTGATGATGTGCTCATTAACCGGATGAGGGATTCGCAGGTGATGGAGGAGAAGCGAAGAGAAAGAGGACCCGGTGTAAGTGGTGACCAATATGGTCGTGCGTATGATGCGCCAGGTGATTTAATAAGCTTGGGGGTCGAGATAGACCCGGATGTTCGTGAGAGGCCAAGAGTGAGGTGTATGGCTGGTCCGGAGGGTATGGAACGAGGGTGCGAGCGAGAGGGTCCGGTGATGGGAGAGGTGCGAGGTGTGAGTGAGCAAGGTTGTGGTGGTATGGAATGGGTAGTGGGTTGCAGAAGCGTGACCCATGCATCGACACCAACAGGGGTAGTTTTTAGAGGGACAGGGGAGGCACGGGAGCCCCTTGGGGGTAATGTACTGTGGGGGCCCTGCCGGTTCGGCCCCGCGCTGACCCCGCAAGGGGCGACGCACGGGGTCCGGCAGGCGGGCAACGACTCGCATACGAGGTGGTCCCACAAGGTCCCACTCGCGCCGTATGACGGCAAGAGTGATCTACGCGCGTACCTGGCGCAGTTTGACTGTGTGTGTAAGGGCAACGGTTGGGGTGAGGACGAAGGTGGAGTACACCTGGTGGCCGCATTGCGCGGCGCGGCGGCGGAGGTGCTGACGGCATTACCACCGGGTGCTCTCACCCTGCCAGCCCTCCGCGACGCCCTAATTAATCGATTCGGCATTGAACAGCAGAGCGAGCTTGTTAAAGCTCAGCTCGCGCTGCGAAAACGCAAGCCCCAGGAAGCCATCGGGGAACTTGCCCACGACATTCGCCGCGCAGTGGGGATCGCACATGCTAGCATGGCAGCGGATTCCCAGGAAAGCCTGGCGCTGGACCATTTTATCCAGGCCCTCCCGGATATTGAGCTCCGGCAACAGCTCGCCATGTGGCGCCCGCAGACTCTGAGCCAGGCGGCTGACGCTGTGGCCCGTTGGGAAGCAGCGAGGCCCCTGGCCCGGGGGAGCGAGCGTCACGCAATGGCGGTCCGCCAGGTGGGACCCCCGATGGAGGGCGGACCCCTTAGGGGGCCCGCCCCCGACGTGAGTCCTGACCTGGCGGGCATGGTCCGGAGGCTGGTGGACCAGCGCCTGGCGGGACCTGGACCATGGCAGGCGGCCCCGGAGGTGGCCCGCGGTGGACCACGAGCGGGTAATCCAATTCGGACCTTCGGGGGGGAAATTTGGAATTCCGGAGACAAGCACCTTATCAGGTGAGGTGCTATACTTGCAACCGTCTGGGTCACCTGGCGCGGCACTGTCGAGCCACGCGCTGGGATGATCCCCGGCGGTTGAGGTCCTTAACTCCGCCCAGGGGGGAGCGGGTTAGCCGACCCCAGACACCCCCCCGCCAGACCCCAGGAAACTAGAAGGCCTTACACCGGCGAGCAGGCGCCCCCGTGGATTGCCTCGGCTTTAGATGCCGAGGCGGGACCCAGTACCTCTGAATAAGGGGGGCTTATTAGTGCCAGACGACTGGGGGATTGATGAGCGATGGGCCCGGTGGGTAAGGGTGGCATCCCTGCCACCCTTCCCATGAAGGGGGCAAATGCGCTATAGATTATGGGGTTGATGGCAGTGAAAACTAGCCCGGGTGGGTTAGGATATTGTGTGTAGGGCCCTAGAAGAGGACATTAGGTAACGTTAAGATTTAGATAGTGACTGATACCTGTAGAGGGGACGCAGGTAGATTAGAGTGGATGATATAATCTATCTATAATTCCAGTAATCTCTGTTTGTACGTTTGTACGTTTGTTTGTCTGTGACCGCTGTTTCTCGACAACCACGGGTCCGATATACTTTTAACTTGCCAGGTATATTGCTGGGGACCCGAGGATGTGCCTTTTCAAGGTTTCATATTAATCGGACAATTACTTACCGAGCTATGTCCAAAAAACGATTCAACCAATCAGAGAGCAGCGAACTATCGCGTGTGCCGAACGTGGCGGACACACTCTGCCTCGGATGGCACATTTGAGAGCGTATTCATTTATTTCACGTTTGCAAACTATGTTGGCGTTAAACTATGTTTTAAAACTAATAAAAACGAATTTGCGATTCATTCGCTTTCCTGCGCGTTTGTGCACGCGATGGCGATTTCTTTACCAAACTCCGGAAGCCGTTCGCTTTGGACCAAACCATTTCATGTAAATAGAGGGGGGGGGGATATAATTTTAGATATAGATATAGTACGGGCAATGCCCTAGTGACGAGGGAGCGCAATAGTTTAAAGGAACGACTGGGAAGCGCAAGTTTCAGAGGGGAGTAGTTAGATGAGATGATGCTGTGTGAGAACTGGACAGGTGTGTGGAGCAGTGTATGAGTAGTGAGTGCTGTGGATCAGCGCGAATGCGCTTGGGGGAGAGAAGGGTGCAGGCGGCACCAAGTATGAGAGCACAGGTGTGCAAGCACAGGTGTGTGGAATATATGGAGCAGAGAATGAGTGGTGTGGAGAGAGTTGGAGTAAGTGGTACGGAGTGGTGTGCATGGTGCGAAGGTGTGGATGGGGGAAGAGTGGACCCCTTTTCACGAGTACCCGGGGAGGGTAGTTTAAAGAATAGTTAGAAGGTATAGGTAAATTGTGGTTGGATATTGGCATTTGTGGTGCGGTTGCAGAATGGTATTGTGGATGGGTGCATTGGTGTGGTGAAATTGGCTGGTCGTGTGGCCTGTTAGTATGAGTGTGAATGGTTGGGCACTCCGCCACTGTTAGATGTCGGCCAGGTGAGGCCGCAGGTGGGCTCTGGGAGCCGTTAGTGTCAGTGGGTGCCTGAGGCTCCCGGGTGTGGATCGGGCAGCCCGTGCCAGAGAGGGCACTGAGGGGGTGAGAGTGCGAGAGGGCCTTCCCCAGTTAGTTAGGTTAGGGTAAGGAGCAGGTGAGCTCGGTAGGCAACAACAGTGGTGGAGGTGTGCAGGTGGGCGGACCAGCTGAGAGCTACACGTCACAGCCCAGAAATTGTGCAAGGGCACCGGGAGATGAATCGGGGGAGTGAGACCCAAAATTGAGAAGCACCACAGTTTGGTCAATGGGAATTGGTTTTTAGAACCCATAGTGTAAGTTGGCCAATGGATTGGCAGGGAAAGACCCCGGGTAATGTAAAGTTGTTAAAGTCATTTAGGAAATAGTTAGGATTGATGAACCTGTCGCACCATACGCAGCCACTTACCTGAGGTGATGATGATGACTCCACACCTGCGTTCCTTTGTTCTGTGTTGCAGGAAGGGAGAATTGCTGTGTGGATTTGTGAGATGCATCACGACGTGGATGAGACATTGGGGTGATTCCATCTCTCCCTCCCTAGGAGGGACTGATGATGAATTGGTGATGGCAAATTTTGATGTTGAGTTGGAGATGGCAAATTTTGATGAGAGTTGGAAATGGCAAATTTGATTGGTTAGGAGGGAGAGAAGACGAATTTGGTTTATGGGAGGAACGGGGAAGACAGTAGGGACGTTTGTTGATGTGTAAAGTAGATGTTTATGGGTAGTGTTGTGTTTTGTGGATACAGTAAGGGGTAAGGGAGGGGCAATGTAGGTTACCTGGTGGGGGGGGGGGCGTACGGTAGGAACGTACCTGTCTCACCTGGTTCCCATGTGCCCCCAGTGTGCATTACCTTATACTGCATGCACTTTTGCGCCCTTACCACCTTACTCACCTGTCTTCTTTTGTCTCCCACCTCCGAGGATCTGGCTTTGGGGCAGAGAGAGAGAGGAGAGAGAGGTGCTGGCTCCGCAGTTGTGGGCCTGTACTTCCGCTGCTTGCTGCCTGGATCGATACACCATATGGACCGCAATTTTTGTGGCCACCCACCATGGACCGCAGTTCTTTTGCGGGCAAGCACCACCCGTGGATGGACCTCTGGGTCAACGTGGCACCTATGCCATACAGGTGAACCACTTTTAGTTGGCCCCCCTGACGGCCACAATTTAGAAATGGACGCGGTTGGCGCCTTTCTTTATTTCTAAAGAAGCCAGAAGGCCAAGTGCACTCCATGAAGGCAAGACCAGCGGCAGAACATCAGCCGGCTGCGACACAACCGGTGACCATGGACACTTAATTGTGCATTTTTATGAACACTTTATTGGTGCACCGGATGGTGCTGACTGTGCATAATGGGGTGGTGCTTTTGGTGCTTGGACGGGGTGCTCTGCACATTATTAAAGGCCGTAGGGCCACAGGGCACTCGTGGGTTGGTGTATCGATGCTGGCATGCGTGCTCTCTCTATGCATAACATCTGCATGTGTTCCTCAAAGAACAGGTCCTGGATCGTAGTGTAAATATCAGTGTAGTCTTGTGTAAATGATGCTCCCTACCGGCTGTATGTTTAGTTTGAGGATGCTTTCCGCGATTCGGTTATCCTGTGGGTGTGTTTCTGTTAGGAGAAGGGTGCAACGTCGCAGGGGGACATATTTACTCATTTGTGAACATCTGTAAAACTGTCGCACTCAGGGTTGAGTTAATAGTAGAGGGAACTACATCTGAGTGCCACACTAACGTAGGTAAAAATTTATCGGGTCGGGACGCCCCGAGGTAGAGAAGGGTGCAATGTTGCGGATATGGGATTTGCATCCATCCATATCCGCTTGTAAATATTCCCCTATTTCCTCAATACTTCCCAACTATCCCCAATCCCCCATTCCCTAGTCCCATTTTCTGTAAACAACACTCTGTAGACCCGACCTCCCCCTATTTCCCCCATTAAATGTCGCACCCAGGTTCACCGCATCTCATGTAAGACAACTATAGGACATCTTGCTAGTTATTCTTAGTCTATGTCAGTTAAGGACTCGTTTCCATTAATTCTGACTCTTCGTTGCACCAGAATGTGATTGTATGGCACCGTTAGGAAGTTTAGGACCTCCCAATACCTCCCCGCAGCTCTTCCTCACGGTTCAGCAACAACAACAACAACAACAGCAGCGGCGAGCGCGGGGAGTGTGCGTCCTCACTCCGGCTTGGTTGGTAGGGGGTGTTGGGAGGGCACCAGGCCTTTCCAACGAGCCGCCATCGAACATGTGCTCGACGGGGTTACCAAGTAGGGGCTCGCTGTCAGCTCCTCGTCAAGGGCGGAGCCCGGTAACCCCCGCACCCAATAGAAGCGGCGGACCGGTCCCATCTGGGGCGGAGCCAACCAGCCGAGGGCGTGTGACTCCCCGCTGAGCATGCGCAGGAAGAGGGAGGTGACGTCAGATGCGCGCTGAGCTTGGAGAAGAAAGACGCCACCTCCGAGCGCTGTGAGGCCTCCCTGCATCTTTTGGACCGTGCTTGATCCTGTCCCCGAGCCAAGGTGCACCTTGTGCTATCAACCGACCTGTCCTTCCCTGCCATCAATCCCTGTGTAAGTCAGCCTTGTTCCGTTTGTCTGTGGTCTGTCTGGGATAGATAAGATTGTATCTAAGTGCCTATCTCTTCTGTGTCTTTTACCTCACTCTACCTTGTAATCTACCCCCTTTTCTCCACCACTAATTATATCCTCCTCCGGAGGTCTTGAGAACTGTACCCCTTGCGTCGTTTCATTTATCCCAGTCGTTGTGTCCTTTCCATCATTGATTTAGCGTAGCGCGATTTGGCCAACGTTCGAGTGGAATCGGGTGAGTTGGGGGTGTGGAAGTGTAATTCAGTGTAACTTATTAATTGGCACTGGTAACTTATTGGTTGACCTAGTAACAAAGCAGATGCATTTTACATGCAAACTCTGTGGGGGACGGGTTTGTAAATGAGTTAGGAATGTGCACGAACATGATGGTCTCTTGAAACACCTGGTCACAGCCCCAGGCTGGAGCACCCCCCTATTGTTTGATAAATGGAACTCACAGCAGGGGGGGGGCTAGCTGGCGCCAGGAAGGCGACCGGTGACGTCGGCGGAGAGGAGATTACGAGTTCAGCGGACAGAGGATTAAGTCGAGTTGGTCCATATAAGCGGGAGCTGCGGCTGGAGTCGAGAGTACTTGCTACGTGAAGCGCTGACCGAACGGGAGTGTCGGATGGAGAGAAGGACCAGCGAAAAGAGTTAACCTGATCCATTATATTATGCGGTATCATTTTGGTAATTGGATGAAGTGAATACAGTTTAATAAACGAGACCTTTTGTAACCTGTGTCCGGTCTTTGGAGTCCTGTGAGTCCCCCAGTAAATTCCCTGACAATCTTGGAGGCACCGCTGGGATCAATTGTACAAGCAAGTCTTCTTTAAAAGGTGAGTGTGTCTTGTCTTGTCCAATATGATTTACGAACTTGGAAGTTATGGGTACATACATGGGGGAGCAGGTGATCTGGGGCTTCTTTGCGCACCGATGCCGCGATATAGGTGGCGTGAGCCATCACGAATGGGATTTCGATAAACGACTGTAGCAATTTATTCGTTTTTTTTCTAAATGATTTCTGTAAATACGTATTTTTGCGCTGGTTATTAAAGGGCCTTACTGTGACCTGGAAGCGGGCGGAGCAAGTGTGCACCTTGCGACCGCTTGCTTCCAGGACGTGTAAGGCCGGTACACTCGTTTACCCACCAGCACACGGATAAAGTACTACTTTTTTTTTTTGCACTTGTTCGAAGCACTTGACTTGATCGGCGCTTGGCGAGCGACAGGGAACCGGGAAACGGAATTATACTTATATATATATATATTTCCAATATGGTACACCGGCCACAACGATTTTAGCGATTATCCGAGTTTTTTTTAACGATTTCTGTAAATACGTATTTTTCCTGCGCTGTGTAATTCTTCTGACACGCGCCACGAAGAAACGCACCACTGATGTGCATGAAGCGACTTGTTTGCCGGTTCGGTAAGGTCCTTCCGTACACGTGTACAATCGTGTACACCCGTTTTAAATAAATAATTTTTTTCAGTTTTCCCGCCATGCCTATAAATTCATGACAGACAACCCCCCTCATGCCGGTCCAGAATTATGATGAAAGATGGCGATTGAGAAAAAAAATTGCATCAAATTTTGTCCAGGTCCATCAAGAAGCCTTTGAGACATGCTTCACGGTTGAATAAAAAACCACCGTTTAGAGTACTTCTTTTTTTGTTCAAAGCACTCGACTTGGAGCCAGCGACTTGCTCGGCGGGGGATATAATTTTAGATATATATATAGTACGGGCATGCCCTAGTGAGAGATAATTACAGGAAATGGTGTTTGTGAGTAACAACCACCCTCTGGTCGAGGCTCATAGAAGGGGTGATGCTTACTGATTCGGCACGCTCACAAAATATGGGATTTTAAATGGCAGAGATGCCACGAAAGATCAGGAAGGGAAGGAATGGAAAATTTGTCAAGGTTTGAAATTAATCGGACAAGGGGGTCCCAAGGTATGGTCACCGTACTCGCAGGTCGTTCGTTTTGGCTTTGCGAATGGACCGAACCATTGCATGTAAATAGGAGGGTGGTTCTGTGGTCGTTCGTTTTGGCTTTGCGAATGGACCGAACCATTGCATGTAAATAGGAGGGTGGTTCTGTGGTCGTTCGTTTTGGCTTTGCGAATGGACCAAACCATTCCATGCAAATAGGAGGGTGGTTCTGTGGTCGTTACTGCCACGTGGTTTCAAAGTTTTGTTGTTGGAACTTGTTGTTGGAACTTGTTGTTGGAACTTGCTGTTGGAACTTGTTGTTGGAACTTGTTGGAACTTGTTGTTGGAACTTGTTGTTGGAACTTGTTGTTGGAACTTGTTGTTGGAACTTGTTGTTGGAACTTGTTGTTGGAACTTGCTGTTGGAACTTGTTGTTGGAACTTGTTGGAACTTGCTGTTGGAACTTGTTGTTGGAACTTGTTGTTGGAACTTGCTGTTGGAACTTGTTGTTGGAACTTGTTGGAACTTGCTGTTGGAACTTGTTGTTGGAACTTGTTGTTGGAACTTGTTGTTGGAACTTGTTGTTGGAACTTGCTGTTGGAACTTGTTGTTGGAACTTGTTGTTGGAACTTGTTGTTGGAACTTGTTGTTGGAACTTGTTGTTGGAACTTGTTGTTGGAACTTGTTGGAACTTGCTGTTGGAACTTGTTGTTGGAACTTGTTGTTGGAACTTGTTGTTGGAACTTGCTGTTGGAACTTGTTGTTGGAACTTGTTGGAACTTGTTGGAACTTGCTGTTGGAACTTGCTGTTGGAACTTGTTGGAACTTGTTGTTGGAACTTGCTGTTGGAACTTGTTGGAACTTGTTGTTGGAACTTGTTGTTGGAACTTGCTGTTGGCACTTGTTGGAACTTGTTGGAACTTGTTGTTGGAACTTGTTGTTGGAACTTGCTGTTGGAACTTGCTGTTGGAACTTGTTGGAACTTGCTGTTGGAACTTGTTGTTGGAACTTGTTGGAACTTGTTGTTGGAACTTGCTGTTGGAACTTGCTGTTGGAACTTGTTGGAACTTGTTGTTGGAACTTGCTGTTGGAACTTGTTGGAACTTGTTGTTGGAACTTGTTGTTGGAACTTGCTGTTGGCACTTGTTGGAACTTGTTGGAACTTGTTGTTGGAACTTGCTGTTGGCACTTGTTGGAACTTGTTGGAACTTGTTGTTGGAACTTGTTGTTGGAACTTGCTGTTGGAACTTGCTGTTGGAACTTGTTGGAACTTGTTGTTGGAACTTGTTGTTGGAACTTGTTGGAACTTGTTGTTGGAACTTGTTGTTGGAACTTGTTGTTGGAACTTGCTGTTGGCACTTGTTGGAACTTGTTGGAACTTGTTGTTGGAACTTGTTGTTGGAACTTGCTGTTGGCACTTGTTGGAACTTGTTGGAACTTGTTGTTGGAACTTGTTGTTGGAACTTGCTGTTGGCACTTGTTGGAACTTGTTGGAACTTGTTGTTGGAACTTGTTGTTGGAACTTGCTGTTGGCACTTGTTGGAACTTGTTGGAACTTGTTGTTGGAACTTGCTGTTGGAACTTGCTGTTGGAACTTGTTGGAACTTGTTGTTGGAACTTGCTGTTGGAACTTGTTGTTGGAACTTGTTGTTGGAACTTGCTGTTGGCACTTGTTGGAACTTGTTGGAACTTGTTGTTGGAACTTGTTGTTGGAACTTGCTGTTGGAACTTGCTGTTGGAACTTGTTGTTGGAACTTGCTGTTGGAACTTGTTGGAACTTGTTGTTGGAACTTGTTGTTGGAACTTGCTGTTGGCACTTGTTGGAACTTGTTGGAACTTGTTGTTGGAACTTGTTGTTGGAACTTGCTGTTGGCACTTGTTGGAACTTGTTGGAACTTGTTGTTGGAACTTGCTGTTGGAACTTGCTGTTGGAACTTGTTGTTGGAACTTGCTGTTGGAACTTGTTGTTGGAACTTGTTGGAACTTGTTGTTGGAACTTGCTGTTGGAACTTGCTGTTGGAACTTGTTGGAACTTGTTGTTGGAACTTGCTGTTGGAACTTGTTGTTGGAACTTGTTGTTGGAACTTGTTGTTGGAACCCGTACTTATTTAATTAATTACATTTCTTATTACATTACAGTAATTACATTACAGTAATTACCTGAGGTAATTACAGTAATTACAGTTCCGGTAATTACAGTAATTACAGTAATCATTACAGTAATTGCAGTAATCTTATTACAGTAATTACATTACATTAACTCAGGCACCTTTTGAGTAAGGAAGCTGATATTTGGACATGACACTGACCGAGTGATATGGCTGTCAAGGAAAAATTTGATTTATTGATTAATCATTTAATAAATTAACTCGTTGATTTATAAATGACTTATTTAATTAAAATTCCTGAGAGATACATCTTCGGATGAAATACTTGCAGATTGGTTATGCTATGAGCCAATTGATTAAGGAAAATATTTTGTGATGGCCATATTGGCAATTTCGTGGCCATATTCGTGGCAACTCAGTTAGTGCCACTGCACCTTTAAAATGCATCCCTGCGTTCATTTTTCGATCGATTGAGTTGAAATTTTGAACAATCGGATCTGGACTGTCGTTGTTAACGACTCTAGCACGCACTCGTCCAATCAGGATGGAGCGGTATGGTCCCCGGATCATCACTGCCCGCAGTTTTAATTAATTTTACTTTTCTCTTGGTCATATAATTTTGAAGACATGCGTGTCATGATAGAGGAAATGTTTGTTCTGTTGAACGGAATAAATGTTGTTTATTTGTGTGGGAGTGTATTTTTGTGTATTTCTTGTGTATTTTGGATATATTTTCACGACTAATTCCAGTTAACATCCTGCAAAATTTGCTCGTTTGCTGGCCGAGTCGAAATTGCGTTGAGTTTCTATGGCATGCGCCATTAAAAGCGCTGTGTAATGGTTGAGCTCCTTTTATTTCGGTTTGGTCATGCGGATGAGCAAACAAAGTGACAAATGCTGCGGCTGGAGCAGTAGAAGCGATGTTTTTTTTAATGGAAACGATGTAATGAGTAATTAAAAGTGGGAGGGGGCAACACCACGCATACCTCTTTTAAGGTGTGTATAAACCCAGGAATATTTCAGCAATCAATACAATGCTGAAACTATGTAAGTTAAGTTAATGAGTAATTTACTGAGTAATTTAATGAGTAATTTAATGAGTAATTTAATGAGTAATTTAACGAATAAGTTAATGAGTAATTTAATGAGTAATTTAATGAGTAATTTAACGAATAATTTAATGAGTAATTTAATGAGTAATTTAATGAGTAATTTAATAAGTAATTTAATAAGTAATTTAATGAGGAATTAAAAGTGGGAGGGGGCAACACCACGCATACCTCTTTTAAGGTGTGTATAAACCCTGGAATAAACGTGGGAGGGGGCAACACCACGCATACCTCTTTTAAGGTATGTATAAACCCTGGAATATTTCAGCAATCAATACGATGCTGAAATGATGTAATTTACTGTGTAAGAGGGTCGACCTTGGGTTTGTTTGGGTTTGTTGTTTATTTTGTGGATGTGTATTTTTTGTGTATTTTGGATATATTTTCACGACTAATTCCAGTTAACATCCTGCAAAATTTGCTCGTTTCTGGCTGAGTCGAAATTGCGTTGAGTTTCTATGGCATGCGCCATTAAAAGCGCTGTGTAATGGTTGAGCTCCCTTTATTTCGTTTTGGTCATGCGGATGAGCAAACAAAATGACGAATGCTGCGGCTGGAGCAGTGGAAGCGATTTTTGAATTGTTCAATGATTATTCGATATTGTTATGACTTATTGTCAATAGGTATACTGAGTGGCCATGAGGTAGCCTGTTGCTATGTACAGTTTTATTCTATTGTTGATTATACCACATAATTGTGGTGATAAAGGAAATGTTCGTTTTAAATAGATGATTATGATATGACCATGACTATAAAATCATGATGATTATTATGAATGATATCATAGGGTTCAAATGCAGAATGATTGCATGAACTTGGGAAAGAACTTTCAAGCCCTATGGGATAAATTGGGTGTTACAAGCAATGGAGCTTCAAAATTTAGCATGATTGAAGGAATTTTACAGTCTTATTTCAGTAGTTTTACGAAATTTAAATTGCCAAGAGATTTTGGGTACTATTAAAGAAAAAAAATGATGAGATATTTTTTCCAATGAACTTTAATATCTGCCATCCATTTTGGCTGTCTCACGAATGAAGGATGAGTTGCCTTTAGTGGTTGCAAAGAAAATTTGTGGAGACCAGGCAAAATGGGGAAATATGTCAGATATGACCCTAGGACAGGACGGTGATTCATCAATTGACATGAGGTACGAACCAGAGGTGACGACCGATGAGTCGATCTCAGTCAATGGATGGACCTGTCCTGACATCATTGGGGAAAGGGCTTATGCAAGGAGTCATTCAAAATGATTAATTTGATTTATTGATGAATATTGATGAATTAATTGAAATTGAATAATTGATTGAATTGTTAATTGATTGAATCTAATTGATTGAATTTAATTGCATAAATTGAACTGAATAAATTGAATTGAATATATTGATTGTTTGATTGATGAAAATGCGGTCTCAAGAAAGAAGCTTTGATATCTTTGCGAGATATTATCAATGTGGAGACAACCTGGGAAAATTGAGCAAGGTGGTGAGTTTATATACAGATATATATGTGCGGTTACCATTGTGTGATTTCCCCGTCAAACAGAGCGGACACCTGAGGATTCACCCACTTCATACTGACCCTCCGGCTCATCTGCAAATACTGATCTGTGAGATTGGATTGTGCAAAAGCCACAGCTGAGGGAGATTCTCTGGAAATCACCGTGCGAACAGGTGGAGAGATCCTTCCTGGAGGTACGAGTGAAGCTTTAGAGGAACCTGGAACAAGCTACAACACATCCAACGCTACTTTGATAAAAGGCAGAATGGGAAATGGAGCCTGCAAGAACACACAAGGACAACCAGAGATTCCACAAAAAGGTACTTGTACACATCATATGTACGACCGTTATGGTGCCGAAGCTATAAGGCAGGTCGAGAATTGGTATTTGTGGACAAAGGGACATGATGAGGAGTTTCCAAGAGATGGTACATTTGAGCGAAGTCGATTGGAAAGATTGGAACAAAGATTGAAAGCCAGGAAGAGACAGAATCTAACGGTAGACTGGCTTGCATTCCATCTTTGGGATGGTGAATCCAGACAACGGGAACAGCAAGAACGGATAACGGAACTAGAACTTAAAATAAAAAGGATACAGGATACAGTGGAGGAGACAAATGCACAACTGCCCTCGAAATTAGGAATGAAAGTCACAGTTGTCCCATCTGATTTCCAGTTGTCTCCCCAAAAAGGACGGTACAGAGAATTTTTTCGTGTTTCAGGAGATAACGAGAGATTGCAGTGGCAACTCAGGGATGTAGAGATGCAGCCCAGCAATACAAGTGCACAGGCGCACAGATCAGACAACGACAGAAACAGGTGTTTCGAGTGTGGAAAGATGGGACATTGGAGAAGAAGATGTCCGTATGTCAACAGGAAGACAAGGTCATGGGGCAAACCAAGTTCAAGCGTACCAGTGCTTACCGGTACCTCAGACAATGATTAGGCCTTCATTGCTGCAAATCCCAAATGATGATTGGCCTCAACAGATTCGATTACTGGACAAACATGAACAACTGTCAATGATTCTTGTGTCTGAAAAGTTTTCAGAGCAAGAATGATTCATTTTTCTTTTTGCTTGTTAACAAATTAATAATTAATTGATCAAATGCCAAAATTGGATCTTCTATTTTGGGCACAGCAATTTTAAATTTACAAAGTTTGGAACAATTGCGTTGCAATTGTTGGCAAACCAAGTAACAAGAGTCACATGATGATCAGGTGGGAATTTCGGACTATTGTTCCGCACGATTGATAGGTCAATGGTCGACTGACATGCAAATGGGTGTGTAGTCAAAATTTGGATAGATTATTGTGAAGGCAGAAAGGGTAATTTCAATTTGACATCATAAGGGTTTTCTAAGAATGGACTTTTGGTTTATTTGTCTATAAGCATTTTGAATTTGATTGACAAATTTTATGAAATTGAAATAAAATTGACACCCATCTGATCTGTAAATAATGGTTCCAACGCAAACAAATATGCATAATGCATGTGTGTGTGTGTTTTTGTGTATCAATCTTACAAGATTGTTGACACCGACAGTGTGCCTGTCTGGAAATGGATAGTTATATGTGGATGGGATTGGGATATGTGGATGGGATTGAATATCCAGAGAATCCGTAAAATAAAATAGAAATATAATTTGATTATGAACATTATCTCTTTTGTCAAGGGAAATGGAATATAAAAAAATTTGATGTGCTGGGTTATGAGCAGCCATTAATTAATAGTAAAATTGTGAGTAATTTTGGGATTCCATTTTTGATAGAATGTATATGAGAATAACATCTATTTATGGATATGAGCTTCATAAAAGGAAATGAGGAAGTACAAAATCATCCAAATTTGGGAGAGGTCTTACACTGACTTCCCAGAATACTCTGCTCATGGATTTTATATATATAAACTTGAATTTTATCAGCATATAAATTGTGCTGTATGTATGGATGTGTTTTAGGCATAGATGATATGGGAAAAGAGGAAAGAAAATTTTGCTGGTTTGAACTATTGTGGGTTTTTCAGTTCTGGAGTTTAAACAAAGTCACTGGTTAACAGATGAGAAAGGATAGTAAATAAATTATTCTCTGCTGGGCAAATTAAGTACGATATTACTAAGACTTATGAGAGCTATTGTTCCGCCTTACAGCAGTGGAAAATTATTGGAAAAAATTAGATCCAACATAATGAATCTATAAAAGAATGTGATAGGGATAATATCCTCAATTTGTACTAATTATTTGATTGTGGGTAAAGGAATTAAGTCATCGTAGTGGATTGTTAACAGCAGCCTGAAAATGTCCTGAGAGTGTGCATCCATGTAATCAGAAATCCCAGATTTGTTTTTACAAACAACATTTTGGTAGAGGTCTTGTGTGGAACACTTCCTTGGTAGATAAAAACGGTACTGCATGCTGGCAGCCACTTTTGCGGCCAGTTAGGCCAAACAAATTGAGAGGAAATTGTAGTTAAATACGTAAGTTACACATGGCTATTTGTAAAAAAGGAAATTTGTTGAGATGGGAAACATTTTTTCGAAGGTTTATTAAGGTGTTATAATATGACATGTGGCAAGGCAAACTATTGGATGGGAAAATTAGATCTGGCTATAGAATAAATTTATTGACCCCTTGAAGTTAATCCTTCGAATCATTGTTTCACTGGCATTTTTGTTCAAATTGGAAATAGTTTGGTAGAGCTTTGGTTAAAACCTTTGGTTGCGGTATCTTGGAACGAATTGATAAACCATAGGAGATTGATAAGAATAGAAAGAAATATGGACCCAAAATAGAAAGTTGGATTCATGCCTCTCATTGCAAGCAAGCACATGGGGCTAAGGTGGACGATCCCACAGAAAATGAGGCTGCACCTAGCAGCCCAGCAGAACATTCAGTAGTAGAAAAATGATAGTCATGATTTACAGTCATTTGAATTACATTTTAACACCCCTTGCATTGATAAACATTACATTTTCAACATGTGATATTCCTACTTGGAATAGTGACATTTATTTGCCTACATGACATACAATTACCTGCTGATATTAATACAGCATGAGTGAAAAAATGTATCACAACTACACTCATGACCAGGGGATTGAGTTCAACCCCGGGAGATAGGGGGATCAGGGTAAGACAAATAATCTGATTATGTTACATATTAAGGGATTTTCTTTATTTACCTTTTAGGAAGCTTGTTAGTTTGGTATATAATGTTAAATGTCATCGACATATAACTATGTCATAGATATGAATATATACAAGGAGTAGCAGACTTGTTTGTTGGTTTAGTAGTTATATTGGCAATTGTTTTAGTGGTGGCTTGCTTGAAAGCCTTAGTGACGGTGTGTTTGAATAAGGTAACCAACAACACGATGATAACACATGAAGTGACAAATGAGGAAAGAAATGTGGAACCAGAAAAGGAAGACTTTTATGGCGACATAAACAGTAGAATTAAGATAATGGCATAACGACAATGTTATGAGTTGTGTCAATTACAATATCAATGAACTCATATCACCACGAGTGACACACTGTTAGGAAAAAGAGGGAAAAGAAAAAGTGGAGAGGAATTATGGTAATAATACATTATGCTTAATTTGTTGGTTTGGGAAAATTGTTGTTGGGAATTAGGTATTCCCGTTTGTGATTGTAATCATATACAATGCTATTCTTAGTTTAGTAATAAAATACATACCTGATTGAATATTATTTGTGTGACGCATATAAATGAATATAACTTTTTGAGTTAAGGAAAAACAACAAATTGTTGAATGTGAAACTGTCGGAAGATATACATGATTATGCTGATTTCATGGTAAGATGTACCCTATCTGATTCAGTGTGTGCGGAAAGCAGATTCAGATATGACTGAGCATAAGGATAAGACGAGATCACATTTTGGAGGGATTGCTAACGGAATTGGGAAGAAGAAAGAAAGAAAATTTGTGGCTAAAAAATGAAGTTAATCGTGGCATACACCCTCTTTCTCAAAGAATGATGAAGACATTCTCCCGTGTAACTTGGAGATGAATGCTTACCTTCACCAAGGAAATTTATGTGACCATTTGCCTGGATCACACTGCAACATATGAAAGAAAGGCGATCACTTACTCTTGTTCGAAGACTTCGAACATTCACCACATCAGAAGTTGCAGGACAACGACATTTTACCTGCAACCTCTGTGAAATGCGGGGACATATGTTATTACTTCACCAACGTCCGGGGAACCAGCATGGAGCTGCAAAAAACGGCTGTGCCCTTGTCACAACAGCTGTGCACGATTCTGCTGGATTGCTCCTGGTAAGGACCATGAATGACCTGAACACCATGGTCCCAACATCATTGTGGATGCATCCGGCATCCCTGTTCCACATCTTGCTGGCCAATCAATGTCACACCAATACTTGCTGCCCACTCACAATAAGGGAGGAGGCAAGTCGACTACAACTGGGTGAAGGCCTTGTTCAGGAATTACTATGGTTTACAGCAAAAAGTGGCAAGAATGCTACAAGGAGAGCAGGGTCAGTCTATGACTCCGCAATGTTACCACAACAGCGAAATCCTACACGAAGTAGTGCAGGAGCTATGAAGACATTAGGAGAAAATGTTTCATACCTGGATTCAAACACAAGTGATCAGCCCTTCCTTTCAAACAAAGTCAACATTTGTGTGGAGGCAAACGTTTTTGCCAGATGGTGCAGATGCTTTACAAAACTTGAAAATGAAGTGAAATTGTTGTATCTTGGTGATGGTGAAGTGTTGTTTTGAAAATATATTTGTGATGCAAATGCAATAGATTGAACAATATGGAAGGAGTCAATGACCAACGAAATGTTTTGTGATTCTTGCAGGATGACGGTGTATGCCTAAGGGAATTTGATTACCAAAGTTATGATTATTTACTTATACTTGTAATGATGTTTACTTGTAGTGATTGATTGTTTACTTATATTGATGTTTAGATTAATGGTTAATATAAACAAAAACAAAAAGATGAGGGAATTGTGGAAGTGTAATTCAGTGTAACTTATTAATTGGCACTGGTAACTTATTGGTTGACCTAGTAACAAAGCAGATGCATTTTACATGCAAACTCTGTGGGGGACGGGTTTGTAAATGAGTTAGGAATGTGCACGAACATGATGGTCTCTTGAAACACCTGGTCACAGCCCCAGGCTGGAGCACCCCCCTATTGTTTGATAAATGGAACTCACAGCAGGGGGGGCTAGCTGGCGCCAGGAAGGCGACCGGTGACGTCGGCGGAGAGGAGATTACGAGTTCAGCGGACAGAGGATTAAGTCGAGTTGGTCCATATAAGCGGGAGCTGCGGCTGGAGTCGAGAGTACTTGCTACGTGAAGCGCTGACCGAACGGGAGTGTCGGATGGAGAGAAGGACCAGCGAAAAGAGTTAACCTGATCCATTATATTATGCGGTATCATTTTGGTAATTGGATGAAGTGAATACAGTTTAATAAACGAGACCTTTTGTAACCTGTTTCCGGTCTTTGGAGTCCTGTGAGTCCCCCAGTAAATTCCCTGACAGGGGTAATCGGGTAAACTGTACGAACACGGCGGCCATTCCGCTCGGTCAAGCAACATCTTTAGCCGTGTCCGTAACAATATATATAGACAGGGTGAATCAAAAGTAGCGCCTGCACCCGATTTCTGTTTTTTCGGCTGTCAGATTCTTCTTTCTGGGATGTCATGTTGTTGATAATTGTCTTGCAGATTATTAATTTTCTTAATTTATTTATTTTTGTTTTTGTTTTTCAGGTTATTGCTGAGAATTTGGAAAGTTACTGAAGTTGCACCAAATTGAACCATGAATTACCTTTCAATGAATCAACACATTGCGGCCGTGAAACATTACTACAAATGTAATGAACAACCAACGATGGCGGCACGCCGTTTGGCACAGGAATTCGATATTAACCCACCCCTGGGAAGAAACATACGATTGATTGTCGAGAAATTTGAAGCAACAGGGTCGGTAGCCACTGCAAAGAAGTCCGGTCGTCCGAAACCGCAACGAATGTAGCTAAGGCTGAAGAAGCCATCAGGAGACTGGAACAAAGTCCGCAAAAGTCAACTCGCCGTTTATCTGCAGAGTTGGAAGTGAGCCAATCAAGTGTTATCCGTATCCTTCACCACAAAAACTGGAAATCTTACATTCCACGCTTACTGCATGCCCTTCATGATGGAGATGACGACCGCCGTCTTCAATTTTGCGAAGAGTTCTTAGCTAAACGTGAAGAAGAGGACACAATGCTAGACAACATCTGGTGGTCAGATGAGGCATGTTTTAAGCTTACCAGCACAATTAACAGACACAACTGTGTCTACTGGGCTGCGGCGAACCCAAGAGTAACAGTTGAGAAGGAGGTAAATTTACCTGGCGTGACAGTTTGGGCAGCTTTATCTCCATTAGGGATAATTGGACCCTTTTTCTTTGAGGGATCTGTCACTGCAGAAATTTACCTGGATATGCTGCAAACCTTCTTTTGGCCCAGGCTACAAGATCAGGACTGTTATTTCCAGCAAGATGGAGCTCCACCTCATTATGGACGTCATGTTCGTCAGTGGCTTGATGAAAACTTTCCCGGAAAGATATCGGCCGCCGCGGTCAGATCGAGTGGCCGGCACGCTCCCCAGACCTTAGACCTCCAGATTTCTTTCTTTGGGGGCTCATGAAAGACCTTGTTTATCGTGAAAAGCCTTATACCATCCAGGAATTGAAGGCTCAAATCACTGCAAAGTTTGAGGAAATTGATATTGAACTCTGCAAGCGTGTGTGCCACTCTGTGCGTGTTCGGCTGCAATTGTGCATCGATCACGAGGGAGGGCACTTTGAAAATTGCAAGTAAAACAGCTTGGTACACTTCCGTAATAATTTTCCCCCGAATAAATGGTTAGATAAACACGTCATTCATTTATTTATACCTTCTTGTACACTGTAATACAAATGGCAAACAAACAATCAACTGACAGATATATATATATATATATATATATATATATATATATATATATATATATATATATATATATATATATATATATATATAACTGCACATACAGACTTGGCATTTAATATGGAATTTTTTTTTTGTGGGGGTGAACTTACTTTTCAAGATGTCTCAGAACCAAAAGTTCATTGGAATTATGTTGAAATTATTCTAAATTTTGTTAATGTGACCTTTAAAAGAAACAAAAACCACATTTGACATTTCGAAACAAATAAATTGATCCTTGAAAGTGATGTAAACTGATATCGAACTCAATTCATGGACAGTACTGTGTTAAACTTCTGTACGTTTTCCAGAAATATGTCTTTATTTTGCACATTAGCCAAATTTTTTTTTAACAAAAACAAAAGTTCAATTACGCCTGGGATTACGGACAGTAAAATTACAGTTCAGTACTTCGTGTAACCCCCACGAGCATTCAGGAGAGCACGTACACGTTGAGGCATGCTGTTCACGAGATTTGCCAAGGTTTGGACAGGAATTGCTTGCCATGCAGTGACAATAGCCTGCTGCAATTCACGCGCAGAGGTCGGCTGCTGGTGCAAGTGGTCGATTCGACGCGTTAATTCTGCCCACAAGTTCTCTATCGGATTCGTATCCGGGGACATGGCAGGCCACTCCATATGCTCTACACCACGGTCAGCAAGAAAGTGTTGGATCATGCGAGCATGATGAGGCTGTGCATTGTCATCTTGGAAGACAAAGTTTCCTCGAAAGGCTGCATGAGCAAATGGAAGCAATGTTTCTTCCAGAAAGGCCCTGTACTTGAACTGGTTCAGGTTTCCATTCAGAACAACCAGGTCAGTTTTGCCCCCTGCATGAAAAGCAGCCCAAACGGTCACCCCACCACCTCCATCTTGGACTCTTGGCACTATACAATCTCTGTTGTAGGCTTCATGCACTTGTCTGCGCACTCGGACGTGGCCATCTTGACGATAGACCAGAAATCTAGACTCGTCACTGAAGATCACGTGATTCCAGTGTCCTGGCTGCCATTGACGGTGCTCTCTGGCCCACTGCAATCGGCGCTGGCGGTGTTGTCTGGTCAGGCGTGGCTTTCTCAGGGGACGCCTGGCATGATAGCCTGTTGAACCAGTCGTTGGTTGACTAGCCTTCTGGATACAGGCACATTTGTCAGTTGCTGCCACTCAGCCCTAAGCCGATTAGCTGACTTGGTATGGCCATTGCGGACTAACCGGTGCAGCTGGCGATCATCCCTCCTTGTGGTTCTGCGGGGACGTCCTGGCCTCGGTATTGGAGTAGGGACACCCCTCTGAGCATTTCGTTTCAGGATCTTTGACACCTGACCTTGAGTGATGCCATACTGCTGAGCAATAGCACGCTGTTTCATGCCGTAATTTCGTAAAGCCACCACTCCATGACAAACAGCATTGTCGAGTTGACGGACCATCTGCAGAGGAAGCGGCAATAACTTTTGGAGACGTGCAGCAGTTGTTTTCCACTAATACAGAACGCAACAACCCTTGTATACCCGACTGTGAAGCCAATCATCAAATGCACCTGTCCGTACATTTTGCCATGCCACCTGTGATATAATCCTGTTGTTGACTTCTTGCTGCGACAGACAATCAGTGACATGGTTCTTTTAACAAATAAATCACCAAAGTGTAAAAGAAACTCACCAGATTGATATCCTGAGTTAAGAAAGTAAACCCAAGTCAAGAAAAAAAAAAGATTACATATTAAATGCCAAGTCTGTATATATATATATATATACAGACGGAAGCCTCTCCTCAGTGAAAAACATGTGAAAGCCCGCTTGGAGTTTGCAGAAAAGCACCTAAAGGACTCTCAGACTGTGAGAAACAAGATTCTGTGATCTGATGAAACCAAGATTGAACTGTTTGGCTTCCGTCTGGCCACATTGCCATAAAGCCCAGATCGGTGGAGTGTTGCAGTGATGGTTGTCCTTCTGGAAGTTTCTCCCATCTCCACACAGGATATCTGGAGCTCAGTCAGAGTGACCATCGGGTTCTTGGTCACCTCTCTTACCAAGGCCCTTCTCCCCCGATTGCTCAGTTTGGCCGGGCGGCCAGCTCTATGAAGAGTCCTGGTTGTTCCAAACTTCTTCCATTGAAGAATTATGGAGGCCACTGTGCTCTTGGGAACCTTCAATGCAGTAGAAATTTTTTTGTAGGCTTCCCCAGGTCTGTGCCTCGGCACAATCCTGTTCCAGCTCTGCAGGCAGTTCCTTCGACCTCATGGCTTGGTTTTTGCTCTGATATGCATCGTCAGATGTGAGACCTTATATGGACAGGTGTGTGCCTTTCCAAATCATGTCCAATCAATTGAATTTACCACAGGTGGACTCCAATCAAGGTGTAGAAACATCTCAAAGATGATCAAGAGAAATGGGAGGCACCTGAGCTAAATTTAAAGTGTCATAGCAAAGGGTCTGAATACTTATGTAAATGTGATATTTCAGTTTTTTCTTTTTAATAAATTTGAAAAACTTTCTAAAATCCTGTTTTCTCTTTGTCATTATGGGGTATTGAGTGTAGATTGATGAGGGAAAAAATGAATTTAAACCATTTCAGCGTAAGGCTGCAACATAACAAAATGTGAAAAAGTGAAGGGGTCTGAATACTTTCTGAATGCACTGTATATATTTGCAGTCTTGGCCAAAAATATTGGCACCATTGCACTTTTTTCAAATAACTCACAATTTTCTCCAAAAAGAAGTTTAAATTGACAAAGGTATTTGGTCTCCACAATTCTTTATTTCACTGTTAATATTACAGAACCTTTGTTTTTTATTCAGAACTTAATATGTCCTTTTAAATCAGAAAATAAAAAGAAATAGTATTGACAAAATTATTGACACCCTCTTCTTAATATTTGGTAGCACATCCTTTGGACAAAATAACTGTAATCAAGCACTTCCTGTAGCCATGAATGAGCTTCCTTCACCTCTCTACTGGCAGTTTGGCCCACTCTTCTAATGCAAACTGCTCCAGTTCTCCCAGATTTGAAGGGTGCCTTCTCCCAACTGCTGTTTTCAGATCTCCCCACAGGTGTTCAATGGGATTTAGATCTGGACTCATTTCTGGCCACTTCAGAAGTGCAGCATTTTGTCTTAAACCATTCCTAGATGCTTTTTGAAGTGTGTTTGGGGTCATTGTCCTGCTGCAAGACCCATGACCTTTGAGAGAGACACAGCTTTCTGACACAGGGTTGAAAATTGCGCTTCAAAATGCCTTGGTGATCTCCTGATTTCATGATGCCATGCACACATTCAAGGTACCTAGAGGCAGCACAGCAACCCCAAAACATCACTGAACCTCTTCCATGTTTGACTGTCGGGAAGGTGTTCTTTTCTTGGAAGGCTTCATTTTGTTTCCTGTAAACATAGAGATGATGTGCTTTACCAAAAAGCACTAAGTTGGTCTCATCTGTCCTCAAGATATTCTCCCAGAAGGATTTTGGCTTGTTCAGGAGTGTTTTGGCAAACTCCAGTTGGGCTTTCTAATGTCTCTCTCAGCAGTGGGGTCCTCCTGGGTCTCCTACCATAGAACCCCCTTTCATTGAGTTGGTGACAGATGGTGCGAGTTTAAACTGTCGTACCTTGTGTCTGAAAGTCAGCTGGAATCTGTTTGGCAGTTGATCGAGGTGCTTTCTTCACCATTCAAACAATCCTTCGCTGCAATCTTAGATCAAGTTTTCTCTTGCGGCCACATTCAGGGAGGTTGGCTACAGTGCCATGGACCTTAAACTTCCTGATAACATTGTGTACGGTGGACACAGGAACATCAAGGTCTGTGGAGATGGACTTGTAGCCTTGACATTGTCCATGATTAGCTACAATCAAGTGTCTGACCTCCTCAGACAATTCTATTGTTTTCTTTCTTTTCTCCCTGCTCAATGCGGTACACACAGTGACACAAATCAGCAGAATGACTCCTTTTCTACATTCAAATTGGTTGAATGAGTGATTTTTATTTTGAAGGCACCTGTAACTCACCACAGGTGAGTTCAATTCCAAAGTAAAGGAGAATCACCTTCTTGAAATCTAATTATTTCTAACAACTTCTAAAGGGTGCCAATAATATTGTCCGGGCCATTTTAGGATTTCTGTGTGGAATAAGCCAAGATTTAGTAGTTGTTTCAGCTTTTATTTGTTTTGTTCCACTGCAAAGCAAAGATATACATATGTGGGCACCAAAATATTTTTTTAATTTCAACAATTTTCTGGAAGAAATGATACATTATTTGAAAAAAGTGCAAGGGTGCTAATATTTTTGGCCACGACTGTGTATATCTTAAATATTTTCAAGTGTTTGGGTGTTTGTGTTATTATTTTACGACCAAACCCAAGCACCTACAGACACCAAACCTTCAGAATCTGGTCATGGTTTGAAGCTGCCCGACACACCCCATACCCAATCCACAAATTCCCCACCCCCCACAAGGAAATGATCTGCATGTAGGTTTGCGTAGGTCTGAAATCCCAAGAAAAAAAATAGCTCGGCCAATCTCCACCACATTTTGCATACCTGCTGGTGGGTACCCGGGGTCAGATCATGGGTACAACCCCACACAAAGATATTCCCTGTATGTCTGTATGTGTGTATGTAGTTCTGAAAATCATAGAAGTTGTTTTATCCATATTAACAGTGAGTTGGCTCTGTGTGAATTATTGTATTTTGTACATCTGTTAAATTAATTGTTCATCAATTAATTTGTCATTGAATGAATGAATGAATGATCGTTTTAAGGCCATTTTCCCCGCTAGAGCAGGGGTTAGCCTTGCGGGCCCCATGACAATCATGGTTCCCTGTTTGAGGCAATGTTTTTATGGCCGGATGCCCTTCCTGACGCCAACCCTTGGTCACGCTCTTACGATGCGATGCGCAGGGATACGGTGCACCTATTCTAAACCGGGGTACACACCGGGATCATTCATCCCAGCAAGCTGGTACTCAATTTGCCGACCTCGGAAGGATGACAGGCTGAGTCAACCCCCTTGGCGTTAATTCAGCGATCGACCGGGATTCGAACCCAGGATCCTAGGATCCCAAGCCAGCACCCTAACCGCTAAGCCAACACCAGGCTAATACAAATTAATTTGTCATTGACCGAAATTAATCACAATTAAACTAAACAAATTAAACTTGCTCTAAACTAAACAACGGCTTGAAAGCTGCTGATTTGTAAAGGGCTACAAATAAAATGAAGAAAAAAACTGTCACTGGCAACATCTTCACCGAGGGCTGAAACAAGGAAACCTCTTCACAGGACCACTGTGCAGGAGGGGATGACTAGGCCAGGCAGAAAAATAAATCTTTCTACCTCGAATGGGTGTTTTTTAGGAGACACCATCTTCATACTGGATGGCCATTGGCTCCCGAAGAATCATCATCGAATCGAAGAATTGAAGCTCATCCTCCCCTTGCCAGGTGTTGTTTTTAGTGTTGTCAATCCTGAGCGAAGTGAGGACAAGGCCATTTATTCCTGGAACATGCAACACCCTGCAACCCATGCCTACAGAAAACAGACCTTTTGGAACACCGGCCGCATTTTTCAACCAATCGTCATGCAACTTTTTCAAGAAATTCTCCATGGGTAGGTGCTCCGATGTTGAATTTTGTGTCAATCAAGTAGTTGTGGAGAAAACGAATTTAAAAGCGAATCAGGGTGAAAAAGTGAGGGCAGAAGATAAGTGAGACAAGAAAAGTTCCTGCTACGTGAAAAACCCTGCAATCCATGTCTGCAGAAAACGGATATTTCTTTTGGAACGCCGGACACATTTTACATCCAATCATCATGTGACTTTAAGGGATCACCATAGAAAAACAAAATCTAAAGGGGACAGATCTTGGAGACCTTGGAGACCATTGACATGGAGACGATGCAGGCTGTAATCAGTAACTGCGCTGCACGTATTCACATGTGTGCTCAGAATGATGGAAGACATTTTGAAAATCTGTATTGATGGAAATAAACTTGAAAGATCCGTCTATTATTACCTGCGCCACCAAAGGTGGATGGAGGTTATGTTTTCACCTCTGTCTGTCTGTCTGTTTGTGAACAAGATATCTCAAAAAGTTGTGGACGGATTCGGACGAAATTTGGCAGAGAGGTAGCGTATGTGACAAGCACGAAAGGATTCGTTTTTGGTGAAGGTCCGGATTCGGATCCGGCAGGAATTTTTTAAAAGTGATTTTTCACCATTGGGAGATCGGGCCAAAAACGATACATCGCAGGATATCTCAAAAAGTTGTGGATGGATTTGGACAAAACTTATTGGACCGGTTGGGTGTGTGACAAGGCCGATTGCATTCGATTTTGGTGAAGATCTGAATATGGATTCGGATATAATAATTATTTAATTTGTTAAGTGATTCTTCACCATTGGGAGATCAGGCCAAAAACGATAGATAGCAGGATATCTCAAAAAGTTGTGGATGGATTTGGAAGAAAGTTATTGGACCGGTTGGGTCTGTGACAAGGCCGATTGCATTCGATTTTGGTGAAGATCTGAATATGGATTCGGATATAATAATTATTTAATTTGTTAAGTGATTCTTCACCATTGGGAGATCAGGCCAAAAACGATAGATAGCAGGATATCTCAAAAAGTTGTGGATGGATTTGGAAGAAAGTTATTGGACCGGTTGGGTCTGTGACAAGGCCGATTCCATTCGATTTTGGTGAAGATCTGAATATGGATTCGGATACGATAATTATTTAATTTGTTAAGTGATTCTTCACCATTAGGAGATCGGGCCAAAAACGATACATAGCAGGATATCTCAAAAAGTTGTGGATGGATTTGGACGAAAGTTATTGGACCGGTTGGGTCTGTGACAAGGCCGATTCCATTCGATTTTGGTGAAGATCTGAATACGGATTCGGATACGATAATTATTTAATTTGTCAAGTGATTCTTCACCATTGAGAGATCGGGCCAAAAACGATACATAGCAGGATATCTCAAAAAGTTGTGGATGGATTTGGACGAAAGTTATTGGACCGGTTGGGTCTGTGACAAGGCCGATTCCATTCGATTTTGGTGAAGATCTGAATATGGATTCGGATACGATAATTATTTAATTTGTTAAGTGACTCTTCACCATTGGGAGATCGGGCCAAAAACGATAGACAGCAGGATATCTCAAAAAGTTGTGGATGGATTTGGACGAAAGTTATTGGACCGGTTGGGTCTTTGACAAGGCCGATTCCATTCGATTTTGGTGAAGATCTGAATATGGATTCGGATACGATAATTATTTAATTTGTTAAGTGATTCTTCACCATTGGGAGATCGGGCCAAAAACGATACAGAGCAGGATATCTCAAAAAGTTGTGGATGGATTTGGACGAAAGTTATTGGACCGGTTGGGTCTGTGACAAGGCCGATTCCATTCGATTTTGGTGAAGATCTGAATATGGATTCGGATACGATAATTATTTAATTTGTTAAGTGATTCTTCAACATTGAGAGATCGGGCGAAAAGCGATATACAACATGATATTTAAAAAATTTATGGACGAGTTATGAATAAACTTGGTGGACGAGTTGGTTCGGTGAGAAGAACAAGCCGATTCGATTTTGGTTCAGGTCTGAATCCAGATCCGGCCAATCAGTGGGATACAAAACGTAAACTGTTCACCAGGTGGAGGTATGCTCTCTACTAAGTGCCGTTCTAGCTTGGTTTTTGTTCCAAAGTCATAACAGAGTTCATTTGTTATTTATCGAATTTTGAAATCCGGTACATTTTTTTGACCCACCCTGTACAAGTATCTATAATATGCAAGGAAATACTGCATTTGTATTATTAGTTAGGCATACACATCTAAGTTTTAAAATCTTATTTGCATTTAAATTTTTCATGATTTTTTTTTTCTGTCGTATATTCAATTCCTTTTTTTTTTTTACCGTTTTCCTTTTTTGGATGATTTCATAGCTTCTTGATCTAACGAATATTTGAACACCCCAAGTAAGTTATAACGAGCAAGTGTTTGAAACGGATGAATGAGTTCGACTACACAGTGAAACCATCATGATGCTCCATGTATGCTCTTTTCGTTCCTTATATTTTGCAGGTTCAACTCAATGTGTGGTGATGAAATAGTAATGGAAGACACCGTCTTCATTTGCATCAGACAATTTGAACACACAAATGATCTTCCATGGGCGGTGTACTCAAACTGACAAGAATAATTTACAAGGGTCTGCACGTACGCGTTGCCACAGGTGCATAAATGAAGCTCTCACCCTGGCAGGCCTGGCGAGACAGCACATCCAGTGAATGTGGAGACACATGCAAAGGCACGAAAGCACGCAGAATTCTATTGCCTTATTAAAGCCATCACTCAGAATGGGAGTGCTTGATCTGACAGCTTAATTTCGTACGTGGTGAGCAGAAACAGACTATAATGCGTGTCAAGCATATCCAATGGGATACAAAACTTCCTATGATGCAACGAGAAAATAACACCTTGTCTTTGCATCTATAACAAATAAATGACATCGCTGAAAATTTCAATGGAATTCTCAGATTATCAGATGTGAAATTAATTTATTTTCCCAAGACCCTTGTGCAAGCACAATATGGTGTGTTCGACTATATATTTGCCATTTTCTCTGGAGGAGCAAATGCTTCACTGAAATTGCTAAAAGATGGTTCTGCAGCTTAAAACATCAAATATAAGCAGTGCATTCTGTTATTACCAATATTGTGATGTAACCCCTGCCCCCTCTTTCGTCAATCAAAGCAAACATGAGCCCGGAAATGTGGCGAAAAGTACGAGGGGCGTTCAAGTCGTTCTAAAGAAGAGATACTCACAATAGACCAAGAAATGTCAACTTTTTATACTACAATATCCAAGTACATGTGATTTATAAGGAAATAATTTGGTCGTTTGCATAAGGAAATATAAAAGAGATGTTTGTCTGTCTGACTGTCTGTCTGTCTGTCTGTCAACATATTTCTCAGAGATGGCTAAACGGATCTTCGGAAAACTTTCAGAGGTTCATCAGTGATTGTTGGGAAGTGTTTTCGGCCAAAAAAGTATTTTGAAAGAGTAAAAAAAAAAATTGGCTTTTTAAAAATCACTATGTGCAAGGGTCTGCACGTACGCGTTTACTACGGCCCATACATAATCTTTGTAGCTTGGTGAAAGGTAATATTAAATGATCCCTCACCCCATTCCTTAATAAGTGTAGGTAAATGTTTAAGTCCCCACAAAAAAATGAAAACAAGTACAGATACATTCAAAGTACACCGCCCCCATGCCAAATAAAGAAATAACATCCTCCAGCATACGGCATAGCCGGGACGCCTACTGCGCCTGGCGATACTGCCGTGCAGCTCATAGAGACGGTATTGGGAGGGAGAGGTGTACAATAATTGATTGATTAATTGCAGAATTAAAATCAATAATTGATAATCGTAAAATACTTTCTTATTCAATTGGCTAATAGCATACCTAAACCACCAGAGCTTCATTCGAAGCTATAACATTTTGAAAATTAATTAAATAAGTCATTAATTGAAAAAATTAAATAATTAATTGAGTAATCAAGAAATAATTAATTAATCGATAAATCAAAATTATCCTTGATAGCCACATCACTTGGTCACTCTCTTGTTCAAATATTAGCTTTCTCGCTCAAAATGTGCCTGAGATATTTCCCAGATGAGAAAGGAAATAAATAAGTACTTAATTAATCGATAATCATCAAGTACCTAAGTAAACCACCTTTAGAGGCCATTTTTCCCTGCAAAGCGGGGGTTGGCCTTTTTCGGGAACCGTGGTTGTTGTTGTTTTTTGGTCCCCTTTTTGAAGCAATGTTTTACGGCCGGATGCCCTTCCTGACACCAACCCTTTTTGCCGCCTTTAACGACAAACAGGGAATTACCAGTGAACTGGTACTCAATTAGCCGACCTCGGAAGGATGACAGGCTGAGTCAACCCCCCTGGCGTTAATTCAGCGATCGACCGGGATTCGAACCCAGGATCCTGGGATCCTAAGCCGGCACCCTAGCCGCTAGCCCAACACCAGCCCAACTAATTAATAGATTATAATTAAATAACAAATCAATTAATTGATTAATCAAAAAACAAAAAATACCGTTTTTGCCAAAGTACTTGCTCACTATTGTGCCGAAATTTCAGCTTCCTAGCTCAAAGGATGGCTGAGATATTGCCTGGACAAACAAACAAGAAACCAAACAAACAAGAAAACAAGTACACATACATTCAAAGTACACCGCCCCATGCCAAATAATTAAATATGCTGCAGCGCGGCATTGCCGGGGCGCCTCCGTCGCCTGGCAATACCGCAGTGCAGCTCATTGAGGCTGCATTGGGAGGGAGAGGTGTACACTAATTGATTGATTAATTGTATAATTAAAATCAATAAAAGATTATCACAAAATATTTTCATAATCAATTGGCTAATCGCATAACTAAACCACTAGTGCTTCATCCGAAGATGTATCTTTTAGAAATTTAATTAAATAAGTCATTTATAAAAAATTAAATAATTAATTGATTACTCAATAAATAATTAATCGATTAATCAATAAATAATTAATAGATGAAATGATTAATCAATAAATCAAAAATATCCTTGATAGCCACATCACTTGGTCACTCATGTCCAAATATTAGCTTCCCAGCTCAAAAGGTGCCTGAGATATTGGCCAAATGAGAAAGAAAATAAATAAATGATTAATAATGAAAATAAATAAATAATAATCATAAAAAAATTAAATTATTAATCAATTTGGTCAGAGAACACATAAACTACCACTATTTCATCAGAATCTGTAACTTAAAAAAAAAAATTTTTTTGTCATTAATCGAATAATTAAATAATTAATCGATTAATTGATTAATTAATAAATCAAAAATATCCTTTGCAGCCAAATCACCTGGTCATTGGCATGTCCAAATATCAGCTTCCTAACTCAAAAGGTGCCTGAGTTAATGGTCAGAAGAGAAAGGAAATTTGATTAATTAAATAAGTATTTAATTAATCGCTAATAATTAAATAACTCCTCAATTAATTGATTAATCAAAAAAAAAATACCGTTTTTGAAAAAGGACTTGCTCACCATTGTGCCGAAATTTCAGCTTCCTAGCTCAAAGGATGGCTGAGATATCGTCCGGACAAACAAACAAGAAAGAAAACAAGTACACATACATTCAAAGTACACCGCCCCCATGCCAAATAATTAAATATGCTACAGCGCGGCATTGTCGGGGCGCCTCCGGCGCCCGGCAATACCGCAGTGCAGCTCATTGAGGCTGCATTGGGAGGGAGAGGTGTACACTAATTGATTGATTAATTGTATAATTAAAATCAATAAAAGATTATCACAAAATATTTTCATAATCAATTGGCTAATAGCATAACTAAACCACTAGTGCTTCATCCGAAGATGTATCTTTCAGAAATTTAATTAAATAAGTCATTAATAAAAAATTAAATAATTAATTGATTACTCAATAAATAATTAATCGATTAATCAATAAATAATTAATCGATTAAATGATTAATCAATAAATCAAAAATATCCTTGATAGCCACATCACTTGGTCACTCATGTCCAAATATTAGCTTCCCAGCTCAAAAGGTGCCTGAGATATTGGCCAAATGAGAAAGAAAATAAATAAATGATTAATAATGAAAATAAATAAATAATAATCATAAAAAAATTAAATTATTAATCAATTTGGTCAGAGAACACATAAACTACCACTATTTCATCAGAATCTGTAACTTAAAAAAAAATTTTTTTTTGGTCATTAATCGAATAATTAAATAACTAATCGATTAATTGATTAGTTAATAAATCAAAAATATCGTTTGCAGCCAAATCACCTGGTCATTGGCATGTCCAAATGTCAGCTTCCTAACTCAAAAGGTGCCTGAGTTAATGGTCAGAAGAGAAAGGAAATTTGATTAATTAAATAAGTACTTAATTAATCGCTAATAATTAAATAACTCCTCAATTTATAGATTAATCAAAAAAAAAAATACCGTTTTTGACAAAGGACTTGCTCACTATTGTGCCGAAATTTCAGCTTCCTAGCTCAAAGGATGGCTGAGATATTATATCGTCCGGACAACCAAGAAACAAGAAAACAAGAAAGAAAACAAGAAAACAAGAAAGAAAACAAACAACCAGAGTGAAAACTGAGTACTCTCTTTCAGCGTGCGTCACTGCCGAGCCCCCTTCGGTGCCCAGCAATGACGATTTGCAATGCCTGGAGATGGCATAGGAAAGGAGCGGTGTACAACAAGAAAGAAAACAAGAAAACAAACAAACAAACAAACAACCAGAGTGAAAACTGAGTACTCTCTTTCAGCGTGCGTCACTGCCGAGCCCCCTTCGGTGCCCGGCAATGACGATTTGCAATGCCTGGAGATGGCATAGGAAAGGAGCGGTGTACAACAAGTACAGATACATTCAAAGTACACCGCCCCCATGCCAAATAATTAAATATCCGACAGCGCGGCATTGCCGGGGCGCCTCCGGCGCCCGGCAATACCGCAGTGCAGCTCATAGAGGCTGCATTGGGAAGGAGAGGTGTACGCTAATTGATTGATTAATTGTATAATTAAAATCAATAAAAGATTATCACAAAATATTTTCTTATATTAATCAATTGGCTAATAGCATAACTAAACCACTCGTGCTTCATCCGAAGATGTATCTTTTAGAAATTTAATTAAATAAATCATTAATAAAAAATTAAAAAATTAATTGATTCTCCAATAAATAATTAATCGATTAAATGATTCATCAATAAATCAAAAATATCCTTGATAGCCACATCACTTGGTCACTGTCATGTCCAAATATTAGCTTCCCAGCTCAAAAGGTGCCTGAGATATTGGCCAAATGAGAAAGAAAATAAATAAACGATTAATAATGAAAATAAATAAATAATAATCATTTAAAAATTGCATTATCAATCAATTCGGTCACAGAACACATAAACCACCACCATTTCATCAGAATCTGTAACTGGGAAAAAAAAAAAAAATGTCATTAATCAAATAATTAAATAATTAATGGATTAATTGATTAATTGATTAATTAATAATTGATTAATCAATAAATCAAAAACAAGTACAAATACATTCAAAGTACACCGCCCCATGCCAAATAATTAAATATGCTGCAGCGCGGCATTGCCGGGGCGCCTCCGGCGCCCGGCAATACCACAGTGCAGCTCATTAAGGCTGCATTGGGAGGGAGAGGAGTACAATAATTGATTGATTAATTGTGAAATTTAAATATATAAATGATCATAAAATATTTTCATAATCAATTGGCTAATAGCATACCTAAAGCACTAGTGCTTCATCCGAAGATGTGTCTTTTAGAAATTTAATTAAATAAGTCATTTATAAAAAATTAAATAATTAATTGATTACTCAATAAATAATTAATAGATGAAATGATTAATCAATAAATCAAAAATATCCTTGATAGCCACATCACTTGGTCACTCATGTCCAAATATTAGCTTCCCAGCTCAAAAGGTGCCTGAGATATTGGCCAAATGAGAAAGAAAATAAATAAATGATTAATAATGAAAATAAATAAATAATAATCATAAAAAAATTAAATTATTAATCAATTTGGTCAGAGAACACATAAATTACCACTATTTCATCAGAATCTGTAACTTAAAAAAAAAAAATTTTTTTGTCATTAATCGAATAATTAAATAATTAATCGATTAATTGATTAATTAATAAATCAAAAATATCCTTTGCAGCCAAATCACCTGGTCATTGGCATGTCCAAATATCAGCTTCCTAACTCAAAAGGTGCCTGAGTTAATAATGGTCAGAAGATAAATGAAATTTAATTAATTAAATAAGTACTTAATTAAACGCTAATAATTAAATAACTCCTCAATTAATTGATTATTCAAAAAACAAAAAATACCGTATTTGACAAAGGACTTGCTCACTACTGTGCCGAAATTTCAGCTTCCTAGCTCAAAGGATGGCTGAGATATCGTCCGGACAACCAAGAAAGAAAACAAACAAACAAGAAAACAAACAAGTACACATACATTCAAAGTACACCGCCCCATGCCAAATAATTAAATATGCTGCAGCGCGGCATTGCCGGGGCGCCTCCGGCGCCCGGCAATACCGCAGTGCAGCTCATTGAGGCTGCATTGGGAGGGAGAGGTGTACACTAATTGATTGATTAATTGTATAATTAAAATCAATAAAAGATTATCACAAAATATTTTCATAATCAATTGGCTAATCGCATAACTAAACCAGTAGTGCTTCATCCGAAGATGTATCTTTTAGAAATTTAATTAAATAAGTCATTTATAAAAAATTAAATAATTAATTGATTACTCAATAAATAATTAATCGATTAATCAATAAATACTTAATAGATGAAATGATTAATCAATAAATCAAAAATATCCTTGATAGCCACATCACTTGGTCACTCATGTCCAAATATTAGCTTCCCAGCTCAAAAGGTGCCTGAGATATTGGCCAAATGAGAAAGAAAATAAATAAATGATTAATAATGAAAATAAATAAATAATAATCATAAAAAAATTAAATTATTAATCAATTTGGTCAGAGAACACATGAACTACCACTATTTCATCAGAATCTGTAACTTAAAAAAAAAAAAATTTTTTGTCATTAATCGAATAATTAAATAATTAATCGATTAATTGATTAATTAATAAATCAAAAATATCCTTTGCAGCCAAATCACCTGGTCATTGGCATGTCCAAATATCAGCTTCCTAACTCAAAAGGTGCCTGAGTTAATAATGGTCAGAAGATAAATGAAATTTAATTAATTAAATAAGTACTTAATTAAACGCTAATAATTAAATAACTCCTCAATTAATTGATTATTCAAAAAACAAAAAATACCGTATTTGACAAAGGACTTGCTCACTACTGTGCCGAAATTTCAGCTTCCTAGCTCAAAGGATGGCTGAGATATCGTCCGGACAACCAAGAAAGCAAACAAGAAAGAAAACAAACAAGAAAACAAACAAACAAGAAAGAAACCAGAGTGAAAACTGAGTACTCTCTTTCAGCGTGCGTCACTGCCGAGCCCCCTTTGGTGCCCGGCAATGACGATTTGCAATGCCTGGAGATGGCATAGGAAAGGAGCGGTGTACAACAAGTACACATACATTCAAAGTACACCGCCCCATGCCAAATAATTAAATATGCTGCAGCGCGGCATTGCCGGGGCGCCTCCGGCGCCCGGCAATACCGCAGTGCAGCTCATTGAGGCTGCATTGGGAGGGAGAGGTGTACACTAATTGATTGATTAATTGTATAATTAAAATCAATAAAAGATTATCACAAAATATTTTCATAATCAATTGGCTAATCGCATAACTAAACCAGTAGTGCTTCATCCGAAGATGTATCTTTTAGAAATTTAATTAAATAAGTCATTTATAAAAAATTAAATAATTAATTGATTACTCAATAAATAATTAATCGATTAATCAATAAATACTTAATAGATGAAATGATTAATCAATAAATCAAAAATATCCTTGATAGCCACATCACTTGGTCACTCATGTCCAAATATTAGCTTCCCAGCTCAAAAGGTGCCTGAGATATTGGCCAAATGAGAAAGAAAATAAATAAATGATTAATAATGAAAATAAATAAATAATAATCATAAAAAAATTAAATTATTAATCAATTTGGTCAGAGAACACATGAACTACCACTATTTCATCAGAATCTGTAACTTAAAAAAAAAAAATTTTTTTGTCATTAATCGAATAATTAAATAATTAATCGATTAATTGATTAATTAATAAATCAAAAATATCCTTTGCAGCCAAATCACCTGGTCATTGGCATGTCCAAATATCAGCTTCCTAACTCAAAAGGTGCCTGAGTTAATAATGGTCAGAAGATAAATGAAATTTAATTAATTAAATAAGTACTTAATTAAACGCTAATAATTAAATAACTCCTCAATTAATTGATTATTCAAAAAACAAAAAATACCGTATTTGACAAAGGACTTGCTCACTACTGTGCCGAAATTTCAGCTTCCTAGCTCAAAGGATGGCTGAGATATCGTCCGGACAACCAAGAAAGAAAACAAACAAACAAACAAGTACACATACATTCAAAGTACACCGCCCCATGCCAAATAATTAAATATGCTGCAGCGCGGCATTGCCGGGGCGCCGAGTGCAGCTCATAGAGGCTGCATTGGGAGGGAGAGGTGTACACTAATTGATTGATTAATTGTATAATTAAAATCAATAAAAGATTATCACAAAATATTTTCATAATCAATTGGCTAATCGCATAACTAAACCAATAGTGCTTCATCTGAAGATGTATCTTTTAGAAATTTAATTAAATAAGTCATTTATAAAAAATTAAATAATTAATCGATTAATCAATAAATAATTAATAGATGAAATGATTAATCAATAAATCAAAAATATCCTTGATAGCCACATCACTTGGTCACTCATGTCCAAATATTAGCTTCCCAGCTCAAAAGGTGCCTGAGATATTGGCCAAATGAGAAAGAAAATAAATAAATGATTAATAATGAAAATAAATAATTAATAATCATGAAAAAATTAAATTATTAATCAATTTGGTCAGAGAACACATAAACTACCACTATTTCATCAGAATCTGTAACTAAAAAAAAAAAAAAGTTTTTGGTCATTAATCGAATAATTAAATAATTAATCGATTACTTGATTAATTAATAAATCAAAAATATCCTTTGCAGCCAAATCACCTGGTCATTGGCATGTCCAAATATCAGCTTCCTAACTCAAAAGGTGCCTGAGTTAATGGTCAGAAGCGAAAGGAAATGTAATTAATTAAATAAGTACTTAATTAATCGCTAATAATTAAATAACTCCTCAATTTATTGATTAATCAAAAAACAAAAAATACCGTTTTTGACAAAGGACTTGCTCACTATTGTGCCGAAATTTCAGCTTCCTAGCTCAAAGGATGGCTGAGATATCGTCCGGACAACCAAGAAAGAAAACAAACAAACAAACAAGAAAACAAACAAGTACACATACATTCAAAGTACACCGCCCCATGCCAAATAATTAAATATGCTGCAGCGCGGCATTGCCGGGGCGCCTCCGGCGCCCGGCAATACCGCAGTGCAGCTCATTGAGGCTGCATTGGGAGGGAGAGGTGTACACTAATTGATTGATTAATTGTATAATTAAAATCAATAAAAGATTATCACAAAATATTTTCATAATCAATTGGCTAATCGCATAACTAAACCAGTAGTGCTTCATCCGAAGATGTATCTTTTAGAAATTTAATTAAATAAGTCATTTATAAAAAATTAAATAATTAATTGATTACTCAATAAATAATTAATCGATTAATCAATAAATACTTAATAGATGAAATGATTAATCAATAAATCAAAAATATCCTTGATAGCCACATCACTTGGTCACTCATGTCCAAATATTAGCTTCCCAGCTCAAAACGTGCCTGAGATATTGGCCAAATGAGAAAGAAAATAAATAAATGATTAATAATGAAAATAAATAAATAATAATCATAAAAAAATTAAATTATTAATCAATTTGGTCAGAGAACACATAAACTACCACTATTTCATCAGAATCTGTAACTTTAAAAAAAAAAAAATTTTTGTCATTAATCGAATAATTAAATAATTAATCGATTAATTGATTAATTAATAAATCAAAAATATCCTTTGCAGCCAAATCACCTGGTCATTGGCATGTCCAAATATCAGCTTCCTAACTCAAAAGGTGCCTGAGTTAATAATGGTCAGAAGAGAAATGAAATTTAATTAATTAAATAAGTACTTAATTAAACGCTAATAATTAAATAACTCCTCAATTAATTGATTATTCAAAAAACAAAAAATACCGTATTTGACAAAGGACTTGCTCACTACTGTGCCGAAATTTAAGCTTCCTAGCTCAAAGGATGGCTGAGATATCGTCCGGACAACCAAGAAAGAAAACAAACAAGTACACATACATTCAAAGTACACCGCCCCATGCCAAATAATTAAATATGCTGCAGCGCGGCATTGCCGGGGCGCCTCCGGCGCCCGGCAATGCCGCAGTGCAGCTCATTGAGGCTGCATTGGGAGGGAGAGGTGTACACTAATTGATTGATTAATTGTATAATTAAAATCAATAAAAGATTATCACAAAATATTTTCATAATCAATTGGGTAATCGCATAACTAAACCAGTAGTGCTTCATCCAAAGATGTATCTTTTAGAAATTTAATTAAATAAGTCATTTATAAAAAATTAAATAATTAATTGATTACTCAATAAATAATTAATCGATTAATCAATAAATACTTAATAGATGAAATGATTAATCAATAAATAAAAAATATCCTTGATAGCCACATCACTTGGTCACTCATGTCCAAATATTAGCTTCCCAGCTCAAAAGGTGCCTGAGATATTGGCCAAATGAGAAAGAAAATAAATAAATGATTCATAATGAAAATAAATAAATAATAATCATAAAAAAATTAAATTATTAACCAATTTGGTGAGAGAACACATAAACTACCACTATTTCATCAGAATCTGTAACTTAAAAAAAAAATTTTTTTGTCATTAATCGAATAATTAAATAATTAATCGATTAATTGATTAATTAATAAATCAAAAATATCCTTTGCAGCCAAATCACCTGGTCATTGGCATGTCCAAATATCAGCTTCCTAACTCAAAAGGTGCCTGAGTTAATAATGGTCAGAAGAGAAATGAAATTTAATTAATTAAATAAGTACTTAATTAAACGCTAATAATTAAATAACTCCTCAATTAATTGATTATTCAAAAAACAAAAAATACCGTATTTGACAAAGGACTTGCTCACTACTGTGCCGAAATTTCAGCTTCCTAGCTCAAAGGATGGCTGAGATATCGCCCGGACAAACAAACAAGAAAACAAACAAACAAGAAAGAAACCAGAGTGAAAACTGAGTACTCTCTTTCAGCGTGCGTCACTGCCGAGCCCCCTTTGGTGCCCGTCAATGACGATTTGCAATGCCTGGAGATGGCATAGGAAAGGAGCGGTGTACAACAAGTACACATACATTCAAAGTACACCGCCCCATGCCAAATAATTAAATATGCTGCAGCGCGGCATTGCCGGGGCGCCTCAGGCGCCCGGCAATACCGCAGTGCAGCTCATTGAGGCTGCATTGGGAGGGAGACGTGTACACTAATTGATTGATTAATTGTATAATTAAAATCAATAAAAGATTATCACAAAATATTTTCATAATCAATTGGCTAATCGCATAACTAAACCACTAGTGCTTCATCCGAAGATGTATCTTTGAGAAATTTAATTAAATAAGTCATTTATAAAAAATTAAATAATTAATTGATTACTCAATAAATAATTAATCGATTAATCAATAAATAATTAATAGATGAAATGATTAATCAATAAATCAAAAATATCCTTGATAGCCACATCACTTGGTCACTCATGTCCAAATATTAGCTTCCCAGCTCAAAAGGTGCCTGAGATATTGGCCAAATGAGAAAGAAAATAAATAAATGATTAATAATGAAAATAAATAAATAATAATCATAAAAAAATTAAATTATTAATCAATTTGGTCAGAGAACACATAAACTACCACTATTTCATCACAATCTGTAACTTTAAAAAAAAAAAATTTTTTGTCATTAATCGAATAATTAAATAATTAATCGATTAATTGATTAATTAATAAATCAAAAATATCCTTTGCAGCCAAATCACCTGGTCATTGGCATGTCCAAATATCAGCTTCCTAACTCAAAAGGTGCCTGAGTTAATAATGGTCAGAAGAGAAATGAAATTTAATTAATTAAATAAGTACTTAATTAAACGCTAATAATTAAATAACTCCTCAATTAATTGATTATTCAAAAAACAAAAAATACCGTATTTGACAAAGGACTTGCTCACTACTGTGCCGAAATTTCAGCTTCCTAGCTCAAAGGATGGCTGAGATATCGCCCGGACAACCAAGAAAACAAACAACCAGAGTGAAAACTGAGTACTCTCTTTCAGCGTGCGTCACTGCCGAGCCCCCTTTGGTGCCCGGCAATGACGATTTGCAATGCCTGGAGATGGCATAGGAAAGGAGCGGTGTACAATAAATCAAAAATAAGTCATTTATAAAAAATTAAATAATTAATTGATTACTCAATAAATAATTAATCGATTAATCAATAAATACTTAATAGATGAAATGATTAATCAATAAATCAAAAATATCCTTGATAGCCACATCACTTGGTCACTCATGTCCAAATATTAGCTTCCCAGCTCAAAAGGTGCCTGAGATATTGGCCAAATGAGAAAGAAAATAAATAAATGATTAATAATGAAAATAAATAAATAATAATCATAAAAAAATTAAATTATTAATCAATTTGGTCAGAGAACACATAAACTACCACTATTTCATCAGAATCTGTAACTTTAAAAAAAAAAAATTTTTTGTCATTAATCGAATAATTAAATAATTAATCGATTAATTGATTAATTAATAAATCAAAAATATCCTTTGCAGCCAAATCACCTGGTCATTGGCATGTCCAAATATCAGCTTCCTAACTCAAAAGGTGCCTGAGTTAATAATGGTCAGAAGAGAAATGAAATTTAATTAATTAAATAAGTACTTAATTAAACGCTAATAATTAAATAACTCCTCAATTAATTGATTATTCAAAAAACAAAAAATACCGTATTTGACAAAGGACTTGCTCACTACTGTGCCGAAATTTCAGCTTCCTAGCTCAAAGGATGGCTGAGATATCGTCCGGACAACCAAGAAAGAAAACAAACAAACAAGAAAACAAACAAGTACACATACATTCAAAGTACACCGCCCCCATGCCAAATAATTAAATATCCTACAGAGCGGCATTGCCGGGGCGCCTCCGGCGCCCGTCAATACCGCAGTGCAGCTCATTGAGGCTGCATTGGGAGGGAGAGGTGTACACTAATTGATTGATTAATTGTATAATTAAAATCAATAAAAGATTATCACAAAATATTTTCTTAATCAATTGGCTAATAGCATACCTAAAGCACTAGTGCTTCATCCGAAGATGTATCTTTTAGAAATTTAATTAAATAAGTCATTTATAAAAAATTAAATAATTAATTGATTACTCAATAAATAATTAATCGATTAATCAATAAATACTTAATAGATGAAATGATTAATCAATAAATCAAAAATATCCTTGATAGCCACATCACTTGGTCACTCATGTCCAAATATTAGCTTCCCAGCTCAAAAGGTGCCTGAGATATTGGCCAAATGAGAAAGAAAATAAATAAATGATTAATAATGAAAATAAATAAATAATAATCATAAAAAAATTAAATTATTAATCAATTTGGTCAGAGAACACATAAACTACCACTATTTCATCAGAATCTGTAACTTAAAAAAAAAAATTTTTTTTGTCATTAATCGAATAATTAAATAATTAATCGATTAATTGATTAATTAATAAATCAAAAATATCCTTTGCAGCCAAATCACCTGGTCATTGGCATGTCCAAATATCAGCTTCCTAACTCAAAAGGTGCCTGAGTTAATAATGGTCAGAAGATAAATGAAATTTAATTAATTAAATAAGTACTTAATTAAACGCTAATAATTAAATAACTCCTCAATTAATTGATTATTCAAAAAACAAAAAATACCGTATTTGACAAAGGACTTGCTCACTACTGTGCCGAAATTTCAGCTTCCTAGCTCAAAGGATGGCTGAGATATCGTCCGGACAACCAAGAAAGCAAACAAGAAAGAAAACAAACAAGAAAACAAACAAACAAGAAAGAAACCAGAGTGAAAACTGAGTACTCTCTTTCAGCGTGCGTCACTGCCGAGCCCCCTTTGGTGCCCGGCAATGACGATTTGCAATGCCTGGAGATGGCATAGGAAAGGAGCGGTGTACAACAAGTACACATACATTCAAAGTACACCGCCCCATGCCAAATAATTAAATATGCTGCAGCGCGGCATTGCCGGGGCGCCTCCGGCGCCCGGCAATACCGCAGTGCAGCTCATTGAGGCTGCATTGGGAGGGAGAGGTGTACACTAATTGATTGATTAATTGTATAATTAAAATCAATAAAAGATTATCACAAAATATTTTCATAATCAATTGGCTAATCGCATAACTAAACCAGTAGTGCTTCATCCGAAGATGTATCTTTTAGAAATTTAATTAAATAAGTCATTTATAAAAAATTAAATAATTAATTGATTACTCAATAAATAATTAATCGATTAATCAATAAATACTTAATAGATGAAATGATTAATCAATAAATCAAAAATATCCTTGATAGCCACATCACTTGGTCACTCATGTCCAAATATTAGCTTCCCAGCTCAAAAGGTGCCTGAGATATTGGCCAAATGAGAAAGAAAATAAATAAATGATTAATAATGAAAATAAATAAATAATAATCATAAAAAAATTAAATTATTAATCAATTTGGTCAGAGAACACATGAACTACCACTATTTCATCAGAATCTGTAACTTAAAAAAAAAAAAATTTTTTGTCATTAATCGAATAATTAAATAATTAATCGATTAATTGATTAATTAATAAATCAAAAATATCCTTTGCAGCCAAATCACCTGGTCATTGGCATGTCCAAATATCAGCTTCCTAACTCAAAAGGTGCCTGAGTTAATAATGGTCAGAAGATAAATGAAATTTAATTAATTAAATAAGTACTTAATTAAACGCTAATAATTAAATAACTCCTCAATTAATTGATTATTCAAAAAACAAAAAATACCGTATTTGACAAAGGACTTGCTCACTACTGTGCCGAAATTTCAGCTTCCTAGCTCAAAGGATGGCTGAGATATCGTCCGGACAACCAAGAAAGAAAACAAACAAACAAACAAGTACACATACATTCAAAGTACACCGCCCCATGCCAAATAATTAAATATGCTGCAGCGCGGCATTGCCGGGGCGCCGAGTGCAGCTCATAGAGGCTGCATTGGGAGGGAGAGGTGTACACTAATTGATTGATTAATTGTATAATTAAAATCAATAAAAGATTATCACAAAATATTTTCATAATCAATTGGCTAATCGCATAACTAAACCAATAGTGCTTCATCTGAAGATGTATCTTTTAGAAATTTAATTAAATAAGTCATTTATAAAAAATTAAATAATTAATCGATTAATCAATAAATAATTAATAGATGAAATGATTAATCAATAAATCAAAAATATCCTTGATAGCCACATCACTTGGTCACTCATGTCCAAATATTAGCTTCCCAGCTCAAAAGGTGCCTGAGATATTGGCCAAATGAGAAAGAAAATAAATAAATGATTAATAATGAAAATAAATAATTAATAATCATGAAAAAATTAAATTATTAATCAATTTGGTCAGAGAACACATAAACTACCACTATTTCATCAGAATCTGTAACTAAAAAAAAAAAAAAGTTTTTGGTCATTAATCGAATAATTAAATAATTAATCGATTACTTGATTAATTAATAAATCAAAAATATCCTTTGCAGCCAAATCACCTGGTCATTGGCATGTCCAAATATCAGCTTCCTAACTCAAAAGGTGCCTGAGTTAATGGTCAGAAGCGAAAGGAAATGTAATTAATTAAATAAGTACTTAATTAATCGCTAATAATTAAATAACTCCTCAATTTATTGATTAATCAAAAAACAAAAAATACCGTTTTTGACAAAGGACTTGCTCACTATTGTGCCGAAATTTCAGCTTCCTAGCTCAAAGGATGGCTGAGATATCGTCCGGACAACCAAGAAAGAAAACAAACAAACAAACAAGAAAACAAACAAGTACACATACATTCAAAGTACACCGCCCCATGCCAAATAATTAAATATGCTGCAGCGCGGCATTGCCGGGGCGCCTCCGGCGCCCGGCAATACCGCAGTGCAGCTCATTGAGGCTGCATTGGGAGGGAGAGGTGTACACTAATTGATTGATTAATTGTATAATTAAAATCAATAAAAGATTATCACAAAATATTTTCATAATCAATTGGCTAATCGCATAACTAAACCAGTAGTGCTTCATCCGAAGATGTATCTTTTAGAAATTTAATTAAATAAGTCATTTATAAAAAATTAAATAATTAATTGATTACTCAATAAATAATTAATCGATTAATCAATAAATACTTAATAGATGAAATGATTAATCAATAAATCAAAAATATCCTTGATAGCCACATCACTTGGTCACTCATGTCCAAATATTAGCTTCCCAGCTCAAAACGTGCCTGAGATATTGGCCAAATGAGAAAGAAAATAAATAAATGATTAATAATGAAAATAAATAAATAATAATCATAAAAAAATTAAATTATTAATCAATTTGGTCAGAGAACACATAAACTACCACTATTTCATCAGAATCTGTAACTTTAAAAAAAAAAAATTTTTTGTCATTAATCGAATAATTAAATAATTAATCGATTAATTGATTAATTAATAAATCAAAAATATCCTTTGCAGCCAAATCACCTGGTCATTGGCATGTCCAAATATCAGCTTCCTAACTCAAAAGGTGCCTGAGTTAATAATGGTCAGAAGAGAAATGAAATTTAATTAATTAAATAAGTACTTAATTAAACGCTAATAATTAAATAACTCCTCAATTAATTGATTATTCAAAAAACAAAAAATACCGTATTTGACAAAGGACTTGCTCACTACTGTGCCGAAATTTAAGCTTCCTAGCTCAAAGGATGGCTGAGATATCGTCCGGACAACCAAGAAAGAAAACAAACAAACAAGAAAGAAACCAGAGTGAAAACTGAGTACTCTCTTTCAGCGTGCGTCACTGCCGAGCCCCCTTTGGTGCCCGTCAATGACGATTTGCAATGCCTGGAGATGGCATAGGAAAGGAGCGGTGTACAACAAGTACACATACATTCAAAGTACACCGCCCCATGCCAAATAATTAAATATGCTGCAGCGCGGCATTGCCGGGGCGCCTCAGGCGCCCGGCAATACCGCAGTGCAGCTCATTGAGGCTGCATTGGGAGGGAGACGTGTACACTAATTGATTGATTAATTGTATAATTAAAATCAATAAAAGATTATCACAAAATATTTTCATAATCAATTGGCTAATCGCATAACTAAACCACTAGTGCTTCATCCGAAGATGTATCTTTTAGAAATTTAATTAAATAAGTCATTTATAAAAAATTAAATAATTAATTGATTACTCAATAAATAATTAATCGATTAATCAATAAATAATTAATAGATGAAATGATTAATCAATAAATCAAAAATATCCTTGATAGCCACATCACTTGGTCACTCATGTCCAAATATTAGCTTCCCAGCTCAAAAGGTGCCTGAGATATTGGCCAAATGAGAAAGAAAATAAATAAATGATTAATAATGAAAATAAATAAATAATAATCATAAAAAAATTAAATTATTAATCAATTTGGTCAGAGAACACATAAACTACCACTATTTCATCACAATCTGTAACTTTAAAAAAAAAAATTTTTTTGTCATTAATCGAATAATTAAATAATTAATCGATTAATTAATAAATCAAAAATATCCTTTGCAGCCAAATCACCTGGTCATTGGCATGTCCAAATATCAGCTTCCTAACTCAAAAGGTGCCTGAGTTAATAATGGTCAGAAGAGAAATGAAATTTAATTAATTAAATAAGTACTTAATTAAACGCTAATAATTAAATAACTCCTCAATTAATTGATTATTCAAAAAACAAAAAATACCGTATTTGACAAAGGACTTGCTCACTACTGTGCCGAAATTTCAGCTTCCTAGCTCAAAGGATGGCTGAGATATCGCCCGGACAACCAAGAAAACAAACAACCAGAGTGAAAACTGAGTACTCTCTTTCAGCGTGCGTCACTGCCGAGCCCCCTTTGGTGCCCGGCAATGACGATTTGCAATGCCTGGAGATGGCATAGGAAAGGAGCGGTGTACAATAAATCAAAAATAAGTCATTTATAAAAAATTAAATAATTAATTGATTACTCAATAAATAATTAATCGATTAATCAATAAATACTTAATAGATGAAATGATTAATCAATAAATCAAAAATATCCTTGATAGCCACATCACTTGGTCACTCATGTCCAAATATTAGCTTCCCAGCTCAAAAGGTGCCTGAGATATTGGCCAAATGAGAAAGAAAATAAATAAATGATTAATAATGAAAATAAATAAATAATAATCATAAAAAAATTAAATTATTAATCAATTTGGTCAGAGAACACATAAACTACCACTATTTCATCAGAATCTGTAACTTTAAAAAAAAAAAATTTTTTGTCATTAATCGAATAATTAAATAATTAATCGATTAATTGATTAATTAATAAATCAAAAATATCCTTTGCAGCCAAATCACCTGGTCATTGGCATGTCCAAATATCAGCTTCCTAACTCAAAAGGTGCCTGAGTTAATAATGGTCAGAAGAGAAATGAAATTTAATTAATTAAATAAGTACTTAATTAAACGCTAATAATTAAATAACTCCTCAATTAATTGATTATTCAAAAAACAAAAAATACCGTATTTGACAAAGGACTTGCTCACTACTGTGCCGAAATTTCAGCTTCCTAGCTCAAAGGATGGCTGAGATATCGTCCGGACAACCAAGAAAGAAAACAAACAAACAAACAAGTACACATACATTCAAAGTACACCGCCCCATGCCAAATAATTAAATATGCTGCAGCGCGGCATTGCCGGGGCGCCGAGTGCAGCTCATAGAGGCTGCATTGGGAGGGAGAGGTGTACACTAATTGATTGATTAATTGTATAATTAAAATCAATAAAAGATTATCACAAAATATTTTCATAATCAATTGGCTAATCGCATAACTAAACCAATAGTGCTTCATCTGAAGATGTATCTTTTAGAAATTTAATTAAATAAGTCATTTATAAAAAATTAAATAATTAATCGATTAATCAATAAATAATTAATAGATGAAATGATTAATCAATAAATCAAAAATATCCTTGATAGCCACATCACTTGGTCACTCATGTCCAAATATTAGCTTCCCAGCTCAAAAGGTGCCTGAGATATTGGCCAAATGAGAAAGAAAATAAATAAATGATTAATAATGAAAATAAATAATTAATAATCATGAAAAAATTAAATTATTAATCAATTTGGTCAGAGAACACATAAACTACCACTATTTCATCAGAATCTGTAACTAAAAAAAAAAAAAAGTTTTTGGTCATTAATCGAATAATTAAATAATTAATCGATTACTTGATTAATTAATAAATCAAAAATATCCTTTGCAGCCAAATCACCTGGTCATTGGCATGTCCAAATATCAGCTTCCTAACTCAAAAGGTGCCTGAGTTAATGGTCAGAAGCGAAAGGAAATGTAATTAATTAAATAAGTACTTAATTAATCGCTAATAATTAAATAACTCCTCAATTTATTGATTAATCAAAAAACAAAAAATACCGTTTTTGACAAAGGACTTGCTCACTATTGTGCCGAAATTTCAGCTTCCTAGCTCAAAGGATGGCTGAGATATCGTCCGGACAACCAAGAAAGAAAACAAACAAACAAACAAGAAAACAAAGAAGTACACATACATTCAAAGTACACCGCCCCATGCCAAATAATTAAATATGCTGCAGCGCGGCATTGCCGGGGCGCCTCCGGCGCCCGGCAATACCGCAGTGCAGCTCATTGAGGCTGCATTGGGAGGGAGAGGTGTACACTAATTGATTGATTAATTGTATAATTAAAATCAATAAAAGATTATCACAAAATATTTTCATAATCAATTGGCTAATCGCATAACTAAACCAGTAGTGCTTCATCCGAAGATGTATCTTTTAGAAATTTAATTAAATAAGTCATTTATAAAAAATTAAATAATTAATTGATTACTCAATAAATAATTAATCGATTAATCAATAAATACTTAATAGATGAAATGATTAATCAATAAATCAAAAATATCCTTGATAGCCACATCACTTGGTCACTCATGTCCAAATATTAGCTTCCCAGCTCAAAACGTGCCTGAGATATTGGCCAAATGAGAAAGAAAATAAATAAATGATTAATAATGAAAATAAATAAATAATAATCATAAAAAAATTAAATTATTAATCAATTTGGTCAGAGAACACATAAACTACCACTATTTCATCAGAATCTGTAACTTTAAAAAAAAAAAATTTTTTGTCATTAATCGAATAATTAAATAATTAATCGATTAATTGATTAATTAATAAATCAAAAATATCCTTTGCAGCCAAATCACCTGGTCATTGGCATGTCCAAATATCAGCTTCCTAACTCAAAAGGTGCCTGAGTTAATAATGGTCAGAAGAGAAATGAAATTTAATTAATTAAATAAGTACTTAATTAAACGCTAATAATTAAATAACTCCTCAATTAATTGATTATTCAAAAAACAAAAAATACCGTTTTTGACAAAGGACTTGCTCACTACTGTGCCGAAATTTAAGCTTCCTAGCTCAAAGGATGGCTGAGATATCGTCCGGACAACCAAGAAAGAAAACAAACAAGTACACATACATTCAAAGTACACCGCCCCATGCCAAATAATTAAATATGCTGCAGCGCGGCATTGCCGGGGCGCCTCCGGCGCCCGGCAATGCCGCAGTGCAGCTCATTGAGGCTGCATTGGGAGGGAGAGGTGTACACTAATTGATTGATTAATTGTATAATTAAAATCAATAAAAGATTATCACAAAATATTTTCATAATCAATTGGGTAATCGCATAACTAAACCAGTAGTGCTTCATCCAAAGATGTATCTTTTAGAAATTTAATTAAATAAGTCATTTATAAAAAATTAAATAATTAATTGATTACTCAATAAATAATTAATCGATTAATCAATAAATACTTAATAGATGAAATGATTAATCAATAAATAAAAAATATCCTTGATAGCCACATCACTTGGTCACTCATGTCCAAATATTAGCTTCCCAGCTCAAAAGGTGCCTGAGATATTGGCCAAATGAGAAAGAAAATAAATAAATGATTCATAATGAAAATAAATAAATAATAATCATAAAAAAATTAAATTATTAACCAATTTGGTGAGAGAACACATAAACTACCACTATTTCATCAGAATCTGTAACTTAAAAAAAAAATTTTTTTGTCATTAATCGAATAATTAAATAATTAATCGATTAATTGATTAATTAATAAATCAAAAATATCCTTTGCAGCCAAATCACCTGGTCATTGGCATGTCCAAATATCAGCTTCCTAACTCAAAAGGTGCCTGAGTTAATAATGGTCAGAAGAGAAATGAAATTTAATTAATTAAATAAGTACTTAATTAAACGCTAATAATTAAATAACTCCTCAATTAATTGATTATTCAAAAAACAAAAAATACCGTATTTGACAAAGGACTTGCTCACTACTGTGCCGAAATTTCAGCTTCCTAGCTCAAAGGATGGCTGAGATATCGCCCGGACAAACAAACAAGAAAACAAACAAACAAGAAAGAAACCAGAGTGAAAACTGAGTACTCTCTTTCAGCGTGCGTCACTGCCGAGCCCCCTTTGGTGCCCGTCAATGACGATTTGCAATGCCTGGAGATGGCATAGGAAAGGAGCGGTGTACAACAAGTACACATACATTCAAAGTACACCGCCCCATGCCAAATAATTAAATATGCTGCAGCGCGGCATTGCCGGGGCGCCTCAGGCGCCCGGCAATACCGCAGTGCAGCTCATTGAGGCTGCATTGGGAGGGAGACATGTACACTAATTGATTGATTAATTGTATAATTAAAATCAATAAAAGATTATCACAAAATATTTTCATAATCAATTGGCTAATCGCATAACTAAACCACTAGTGCTTCATCCGAAGATGTATCTTTTAGAAATTTAATTAAATAAGTCATTTATAAAAAATTAAATAATTAATTGATTACTCAATAAATAATTAATCGATTAATCAATAAATAATTAATAGATGAAATGATTAATCAATAAATCAAAAATATCCTTGATAGCCACATCACTTGGTCACTCATGTCCAAATATTAGCTTCCCAGCTCAAAAGGTGCCTGAGATATTGGCCAAATGAGAAAGAAAATAAATAAATGATTAATAATGAAAATAAATAAATAATAATCATAAAAAAATTAAATTATTAATCAATTTGGTCAGAGAACACATAAACTACCACTATTTCATCACAATCTGTAACTTTAAAAAAAAAATTTTTTTTGTCATTAATCGAATAATTAAATAATTAATCGATTAATTAATAAATCAAAAATATCCTTTGCAGCCAAATCACCTGGTCATTGGCATGTCCAAATATCAGCTTCCTAACTCAAAAGGTGCCTGAGTTAATAATGGTCAGAAGAGAAATGAAATTTAATTAATTAAATAAGTACTTAATTAAACGCTAATAATTAAATAACTCCTCAATTAATTGATTATTCAAAAAACAAAAAATACCGTATTTGACAAAGGACTTGCTCACTACTGTGCCGAAATTTCAGCTTCCTAGCTCAAAGGATGGCTGAGATATCGCCCGGACAACCAAGAAAACAAACAACCAGAGTGAAAACTGAGTACTCTCTTTCAGCGTGCGTCACTGCCGAGCCCCCTTTGGTGCCCGGCAATGACGATTTGCAATGCCTGGAGATGGCATAGGAAAGGAGCGGTGTACAATAAATCAAAAATAAGTCATTTATAAAAAATTAAATAATTAATTGATTACTCAATAAATAATTAATCGATTAATCAATAAATACTTAATAGATGAAATGATTAATCAATAAATCAAAAATATCCTTGATAGCCACATCACTTGGTCACTCATGTCCAAATATTAGCTTCCCAGCTCAAAAGGTGCCTGAGATATTGGCCAAATGAGAAAGAAAATAAATAAATGATTAATAATGAAAATAAATAAATAATAATCATAAAAAAATTAAATTATTAATCAATTTGGTCAGAGAACACATAAACTACCACTATTTCATCAGAATCTGTAACTTTAAAAAAAAAAATTTTTTTGTCATTAATCAAATAATTAAATAATTAATCGATTAATTGATTAATTAATAAATCAAAAATATCCTTTGCAGCCAAATCACCTGGTCATTGGCATGTCCAAATATCAGCTTCCTAACTCAAAAGGTGCCTGAGTTAATAATGGTCAGAAGAGAAATGAAATTTAATTAATTAAATAAGTACTTAATTAAACGCTAATAATTAAATAACTCCTCAATTAATTGATTATTCAAAAAACAAAAAATACCGTATTTGACAAAGGACTTGCTCACTACTGTGCCGAAATTTCAGCTTCCTAGCTCAAAGGATGGCTGAGATATCGTCCGGACAACCAAGAAAGAAAACAAACAAACAAGAAAACAAACAAGTACACATACATTCAAAGTACACCGCCCCCATGCCAAATAATTAAATATCCTACAGAGCGGCATTGCCGGGGCGCCTCCGGCGCCCGTCAATACCGCAGTGCAGCTCATTGAGGCTGCATTGGGAGGGAGAGGTGTACACTAATTGATTGATTAATTGTATAATTAAAATCAATAAAAGATTATCACAAAATATTTTCTTAATCAATTGGCTAATAGCATACCTAAAGCACTAGTGCTTCATCCGAAGATGTATCTTTTAGAAATTTAATTAAATAAGTCATTTATAAAAAATTAAATAATTAATTGATTACTCAATAAATAATTAATCGATTAATCAATAAATACTTAATAGATGAAATGATTAATCAATAAATCAAAAATATCCTTGATAGCCACATCACTTGGTCACTCATGTCCAAATATTAGCTTCCCAGCTCAAAAGGTGCCTGAGATATTGGCCAAATGAGAAAGAAAATAAATAAATGATTAATAATGAAAATAAATAAATAATAATCATAAAAAAATTAAATTATTAATCAATTTGGTCAGAGAACACATAAACTACCACTATTTCATCAGAATCTGTAACTTTAAAAAAAAAAATTTTTTTGTCATTAATCGAATAATTAAATAATTAATCGATTAATTGATTAATTAATAAATCAAAAATATCCTTTGCAGCCAAATCACCTGGTCATTGGCATGTCCAAATATCAGCTTCCTAACTCAAAAGGTGCCTGAGTTAATAATGGTCAGAAGATAAATGAAATTTAATTAATTAAATAAGTACTTAATTAAACGCTAATAATTAAATAACTCCTCAATTAATTGATTATTCAAAAAACAAAAAATACCGTATTTGACAAAGGACTTGCTCACTACTGTGCCGAAATTTCAGCTTCCTAGCTCAAAGGATGGCTGAGATATCGCCCGGACAACCAAGAAAACAAACAAACAAGAAACCAGAGTGAAAACTGAGTACTCTCTTTCAGCGTGCGTCACTGCCGAGCCCCCTTTGGTGCCCGGCAATGACGATTTGCAATGCCTGGAGATGGCATAGGAAAGGAGCGGTGTACAACAAACAAGAAAGAAACCAGAGTGAAAACTGAGTACTCTCTTTCAGCGTGCGTCACTGCCGAGCCCCCTTTGGTGCCCGGCAATGACGATTTGCAATGCCTGGAGATGGCATAGGAAAGGAGCGGTGTACAATAAATAAATGATTAATAATGAAAATAAATAAATAATAATCATAAAAAAATTAAATTATTAATCAATTTGGTCAGAGAACACATAAACTACCACTATTTCATCAGAATCTGTAACTAAAAAAAAAAAATTTTTTTTGTCATTAATGGAATAATTAAATAATTAATCGATTAATTGATTAATTAATAAATCAAAAATATCCTTTGCAGCCAAATCACCTGATCATTGGCCTGTCCAAATATCAGCTTCCTAACTCAAAAGGTGCCTGAGTTAATAATGGTCAGAAGAGAAATGAAATTTAATTAATTAAATAAGTACTTAATTAAACGCTAATAATTAAATAACTCCTCAATTAATTGATTATTCAAAAAACAAAAAATACCGTTTTTGACAAAGGACTTGCTCACTATTGTGCCGAAATTTCAGCTTCTTAGCTTGAAGGATGGCTGAGATATCGCCCGGACAACCAAGAAAACAAACAAACAAGAAACCAGAGTGAAAACTGAGTACTCTCTTTCAGCGTGCGTCACTGCCGAGCCCCCTTTGGTGCCCGGCAATGACGATTTGCAATGCCTGGAGATGGCATAGGAAAGGAGCGGTGTACAACAAGTACACATACATTCAAAGTACACCGCCCCATGCCAAATAATTAAATATGCTGCAGCGCGGCATTGCCGGGGCGCCTCCGGCGCCCGGCAATACCGCAGTGCAGCTCATTGAGGCTGCATTGGGAGGGAGAGGTGTACACTAATTGATTGATTAATTGTATAATTAAAATCAATAAAAGATTATCACAAAATATTTTCATAATCAATTGGCTAATCGCATAACTAAACCAGTAGTGCTTCATCCGAAGATGTATCTTTTAGAAATTTAATTAAATAAGTCATTTATAAAAAATTAAATAATTAATTGATTACTCAATAAATAATTAATCGATTAATCAATAAATACTTAATAGATGAAATGATTAATCAATAAATCAAAAATATCCTTGATAGCCACATCACTTGGTCACTCATGTCCAAATATTAGCTTCCCAGCTCAAAAGGTGCCTGAGATATTGGCCAAATGAGAAAGAAAATAAATAAATGATTAATAATGAAAATAAATAAATAATAATCATAAAAAAATTAAATTATTAATCAATTTGGTCAGAGAACACATAAACTACCACTATTTCATCAGAATCTGTAACTTAAAAAAAAAAAATTTTTTTGTCATTAATCGAATAATTAAATAATTAATCGATTAATTGATTAATTAATAAATCAAAAATATCCTTTGCAGCCAAATCACCTGGTCATTGGCATGTCCAAATATCAGCTTCCTAACTCAAAAGGTGCCTGAGTTAATAATGGTCAGAAGATAAATGAAATTTAATTAATTAAATAAGTACTTAATTAAACGCTAATAATTAAATAACTCCTCAATTAATTGATTATTCAAAAAACAAAAAATACCGTATTTGACAAAGGACTTGCTCACTACTGTGCCGAAATTTCAGCTTCCTAGCTCAAAGGATGGCTGAGATATCGTCCGGACAACCAAGAAAGAAAACAAACAAACAAGAAAACAAGAAACCAGAGTGAAAACTGAGTACTCTCTTTCAGCGTGCGTCACTGCCGAGCCCCCTTTGGTGCCCGGCAATGACGATTTGCAATGCCTGGAGATGGCATAGGAAAGGAGCGGTGTACAACAAACAAGAAACCAGAGTGAAAACTGAGTACTCTCTTTCAGCGTGCGTCACTGCCGAGCCCCCTTTGGTGCCCGGCAATGACGATTTGCAATGCCTGGAGATGGCATAGGAAAGGAGCGGTGTACAACAAGTACAAATACATTCAAAGTACACCGCCCCATGCCAAATAATTAAATATGCTGCAGCGCGGCATTGCCGGGGCGCCTCCGGCGCCCGGCAATACCGCAGTGCAGCTCATTAAGGCTGCATTGGGAGGGAGAGGAGTACAATAATTGATTGATTAATTGTGAAATTTAAATATATAAATGATCATAAAATATTTTCATAATCAATTGGCTAATAGCATACCTAAAGCACTAGTGCTTCATCCGAAGATGTGTCTTTTAGAAATTTAATTAAATAAGTCATTTATAAAAAATTAAATAATTAATTGATTACTCAATAAATAATTAATAGATGAAATGATTAATCAATAAATCAAAAATATCCTTGATAGCCACATCACTTGGTCACTCATGTCCAAATATTAGCTTCCCAGCTCAAAAGGTGCCTGAGATATTGGCCAAATGAGAAAGAAAATAAATAAATGATTAATAATGAAAATAAATAAATAATAATCATAAAAAAATTAAATTATTAATCAATTTGGTCAGAGAACACATAAATTACCACTATTTCATCAGAATCTGTAACTTAAAAAAAAAAATTTTTTTTGTCATTAATCGAATAATTAAATAATTAATCGATTAATTGATTAATTAATAAATCAAAAATATCCTTTGCAGCCAAATCACCTGGTCATTGGCATGTCCAAATATCAGCTTCCTAACTCAAAAGGTGCCTGAGTTAATAATGGTCAGAAGATAAATGAAATTTAATTAATTAAATAAGTACTTAATTAAACGCTAATAATTAAATAACTCCTCAATTAATTGATTATTCAAAAAACAAAAAATACCGTATTTGACAAAGGACTTGCTCACTACTGTGCCGAAATTTCAGCTTCCTAGCTCAAAGGATGGCTGAGATATCGTCCGGACAACCAAGAAAGAAAACAAACAAACAAGAAAACAAACAAGTACAAATACATTCAAAGTACACCGCCCCATGCCAAATAATTAAATATGCTGCAGCGCGGCATTGCCGGGGCGCCTCCGGCGCCCGGCAATACCGCAGTGCAGCTCATTGAGGCTGCATTGGGAGGGAGAGGTGTACACTAATTGATTGATTAATTGTATAATTAAAATCAATAAAAGATTATCACAAAGTATTTTCATAATCAATTGGCTAATCGCATAACTAAACCAGTAGTGCTTCATCCGAAGATGTATCTTTTAGAAATTTAATTAAATAAGTCATTTATAAAAAATTAAATAATTAATTGATTACTCAATAAATAATTAATCGATTAATCAATAAATACTTAATAGATGAAATGATTAATCAATAAATCAAAAATATCCTTGATAGCCACATCACTTGGTCACTCATGTCCAAATATTAGCTTCCCAGCTCAAAAGGTGCCTGAGATATTGGCCAAATGAGAAAGAAAATAAATAAATGATTAATAATGAAAATAAATAAATAATAATCATAAAAAATTTAAATTATTAATCAATTTGGTCAGAGAACACATAAACTACCACTATTTCATCAGAATCTGTAACTTTAAAAAAAAAAAAATTTTTTGTCATTAATCGAATAATTAAATAATTAATCGATTAATTGATTAATTAATAAATCAAAAATATCCTTTGCAGCCAAATCACCTGGTCATTGGCATGTCCAAATATCAGCTTCCTAACTCAAAAGGTGCCTGAGTTAATAATGGTCAGAAGAGAAATGAAATTTAATTAATTAAATAAGTACTTAATTAAACGCTAATAATTAAATAACTCCTCAATTAATTGATTATTCAAAAAACAAAAAATACCGTATTTGACAAAGGACTTGCTCACTACTGTGCCGAAATTTCAGCTTCCTAGCTCAAAGGATGGCTGAGATATCGTCCGGACAACCAAGAAAGAAAACAAACAAACAAACAAGTACACATACATTCAAAGTACACCGCCCCATGCCAAATAATTAAATATGCTGCAGCGCGGCATTGCCGGGGCGCCTCCGGCGCCCGGCAATACCGCAGTGCAGCTCATTGAGGCTGCATTGGGAGGGAGAGGTGTACACTAATTGATTGATTAATTGTATAATTAAAATCAATAAAAGATTATCACAAAATATTTTCATAATCAATTGGCTAATCGCATAACTAAACCACGAGTGCTTCATCCGAAGATGTATCTTTTAGAAATTTAATTAAATAAGTCATTTATAAAAAATTAAATAATTAATTGATTACTCAATAAATAATTAATCGATTAATCAATAAATACTTAATAGATGAAATGATTAATCAATAAATCAAAAATATCCTTGATAGCCACATCACTTGGTCACTCATGTCCAAATATTAGCTTCCCAGCTCAAAAGGTGCCTGAGATATTGGCCAAATGAGAAAGAAAATAAATAAATGATTAATAATGAAAATAAATAAATAATAATCATAAAAAAATTAAATTATTAATCAATTTGGTCAGAGAACACATAAACTACCACTATTTCATCAGAATCTGTAACTTTAAAAAAAAAAATTTTTTTGTCATTAATCGAATAATTAAATAATTAATCGATTAATTGATTAATTAATAAATCAAAAATATCCTTTGCAGCCAAATCACCTGGTCATTGGCATGTCCAAATATCAGCTTCCTAACTCAAAAGGTGCCTGAGTTAATAATGGTCAGAAGAGAAATGAAATTTAATTAATTAAATAAGTACTTAATTAAACGCTAATAATTAAATAACTCCTCAATTAATTGATTATTCAAAAAACAAAAAATACCGTATTTGACAAAGGACTTGCTCACTACTGTGCCGAAATTTCAGCTTCCTAGCTCAAAGGATGGCTGAGATATCGTCCGGACAACCAAGAAAGAAAACAAACAAGAAAGAAAACAAGTACACATACATTCAAAGTACACCGCCCCATGCCAAATAATTAAATATGCTGCAGCGCGGCATTGCCGGGGCGCCTCCGGCGCCCGGCAATACCGCAGTGCAGCTCATTGAGGCTGCATTGGGAGGGAGAGGTGTACACTAATTGATTGATTAATTGTATAATTAAAATCAATAAAAGATTATCACAAAATATTTTCATAATCAATTGGCTAATCGCATAACTAAACCAGTAGTGCTTCATCCGAAGATGTATCTTTTAGAAATTTAATTAAATAAGTCATTTATAAAAAATTAAATAATTAATTGATTACTCAATAAATAATTAATCGATTAATCAATAAATACTTAATAGATGAAATGATTAATCAATAAATCAAAAATATCCTTGATAGCCACATCACTTGGTCACTCATGTCCAAATATTAGCTTCCCAGCTCAAAAGGTGCCTGAGATATTGGCCAAATGAGAAAGAAAATAAATAAATGATTAATAATGAAAATAAATAAATAATAATCATAAAAAAATTAAATTATTAATCAATTTGGTCAGAGAACACATAAACTACCACTATTTCATCAGAATCTGTAACTTTAAAAAAAAATTTTTTTTTGTCATTAATCGAATAATTAAATAATTAATCGATTAATTGATTAATTAATAAATCAAAAATATCCTTTGCAGCCAAATCACCTGGTCATTGGCATGTCCAAATATCAGCTTCCTAACTCAAAAGGTGCCTGAGTTAATAATGGTCAGAAGATAAATGAAATTTAATTAATTAAATAAGTACTTAATTAAACGCTAATAATTAAATAACTCCTCAATTAATTGATTATTCAAAAAACAAAAAATACCGTATTTGACAAAGGACTTGCTCACTACTGTGCCGAAATTTCAGCTTCCTAGCTCAAAGGATGGCTGAGATATCGTCCGGAAAACCAAGAAAGAAAACAAACAAACAAGAAAACAAGTACACATACATTCAAAGTACACCGCCCCATGCCAAATAATTAAATATGCTGCAGCGCGGCATTGCCGGGGCGCCTCCGGCGCCCGGCAATACCGCAGTGCAGCTCATTGAGGCTGCATTGGGAGGGAGAGGTGTACACTAATTGATTGATTAATTGTATAATTAAAATCAATAAAAGATTATCACAAAATATTTTCATAATCAATTGGCTAATCGCATAACTAAACCAGTAGTGCTTCATCCGAAGATGTATCTTTTAGAAATTTAATTAAATAAGTCATTTATAAAAAATTAAATAATTAATTGATTACTCAATAAATAATTAATCGATTAATCAATAAATACTTAATAGATGAAATGATTAATCAATAAATCAAAAATATCCTTGATAGCCACATCACTTGGTCACTCATGTCCAAATATTAGCTTCCCAGCTCAAAAGGTGCCTGAGATATTGGCCAAATGAGAAAGAAAATAAATAAATGATTAATAATGAAAATAAATAAATAATAATCATAAAAAAATTAAATTATTAATCAATTTGGTCAGAGAACACATAAACTACCACTATTTCATCAGAATCTGTAACTTAAAAAAAAAAACTTTTTTTGTCATTAATCGAATAATTAAATAATTAATCGATTAATTGATTAATTAATAAATCAAAAATATCCTTTGCAGCCAAATCACCTGGTCATTGGCATGTCCAAATATCAGCTTCCTAACTCAAAAGGTGCCTGAGTTAATAATGGTCAGAAGATAAATGAAATTTAATTAATTAAATAAGTACTTAATTAAACGCTAATAATTAAATAACTCCTCAATTAATTGATTATTCAAAAAACAAAAAATACCGTATTTGACAAAGGACTTGCTCACTACTGTGCCGAAATTTCAGCTTCCTAGCTCAAAGGATGGCTGAGATATCGTCCGGACAACCAAGAAAGCAAACAAGAAAGAAAACAAACAAGAAAACAAACAAACAAGAAAGAAACCAGAGTGAAAACTGAGTACTCTCTTTCAGCGTGCGTCACTGCCGAGCCCCCTTTGGTGCCCGGCAATGACGATTTGCAATGCCTGGAGATGGCATAGGAAAGGAGCGGTGTACAACAAGTACAAATACATTCAAAGTACACCGCCCCATGCCAAATAATTAAATATGCTGCAGCGCGGCATTGCCGGGGCGCCTCTGGCGCCCGGCAATACCGCAGTGCAGCTCATTAAGGCTGCATTGGGAGGGAGGGGTGTACACTAATTGATTGATTAATTGTATAATTAAAATCAATAAAAGATTATCACAAAATATTTTCATAATCAATTGGCTAATCGCATAACTAAACCACTAGTGCTTCATCCGAAGATGTATCTTTTAGAAATTTAATTAAATAAGTCATTTATAAAAAATTAAATAATTAATTGATTACTCAATAAATAATTAATCGATTAATCAATAAATAATTAATAGATGAAATGATTAATCAATAAATCAAAAATATCCTTGATAGCCACATCACTTGGTCACTCATGTCCAAATATTAGCTTCCCAGCTCAAAAGGTGCCTGAGATATTGGCCAAATGAGAAAGAAAATAAATAAATGATTAATAATGAAAATAAATAAATAATAATCATAAAAAAATTAAATTATTAATCAATTTGGTCAGAGAACACATAAACTACCACTATTTCATCAGAATCTGTAACTTTAAAAAAAAAATTTTTTTTGTCATTAATCGAATAATTAAATAATTAATCGATTAATTGATTAATTAATAAATCAAAAATATCCTTTGCAGCCAAATCACCTGGTCATTGGCATGTCCAAATATCAGCTTCCTAACTCAAAAGGTGCCTGAGTTAATAATGGTCAGAAGAGAAATGAAATTTAATTAATTAAATAAGTACTTAATTAAACGCTAATAATTAAATAACTCCTCAATTAATTGATTATTCAAAAAACAAAAAATACCGTATTTGACAAAGGACTTGCTCACTACTGTGCCGAAATTTCAGCTTCCTAGCTCAAAGGATGGCTGAGATATCGTCCGGACAACCAAGAAAACAAACAAACAAGAAACCAGAGTGAAAACTGAGTACTCTCTTTCAGCGTGCGTCACTGCCGAGCCCCCTTTGGTGCCCGGCAATGACGATTTGCAATGCCTGGAGATGGCATAGGAAAGGAGCGGTGTACAACAAGAAACCAGAGTGAAAACTGAGTACTCTCTTTCAGCGTGCGTCACTGCCGAGCCCCCTTTGGTGCCCGGCAATGACGATTTGCAATGCCTGGAGATGGCATAGGAAAGGAGCGGTGTACAACAAACAAGAAACCAGAGTGAAAACTGAGTACTCTCTTTCAGCGTGCGTCACTGCCGAGCCCCCTTTGGTGCCCGGCAATGACGATTTGCAATGCCTGGAGATGGCATAGGAAAGGAGCGGTGTACAACAAGTACAAATACATTCAAAGTACACCGCCCCATGCCAAATAATTAAATATGCTGCAGCGCGGCATTGCCGGGGCGCCTCCGGCGCCCGGCAATACCGCAGTGCAGCTCATTAAGGCTGCATTGGGAGGGAGAGGAGTACAATAATTGATTGATTAATTGTGAAATTTAAATATATAAATGATCATAAAATATTTTCATAATCAATTGGCTAATAGCATACCTAAAGCACTAGTGCTTCATCCGAAGATGTGTCTTTTAGAAATTTAATTAAATAAGTCATTTATAAAAAATTAAATAATTAATTGATTACTCAATAAATAATTAATAGATGAAATGATTAATCAATAAATCAAAAATATCCTTGATAGCCACATCACTTGGTCACTCATGTCCAAATATTAGCTTCCCAGCTCAAAAGGTGCCTGAGATATTGGCCAAATGAGAAAGAAAATAAATAAATGATTAATAATGAAAATAAATAAATAATAATCATAAAAAAATTAAATTATTAATCAATTTGGTCAGAGAACACATAAATTACCACTATTTCATCAGAATCTGTAACTTAAAAAAAAAAAATTTTTTTGTCATTAATCGAATAATTAAATAATTAATCGATTAATTGATTAATTAATAAATCAAAAATATCCTTTGCAGCCAAATCACCTGGTCATTGGCATGTCCAAATATCAGCTTCCTAACTCAAAAGGTGCCTGAGTTAATAATGGTCAGAAGATAAATGAAATTTAATTAATTAAATAAGTACTTAATTAAACGCTAATAATTAAATAACTCCTCAATTAATTGATTATTCAAAAAACAAAAAATACCGTATTTGACAAAGGACTTGCTCACTACTGTGCCGAAATTTCAGCTTCCTAGCTCAAAGGATGGCTGAGATATCGTCCGGACAACCAAGAAAGAAAACAAACAAACAAGAAAACAAACAAGTACAAATACATTCAAAGTACACCGCCCCATGCCAAATAATTAAATATGCTGCAGCGCGGCATTGCCGGGGCGCCTCCGGCGCCCGGCAATACCGCAGTGCAGCTCATTGAGGCTGCATTGGGAGGGAGAGGTGTACACTAATTGATTGATTAATTGTATAATTAAAATCAATAAAAGATTATCACAAAGTATTTTCATAATCAATTGGCTAATCGCATAACTAAACCAGTAGTGCTTCATCCGAAGATGTATCTTTTAGAAATTTAATTAAATAAGTCATTTATAAAAAATTAAATAATTAATTGATTACTCAATAAATAATTAATCGATTAATCAATAAATACTTAATAGATGAAATGATTAATCAATAAATCAAAAATATCCTTGATAGCCACATCACTTGGTCACTCATGTCCAAATATTAGCTTCCCAGCTCAAAAGGTGCCTGAGATATTGGCCAAATGAGAAAGAAAATAAATAAATGATTAATAATGAAAATAAATAAATAATAATCATAAAAAATTTAAATTATTAATCAATTTGGTCAGAGAACACATAAACTACCACTATTTCATCAGAATCTGTAACTTTAAAAAAAAAAAATTTTTTTGTCATTAATCGAATAATTAAATAATTAATCGATTAATTGATTAATTAATAAATCAAAAATATCCTTTGCAGCCAAATCACCTGGTCATTGGCATGTCCAAATATCAGCTTCCTAACTCAAAAGGTGCCTGAGTTAATAATGGTCAGAAGAGAAATGAAATTTAATTAATTAAATAAGTACTTAATTAAACGCTAATAATTAAATAACTCCTCAATTAATTGATTATTCAAAAAACAAAAAATACCGTATTTGACAAAGGACTTGCTCACTACTGTGCCGAAATTTCAGCTTCCTAGCTCAAAGGATGGCTGAGATATCGTCCGGACAACCAAGAAAGAAAACAAACAAACAAGAAAACAAACAAACAAGAAAGAAACCAGAGTGAAAACTGAGTACTCTCTTTCAGCGTGCGTCACTGCCGAGCCCCCTTTGGTGCCCGGCAATGACGATTTGCAATGCCTGGAGATGGCATAGGAAAGGAGCGGTGTACAATAAATAAATGATTAATAATGAAAATAAATAAATAATAATCATAAAAAAATTAAATTATTAATCAATTTGGTCAGAGAACACATAAACTACCACTATTTCATCAGAATCTGTAACTAAAAAAAAAAATTTTTTTTTGTCATTAATGGAATAATTAAATAATTAATCGATTAATTGATTAATTAATAAATCAAAAATATCCTTTGCAGCCAAATCACCTGATCATTGGCCTGTCCAAATATCAGCTTCCTAACTCAAAAGGTGCCTGAGTTAATAATGGTCAGACGAGAAATGAAATTTAATTAATTAAATAAGTACTTAATTAAACGCTAATAATTAAATAACTCCTCAATTAATTGATTATTCAAAAAACAAAAAATACCGTTTTTGACAAAGGACTTGCTCACTATTGTGCCGAAATTTCAGCTTCTTAGCTTGAAGGATGGCTGAGATATCGCCCGGACAACCAAGAAAACAAACAAACAAGAAACCAGAGTGAAAACTGAGTACTCTCTTTCAGCGTGCGTCACTGCCGAGCCCCCTTTGGTGCCCGGCAATGACGATTTGCAATGCCTGGAGATGGCATAGGAAAGGAGCGGTGTACAACAAGTACACATACATTCAAAGTACACCGCCCCATGCCAAATAATTAAATATGCTGCAGCGCGGCATTGCCGGGGCGCCTCCGGCGCCCGGCAATACCGCAGTGCAGCTCATTGAGGCTGCATTGGGAGGGAGAGGTGTACACTAATTGATTGATTAATTGTATAATTAAAATCAATAAAAGATTATCACAAAATATTTTCATAATCAATTGGCTAATCGCATAACTAAACCAGTAGTGCTTCATCCGAAGATGTATCTTTTAGAAATTTAATTAAATAAGTCATTTATAAAAAATTAAATAATTAATTGATTACTCAATAAATAATTAATCGATTAATCAATAAATACTTAATAGATGAAATGATTAATCAATAAATCAAAAATATCCTTGATAGCCACATCACTTGGTCACTCATGTCCAAATATTAGCTTCCCAGCTCAAAAGGTGCCTGAGATATTGGCCAAATGAGAAAGAAAATAAATAAATGATTAATAATGAAAATAAATAAATAATAATCATAAAAAAATTAAATTATTAATCAATTTGGTCAGAGAACACATAAACTACCACTATTTCATCAGAATCTGTAACTTAAAAAAAAAAATTTTTTTTGTCATTAATCGAATAATTAAATAATTAATCGATTAATTGATTAATTAATAAATCAAAAATATCCTTTGCAGCCAAATCACCTGGTCATTGGCATGTCCAAATATCAGCTTCCTAACTCAAAAGGTGCCTGAGTTAATAATGGTCAGAAGATAAATGAAATTTAATTAATTAAATAAGTACTTAATTAAACGCTAATAATTAAATAACTCCTCAATTAATTGATTATTCAAAAAACAAAAAATACCGTATTTGACAAAGGACTTGCTCACTACTGTGCCGAAATTTCAGCTTCCTAGCTCAAAGGATGGCTGAGATATCGTCCGGACAACCAAGAAAGAAAACAAATTAATTAAATAATTAATCGATTAATTGATTAATTAATAAATCAAAAATATCCTTTGCAGCCAAATCACCTGGTCATTGGCATGTCCAAATATCAGCTTCCTAACTCAAAAGGTGCCTGAGTTAATAATGGTCAGAAGAGAAATGAAATTTAATTAATTAAATAAGTACTTAATTAAACGCTAATAATTAAATAACTCCTCAATTAATTGATTATTCAAAAAACAAAAAATACCGTATTTGACAAAGGACTTGCTCACTACTGTGCCGAAATTTCAGCTTCCTAGCTCAAAGGATGGCTGAGATATCGCCCGGACAAACAAACAAGAAAACAAACAAACAAGAAAGAAACCAGAGTGAAAACTGAGTACTCTCTTTCAGCGTGCGTCACTGCCGAGCCCCCTTTGGTGCCCGTCAATGACGATTTGTAATGCCTGGAGATGGCATAGGAAAGGAGCGGTGTACAACAAGAAACCAGAGTGAAAACTGAGTACTCTCTTTCAGCGTGCGTCACTGCCGAGCCCCCTTTGGTGCCCGGCAATGACGATTTGCAATGCCTGGAGATGGCATAGGAAAGGAGCGGTGTACAACAAGTACAAATACATTCAAAGTACACCGCCCCATGCCAAATAATTAAATATGCTGCAGCGCGGCATTGCCGGGGCGCCTCCGGCGCCCGGCAATACCGCAGTGCAGCTCATTGAGGCTGCATTGGGAGGGAGAGGTGTACACTAATTGATTGATTAATTGTATAATTAAAATCAATAAAAGATTATCACAAAGTATTTTCATAATCAATTGGCTAATCGCATAACTAAACCAGTAGTGCTTCATCCGAAGATGTATCTTTTAGAAATTTAATTAAATAAGTCATTTATAAAAAATTAAATAATTAATTGATTACTCAATAAATAATTAATCGATTAATCAATAAATACTTAATAGATGAAATGATTAATCAATAAATCAAAAATATCCTTGATAGCCACATCACTTGGTCACTCATGTCCAAATATTAGCTTCCCAGCTCAAAAGGTGCCTGAGATATTGGCCAAATGAGAAAGAAAATAAATAAATGATTAATAATGAAAATAAATAAATAATAATCATAAAAAATTTAAATTATTAATCAATTTGGTCAGAGAACACATAAACTACCACTATTTCATCAGAATCTGTAACTTAAAAAAAAAAAAATTTTTTTGTCATTAATCGAATAATTAAATAATTAATCGATTAATTGATTAATTAATAAATCAAAAATATCCTTTGCAGCCAAATCACCTGGTCATTGGCATGTCCAAATATCAGCTTCCTAACTCAAAAGGTGCCTGAGTTAATAATGGTCAGAAGAGAAATGAAATTTAATTAATTAAATAAGTACTTAATTAAACGCTAATAATTAAATAACTCCTCAATTAATTGATTATTCAAAAAACAAAAAATACCGTATTTGACAAAGGACTTGCTCACTACTGTGCCGAAATTTCAGCTTCCTAGCTCAAAGGATGGCTGAGATATCGTCCGGACAACCAAGAAAGAAAACAAACAAACAAACAAGTACACATACATTCAAAGTACACCGCCCCATGCCAAATAATTAAATATGCTGCAGCGCGGCATTGCCGGGGCGCCTCCGGCGCCCGGCAATACCGCAGTGCAGCTCATTGAGGCTGCATTGGGAGGGAGAGGTGTACACTAATTGATTGATTAATTGTATAATTAAAATCAATAAAAGATTATCACAAAATATTTTCATAATCAATTGGCTAATCGCATAACTAAACCACTAGTGCTTCATCCGAAGATGTATCTTTTAGAAATTTAATTAAATAAGTCATTTATAAAAAATTAAATAATTAATTGATTACTCAATAAATAATTAATCGATTAATCAATAAATACTTAATAGATGAAATGATTAATCAATAAATCAAAAATATCCTTGATAGCCACATCACTTGGTCACTCATGTCCAAATATTAGCTTCCCAGCTCAAAAGGTGCCTGAGATATTGGCCAAATGAGAAAGAAAATAAATAAATGATTAATAATGAAAATAAATAAATAATAATCATAAAAAAATTAAATTATTAATCAATTTGGTCAGAGAACACATAAACTACCACTATTTCATCAGAATCTGTAACTTTAAAAAAAAAATTTTTTTTGTCATTAATCGAATAATTAAATAATTAATCGATTAATTGATTAATTAATAAATCAAAAATATCCTTTGCAGCCAAATCACCTGGTCATTGGCATGTCCAAATATCAGCTTCCTAACTCAAAAGGTGCCTGAGTTAATAATGGTCAGAAGAGAAATGAAATTTAATTAATTAAATAAGTACTTAATTAAACGCTAATAATTAAATAACTCCTCAATTAATTGATTATTCAAAAAACAAAAAATACCGTATTTGACAAAGGACTTGCTCACTACTGTGCCGAAATTTCAGCTTCCTAGCTCAAAGGATGGCTGAGATATCGTCCGGACAACCAAGAAAGAAAACAAACAAGAAAGAAAACAAGTACACATACATTCAAAGTACACCGCCCCATGCCAAATAATTAAATATGCTGCAGCGCGGCATTGCCGGGGCGCCTCCGGCGCCCGGCAATACCGCAGTGCAGCTCATTGAGGCTGCATTGGGAGGGAGAGGTGTACACTAATTGATTGATTAATTGTATAATTAAAATCAATAAAAGATTATCACAAAATATTTTCATAATCAATTGGCTAATCGCATAACTAAACCAGTAGTGCTTCATCCGAAGATGTATCTTTTAGAAATTTAATTAAATAAGTCATTTATAAAAAATTAAATAATTAATTGATTACTCAATAAATAATTAATCGATTAATCAATAAATACTTAATAGATGAAATGATTAATCAATAAATCAAAAATATCCTTGATAGCCACATCACTTGGTCACTCATGTCCAAATATTAGCTTCCCAGCTCAAAAGGTGCCTGAGATATTGGCCAAATGAGAAAGAAAATAAATAAATGATTAATAATGAAAATAAATAAATAATAATCATAAAAAAATTAAATTATTAATCAATTTGGTCAGAGAACACATAAACTACCACTATTTCATCAGAATCTGTAACTTAAAAAAAAAAATTTTTTTTGTCATTAATCGAATAATTAAATAATTAATCGATTAATTGATTAATTAATAAATCAAAAATATCCTTTGCAGCCAAATCACCTGGTCATTGGCATGTCCAAATATCAGCTTCCTAACTCAAAAGGTGCCTGAGTTAATAATGGTCAGAAGATAAATGAAATTTAATTAATTAAATAAGTACTTAATTAAACGCTAATAATTAAATAACTCCTCAATTAATTGATTATTCAAAAAACAAAAAATACCGTATTTGACAAAGGACTTGCTCACTACTGTGCCGAAATTTCAGCTTCCTAGCTCAAAGGATGGCTGAGATATCGTCCGGACAACCAAGAAAGAAAACAAACAAGTACAAATACATTCAAAGTACACCGCCCCATGCCAAATAATTGAATATGCTGCAGCGCGGCATTGCCGGGGCGCCTCCGGCGCCCGGCAATACCGCAGTGCAGCTCATTGAGGCTGCATTGGGAGTGAAAGGTGTACACTAATTGATTGATTAATTGTATAATTAAAATCAATAAAAGATTATCACAAAATATTTTCATAATCAATTGGCTAATCGCATAACTAAACCACTAGTGCTTCATCCGAAGATGTATCTTTTAGAAATTTAATTAAATAAGTCATTTATAAAAAATTAAATAATTAATTGATTACTCAATAAATAATTAATCGATTAATCAATAAATACTTAATAGATGAAATGATTAATCAATAAATCAAAAATATCCTTGATAGCCACATCACTTGGTCACTCATGTCCAAATATTAGCTTCCCAGCTCAAAAGGTGCCTGAGATATTGGCCAAATGAGAAAGAAAATAAATAAATGATTAATAATGAAAATAAATAAATAATAATCATAAAAAAATTAAATTATTAATCAATTTGGTCAGAGAACACATAAACTACCACTATTTCATCAGAATCTGTAACTTTAAAAAAAAAAATTTTTTTGTCATTAATCGAATAATTAAATAATTCATCGATTAATTGATTAATTAATAAATCAAAAATATCCTTTGCAGCCAAATCACCTGGTCATTGGCATGTCCAAATATCAGCTTCCTAACTCAAAAGGTGCCTGAGTTAATGGTCAGAAGAGAAATGAAATTTAATTAATTAAATAAGTACTTAATTAAACGCTAATAATTAAATAACTCCTCAATTAATTGATTATTCAAAAAACAAAAAATACCGTATTTGACAAAGGACTTGCTCACTACTGTGCCGAAATTTCAGCTTCCTAGCTCAAAGGTTGGCTGATATATTGCCCGGACAAACAAACAAACAAACAAGAAAACAACCAGAGTGAAAACTGAGTACTCCCTTTCAGCGTGCGTCACTGCCGAGCCCCCTTCGGTGCCCGGCAATGACGATTTGCAATGCCTGGAGGTGGCATAGGAAAGGAGCGGTGTACAACAAACAAGAAAACAAGAAAACAAACAAGAAACCAGAGTGAAAACTGAGTACTCTCTTTCAGCGTGCGTCACTGCCGAGCCCCCTTTGGTGCCCGGCAATGACGATTTGCAATGCCTGGAGATGGCATAGGAAAGGAGCGGTGTACAACAAGAAACCAGAGTGAAAACTGAGTACTCTCTTTCAGCGTGCGTCACTGCCGAGCCCCCTTTGGTGCCCGGCAATGACGATTTGCAATGCCTGGAGATGGCATAGGAAAGGAGCGGTGTACAACAAGTACAAATACATTCAAAGTACACCGCCCCATGCCAAATAATTAAATATGCTGCAGCGCGGCATTGCCGGGGCGCCTCCGGCGCCCGGCAATACCGCAGTGCAGCTCATTGAGGCTGCATTGGGAGGGAGAGGTGTACACTAATTGATTGATTAATTGTATAATTAAAATCAATAAAAGATTATCACAAAGTATTTTCATAATCAATTGGCTAATCGCATAACTAAACCAGTAGTGCTTCATCCGAAGATGTATCTTTTAGAAATTTAATTAAATAAGTCATTTATAAAAAATTAAATAATTAATTGATTACTCAATAAATAATTAATCGATTAATCAATAAATACTTAATAGATGAAATGATTAATCAATAAATCAAAAATATCCTTGATAGCCACATCACTTGGTCACTCATGTCCAAATATTAGCTTCCCAGCTCAAAAGGTGCCTGAGATATTGGCCAAATGAGAAAGAAAATAAATAAATGATTAATAATGAAAATAAATAAATAACAAGTACAAATACATTCAAAGTACACCGCCCCATGCCAAATAATTAAATATGCTGCAGCGCGGCATTGCCGGGGCGCCTCTGGCGCCCGGCAATACCGCAGTGCAGCTCATTAAGGCTGCATTGGGAGGGAGGGGTGTACACTAATTGATTGATTAATTGTATAATTAAAATCAATAAAAGATTATCACAAAATATTTTCATAATCAATTGGCTAATCGCATAACTAAACCACTAGTGCTTCATCCGAAGATGTATCTTTTAGAAATTTAATTAAATAAGTCATTTATAAAAAATTAAATAATTAATTGATTACTCAATAAATAATTAATCGATTAATCAATAAATAATTAATAGATGAAATGATTAATCAATAAATCAAAAATATCCTTGATAGCCACATCACTTGGTCACTCATGTCCAAATATTAGCTTCCCAGCTCAAAAGGTGCCTGAGATATTGGCCAAATGAGAAAGAAAATAAATAAATGATTAATAATGAAAATAAATAAATAATAATCATAAAAAAATTAAATTATTAATCAATTTGGTCAGAGAACACATAAACTACCACTATTTCATCAGAATCTGTAACTTTAAAAAAAAAAATTTTTTTGTCATTAATCGAATAATTAAATAATTAATCGATTAATTGATTAATTAATAAATCAAAAATATCCTTTGCAGCCAAATCACCTGGTCATTGGCATGTCCAAATATCAGCTTCCTAACTCAAAAGGTGCCTGAGTTAATAATGGTCAGAAGAGAAATGAAATTTAATTAATTAAATAAGTACTTAATTAAACGCTAATAATTAAATAACTCCTCAATTAATTGATTATTCAAAAAACAAAAAATACCGTATTTGAAAAAGGACTTGCTCACTACTGTGCCGAAATTTCAGCTTCCTAGCTCAAAGGATGGCTGAGATATCGTCCGGACAACCAAGAAAACAAACAAACAAGAAACCAGAGTGAAAACTGAGTACTCTCTTTCAGCGTGCGTCACTGCCGAGCCCCCTTTGGTGCCCGGCAATGACGATTTGCAATGCCTGGAGATGGCATAGGAAAGGAGCGGTGTACAATAATCATAAAAAATTTAAATTATTAATCAATTTGGTCAGAGAACACATAAACTACCACTATTTCATCAGAATCTGTAACTTTAAAAAAAAAAATTTTTTTTGTCATTAATCGAATAATTAAATAATTAATCGATTAATTGATTAATTAATAAATCAAAAATATCCTTTGCAGCCAAATCACCTGGTCATTGGCATGTCCAAATATCAGCTTCCTAACTCAAAAGGTGCCTGAGTTAATAATGGTCAGAAGAGAAATGAAATTTAATTAATTAAATAAGTACTTAATTAAACGCTAATAATTAAATAACTCCTCAATTAATTGATTATTCAAAAAACAAAAAATACCGTATTTGACAAAGGACTTGCTCACTACTGTGCCGAAATTTCAGCTTCCTAGCTCAAAGGATGGCTGAGATATCGTCCGGACAACCAAGAAAGAAAACAAACAAACAAACAAGAAACCAGAGTGAAAACTGAGTACTCTCTTTCAGCGTGCGTCACTGCCGAGCCCCCTTTGGTGCCCGGCAATGACGATTTGCAATGCCTGGAGATGGCATAGGAAAGGAGCGGTGTACAACAAGAAACCAGAGTGAAAACTGAGTACTCTCTTTCAGCGTGCGTCACTGCCGAGCCCCCTTTGGTGCCCGGCAATGACGATTTGCAATGCCTGGAGATGGCATAGGAAAGGAGCGGTGTACAACAACCAAGAAAACAAACAAACAAGAAACCAGAGTGAAAACTGAGTACTCTCTTTCAGCGTGCGTCACTGCCGAGCCCCCTTCGGTGCCCAGCAATGACGATTTGCAATGCCTGGAGATGGCATAGGAAAGGAGCGGTGTACAATAAATGATTAATAATGAAAATAAATAAATAATAATCATAAAAAAATTAAATTATTAATCAATTCGGTCAGAGAACAAATAAACCACCACCATTTCATCAGAATCTGTAACTTAAAAAAAATTTTTTTTTTGTCATTAATCAAATAATTAAATAATAATTAATTAATTAATTAATAATAATCATAAAAAAATTAAATTATTAATCAATTCGGTCAGAGAACACATAAACCACCACCATTTCATCGGAATCTGTAACTGAAAAAAAATATTTTTATGTCATTAATCGAATAATTAAATAATTAATCGATTAATTGATTGATTAATTAATAAATCAAAAATAGCCTTTGCAGCCAAATCACCTGGTCATTGGCATGTCCAAATATCAGCTTCCTAACTCAAAAGGTGCCTGAGTTAATGGTCAGAAGAGAAATGAAATTTGATTAATTAAATAAGTACTTAATTAATCGCTAATAATTAAATACCTCATCAATTAATTGATTAATCAAAAAACAAAAAATACCGTTTTTGACAAAGGACTTGCTCACGATTGTGCCGAAATTTCAACTTCCTAGCTCAAAGGATGGCTGAGATATCGCCCGGACAAACAAACAAACAAAAAAAAAGCAAGAAAACAAACAACCAGAGTGAAAACTGAGTACTCTCTTTCAGCGTGCGTCACTGCCGAGCCCCCTTCGGTGCCCAGCAATGACGATTTGCAATGCCTGGAGATGGCATAGGAAAGGAGCGGTGTACAACAAGTACAGATACATTCAAAGTCCACCGCCCCCTTGCCAAATAATTAAATATCCGACAGCGCGGCATTGCCGGGGCACCTCCGGCGCCTGGCAATACCGCAGTGCAGCTCATCGAGGCTGCATTGGGAGGGAGAAGTGTACACTCATTGATTGATTAATTGTATAATTAAAATCAATAAAAGGTTATCACAAAATATTTTCTTAATCAATTGGCTAATAGCATAACTAAACCACTAGTGCTTCATCCGAAGATGTATCTTTTAGAAATGTAATTAAATAAGTCATTAATAAAAAATTAAATAATTAATTGATTAATCAATAATTAATTAATCGATTAATCAATAAATAATTAAGCGATTAAATGATTAATCAATGAATCAAAAATATCCTTGATAGCCACATCACTTGGTCACTCATGTCCAAATATTAGCTTCCGAGCTCAAAAGGTGCCTGAGATATTGGCCAAATGAGAAAGAAAATAAATAAATGATTAATAATGAAAATAAATAAATAATAATCATAAAAAAATTAAATTATTAATCAATTCGGTCAGAGAACACATAAACCACCACCATTTCATCAGAATCTGTAACTTAAAAAAAAAAATTTTTAGTCATTAATCAAATAATTAAATAATTAATCGATTAATTGATTAATCAATAAATCAAAAATAGCCTTTGCAGCCAAATCACCTGGTCATTGGCATGTCCAAATATCAGCTTCCTAACTCAAAAGGTGCCTGAGATATTGGCCAAATTGATTAATCAATAATGATCGATCTCGCGAGATCTTGTCGGGGCTGTCACGGTTTTTCGAAGCTGTTCCACGATCTTCACGCACGCTCTAAGTTAAGTAATTGTCACATTTGTATTTTTGGCGAAACTGTATTTATCTTACGTGTGTGTACCTTTTGCGTGTCCCTCGGTAGATTATTATCGTGTTAATCTTTCATACCTGCAAAAAATAGTCGAGTATTTCGCGTCCACGCGGCCTAGTTGTTGAAGCTTCCGACCTTGAGGCTTGGTTCTCTCCGGGCATCCAAAGCGGTTATTTTTGCATTCGTGTGTTTTCAAATTTCAACTCATTATTTTATCGTCCATGCGTTATTGTTTTGTTTATAGTTAGTTTTGGTTTGAATTTCCTGGAACTCGTAATTAATTAATTCGTGTTCTGCTCCTCGTGTGCGGCCTTGTACCCCCATTGGTGCTTGTTTACTTAAGTCCCCTACATCGTGTTTTGCGTGGCTCTTAGTTTTTTCCCTTCTACCCCGAACATAATACTCTTTGTCTTACGTTTTAAATACATTTATTTAAAATATCCCCACCCCCCACCCCCCCCCCCCCAAAAAAAAACACAAAAAAAACATTTATTTTCCTTTCTCCACGTGTGCTTTGTCTCATCCTGTACTTTCTGTTCAGGTGTGCTGTTCGCCCCGCCCCCATTATCTCCTTGCCTTCCACCTTTTGCCCTGTCCACGTGACTCGTGGTGGTCCCTCTCGGCTCTCCCCCCCGTTGGTACTTTGTGCATATAAGATTGTCTACGGTTCTGTTTTAATATTATTTAAATATGTAAAACTTTCCCCTTCAGTGTTTTATTCAATGGTATATTACAACACGCTGTTTTTCTTCCTATTTGAAAGGCTTTTTTTCAAATTCCTCTCCATCTCATTCCACGTCAAAAAAAAGAAATTCAATCTCTTATACGTCTCCCTCACTACATGGTCTAAATTCACATTCATTCCACCCCTCCTCCATCGTTCTGAATCGGATTGCTAACTTGAAAATCACAACAAACCCAATTTGTTATCAATGTTCGTCTTTCATTAATCATCCACTTTCGAAACTCCCGTCCAGCCCCTCCCTTCCAAATCCCCCCCCCCCTTGCACTTTCGACACTCCGAAACTCCCCCCTTGCCCCTACACTCCTAAACTCCCCCCTTGCCCCTCCACTCCGAAACTCCCCCCTTGCCCTTCCACCCCTAAACTCCCCCCTTGCCCCTCCACTCCTGAACTCCCTCCTTGCCCTTCCCCTCCTAAACTCCGCCCTTGCCCCTCCACTCGTAAACTCACCCCTTGTCCCTCCCCTCCTAAACTCCCCCCTCACTCCTCCCCTTCAAAACTCTCCCCCAACCCCTCCCATTCAAATCTCCCCCCATACCATTCCTCTCCAATTCTCCCTCCTCCCCCCTCCTCCTCAAAGCTGCCTCCTCCCCACTTCGTCTCCCTTCTATCTCATACCTCCACCACCCCCCCCCCAACCTTCTATTTTCCTCTGCCCCCCCTCAAAGAACTCCTCACTGTGCCTCATCCCTTCACCATCAAACCTTTCATCCTCCTCATCCTTCCCTTTCTTGGAACTCTTCTGTAATCTCTGACACACTATCAACTGCTCTTCCTACCTCCCCTCTCATCCTTCATCTTACCCTACTCCTCCCCTCCCCTGTCCTGTACCCGATGCTCCCCCTCTCTCTTCATTAACGGTATGGACCTCAAACATCCGGGGCCTTCACTCAAACCTGACTAATCTCTCCATACAGGTTGCTTCTGACAATCCAGACTTGATCTGCTTAACAGAGACATTCCTCCTTCAAGATGTCTCTGATTCCTTAATATCTCTTCCTGGTTACTCCCTCCTCCGGTATGATAGACCTGAGCCTCGTCCTGGTGGTGGGGTGGCTATCTTTATCAAAAACTCTCTTCCTCACTCTCCTTGCACTGCCCTCTCTCCTCCTCACCCCCAGGAGTACCTCTGGCTACGGCTTCCTCTCCGCTCCCACCTTTTGTTCATATGTGTTCTGTACCGTCCTCCAAACAGTGATGACTCCATTTACATTTCACTGTCTGACAACATGGACCAACTTCTATCCACTCATCCCAACTCTCTCTTTCTCATATGTGGTGACTTCAACTGTCATCATGCCAGCTGGTTGGGTGTGGGTTCCTCTCTCACCAGTCATGGCACCTCAGCAAAGGACTTCTGTGACTCACTGAGATTGACACAATCTGTCAATTTCCCGACCCGGATCTCAGCCAATGGCGTATCTTCTCTTCTAGACTTGGTCATGACAAACTTCCCTGCTAATGTCTGCTGCTCTTCTTCTGCTCCAATCGGTTCTTCTGATCATGTGCTTGTCAAAGTGGACATCTCTCTGGCCATTCTCAGAGAGCCTCCTCAGCGTCGATGAGTCTGGCATTTCACTCAGGCTGACTGGGACGGTCTTCAAGCAGCCATCAATCGTCTGGATTGGTCTCCCATCTCCACTGCCTCTGACATCAATTCTTCCTGGGAATTCTTCCAAAGCAAAATGCTCTCTCTCATGCACAGATTTATCCCATCTCGTCTTCAGTTGTCTTACCCTTCCTCCCGTCCATGGTACACTGAATCTTGTGGTGAGGCAGTTGCCATGAAACAACTTGCCTTTGCCTCTTGGAAGGCGAATCCAACTGAAGGCAATCTCAGTTCCTTCCACCAAGCTCGGAACAAGTGTGTGTCTACCCTCAGGAGTGCCAGGAAGCACTATCTCTCCACACTGAAGAATGAACTCTCAAACCTGTCTCCTTCCTCCAAATCCTGGTGGCGTCTGGTCAAATCCGTTTCTGGTGTTTGATCCCCCCCATCCCCTCCCTTACCTCAAATGGCCACACAGTTGACATCGCACGTGACAAAGCCGAATGCCTCAACTCTGTGTTTGCCTCAAAATCTTTAGTCCCAAACCCATCTCTCTCTGTTCCCACCTTTCCCAGTCGAACCCAACTGCTCCTGGACTCTGTGTCCTTCTCTGCTGTCAAGGTGGAGGAGTTTTTGTCTAACCTCGACTCTGATTCTGCAACTGGACCAGACGGCATCAGCCCACGGGTCATAAAATCCTGCTCTGCCGCTCTATCTCACCCTCTCTCTGTTCTTTTCACCCTCTCTTTTGCTCAAGGTCATCTGCCAGCATCCTGGAAATCAGCAAACATTACCGCTTTACACAAAAAGGTGCAAAAACAGATCCTTCCAACTACAGACCAATCAGCCTGCTCCCAATTATCAGCAAAGTCATGGAATCCATCATTGCCTGGGATATGAAATCTTTCCTCTTCTCCAATGAATTGATCTCTGATCATCAATTTGGTTTCAGACCAGGTCACTCTACTCTGGACATGCTGCTTCTGCTGTCTCAACAATGGATGGAGGTCCTCAATGCCAAACAGGAAATCAGAGCTGTCTCCCTTGACATATCACATGCCTTCGATACGGTCTGGCACCCAGCTCTGCTCACCAAACTCTCCTCCTATGGTATCCAGGGAAATCTCCATGCATGGCTTGCGGACTTCCTCTCTGGTCGTAGTCAACGTGTGGCCCTGAATGGATTTCTCTCATCTCCCCTTCCTGTTCAGGCTGGAGTTCCCCAAGGCAGTGTTCTGGGCCCTGTGCTTTTTCTGGTCTTTATCAATGATCTCTCCGACTCTCTGGAAAATCCTCTCTATCTCTTTGCTGATGACTCCACTCTCTGCCGCTCCATTTCTCTTCCCTCAGATCGGCAGTCTGCAGCCTCCTCACTCTCTGAAGACTTGGACGAAATCACAGACTGGTCAAACAAGTGGAACATGTCTTTCAATCCTGACAAATCTCACACTCTTACTATGTCTCTCCGAAAAGATCGACTGGACAACCCTCCCATCTACTTTCTCAACAATCCTCTCCAAGAAGTGCTGTCGCTCAAGCTTTTGGGTCTCACTATCTGCCATGATCTTTCTTGGGAAAACCACATTTCCAAGCTGGCCTCCAAAGCCAGTCGCCGACTGGGCATCCTCCGTCGTGCGAAGTCCTTCCTCGGCACACCTGAGCTCCTCACCACATACAAGGCTTTCATCCGCAGCTCAATGGAATACTGTTCTCCCCTATGGGCCGGTGCTCCTGCCTCACACCTAGCTCGGCTTCACGCTGTTGAAACCAAAGCTTTCAGAATTATTGGAATCTCCCGCGATGAAGCTATCTCTGAGGGCCTTTCACTCACTCACCGCAGGCAGGTAGGTGGTCTTTCTGTCTTCTTCCGACTCCTCTCCGGCCTTGCACCCCCAGCTCTCTCTGTGTTCTGTCCCCCAAATATTCCTACAGGTCGCACAAGATCTGCCAGCAACCCTCTGATGGTTAAACTGCCGAAATCTCGGCTGTCTGCTCACCTTCACTCTTTCATTCCTCTTTTCTCCCGCCTCTGGAACAAACTCCCTCACTCCCTTCAATCCCACTCCTCCCTCCAGGTCTTTAAAACAGCTGTTCACCACCATCTCTTATCTTCCCCCATCCAAAACCTTGATCTTTTCTACCCCCGCTAATTCACCCCAGATCCACTTTGTTTGAAATTCCAACTTCTTTCCTGGAAGTCCTGGCAGTGTCCATATGTTTTATACCTCTCCCACCCCCCATTCCCATGCCCCTCCTTCCCATGCCCCCCCCCAAAGCCCTCTCCCTCTCACAGATCTCTCGATGTCTCCATGTCTCTCGGTCCCTGCTCTCAAATGTTGTGTTTGTGTCCTTCCCCCTCTCTCCCCATCTTGTCTACCGCTCCCGATGTTGTATGTTTTATGTGTCGGTTTGTCTTTCTGTGTGATTAATGTTCGCTCTTTCACGAGCCTCGATCTTGTATACCTAAAAAAAAAAAAAAAAAAATGAGAAAGAAAATAAATAAATGATTAATAATGAAAAAATAATAATAATAATCAAAAAAAATTAAATTATTAATCATTTCGGTCAGAGAACACATAAAACACCACCATTTCATCAGAATCTGTAACTTAAAAAAAAAAAAAGTCATTAATCGAATAATTTTAATAATTAATCGATTAATTGATTAATTTATTAATTAATAAATCAAAAATAACCTTTGCAGCCAAATCACCTGATCATTGGCATGTCCAAATATCAGCCTCCTAACTCAAAAGGTGCCTGAGTTAATGGTCAGAAGAGAAATGAAATTTAATTAATTAAATAAGTACTTAATTAATCGCTAATAATTAAATACCTCATCAATTAATTGATTAATCAAAAAACAAAAATACCATTTTTGAAAAAGGACTTGCTCACTATTGTGCCGAAATTTCAGCTTCCCTGCTCAAAGGATGGCTGAGATATCGCCCGGACAAACAAACAAACAAACAAGAAAACAAGAAAGCAAGAAAACGACCAGAGTGAAAACTGAGTACTCTCTTTCAGCGTGCGTCACTGCCGAGCCCCCTTCGGTGTCCAGCAATGACGATTTGCAATGCCTGGAGATGGCATAGGAAAGGTGCGGTGTACAATTATCACAAAATATTTTCTTAATCAATTGGCTAATAGCATAACTAAACCACTAGTGCTTCATCCGAAGATGTATCTTTTAGGAATCTAATTAAATAAGTCATTAATAAAAAATTAAATAATTCGTTGATTAATCAATAAATAATTAATCAATTAATCAATAAATAATTAATCGATTAAATGATCAATCAATAAATCAAAAATATCCTTGATAGCCACATCACTTGGTCACTGTCATGTCCAAATATTAGCTTCCCAGCTCAAAAGGTGCCTGATATATTGGCCAAATGAGAAAGAAAATAAATAAATGATTAATGATGAAAATAAATAAATAATAATCATTGAAAAATTAAAATATTAATCAATTCGGTCATAGAACACATAAACAAACCACCACCATTCCATCAGAATCTGTAACTAAAAAAAAAAAAAAAAAAAAAAAAAGGTTTTAGTCATTAATCGAATAATTAAATAATTAATCGATTAATTGATTAATTGATTAATTAATAAATCAAAAATAGGCTTTGCAGCCAAATCACCTGGTCATTGGCATGTCCAAATATCAGCTTCCTAACTCAAAAGGTGCCTGAGTTAAAGGTCAGAAGAGAAGGGAAATTTGATTAATTAAATAAGTACTTAATTAATCGCTTATAATTAAACAACTCCTCAATTAATTGATTAATCAAAAAACAAAAAATAATGTTTTTGACAAAGGACTTGCTCACTGTTGCGCCGAAATTTCAGCTTCCCAGCTCAAAGGATGGCTGAGATATCGCCCGGACAAACAAACAAACAAGAAAACAAGAAAGAAAACAAGAAAACAAGAAAACAACCAGAGTGAAAACTGAGTACTCCCTTTCAGCGTGCGTCACTGCCGAGCCCCCTTCGGTGCCCGGCAATGACGATTTGCAATGCCTGGAGATGGCATAGGAAAGGTGCGGTGTACAACAAGAAAACAAGAAAACAAACAAGAAAGCAAGAAAACAAGAAAACAACCAGAGTGAAAACTGAGTACTCCCTTTCAGCGTGCGTCACTGCCGCGCCCCTTGGGTGCCCGGCAATGACGATATGCAGCACCTGGAGATGGCATTGGAAAGGTGCGGTATACAATAAAATCACAAACTTAACATTATCATTCAATTAAAACCGTTTTGAAATGAGATGGGTCTTAAGTGTGCCTTTAAAAGCAACAAGGGAGGATAAACTATGGATCGTTTATTATTATTATTATTATTTTTTTGTATACAGAATCGAGGCTCGTGAAAGAGCTAACATTTATCACACAAACAAATCAAACAGACAAACAAACAAAGTATATAAAAAGGGGAGCGGCAGGACAAGATGGGGAGTGAAGGGGAAGCACATAAACACAACATTTGAGAGCAGGGACATCGGGAATGTGTGGGAGGGAGACGGTTTGGGGGCAGATGGTGTGGGAAGGGGGGGGGGGTGGGAGAAGTATAAACAGAAGGACACCAAGGACTTCCAGGAAAGAAGTTGGTATTTCAAAAAAGTGGATTTGGGGTGAAATTAGTGGGGGTAGAAAAGATCAAGGTTTTGGATGGGGGAAGATAAGAGATGGTGGGGAACAGCTGTTTTAAAGACCTGGAGGGAGGAGTCGGATTGAAGAGAGTGAGGGAGTTTGTTCCAGAGGCGGGAGAAAAGAGGAATGAAGGAGTGAAGGTGAGCAGAGAGTCTTGATTTTGGCAGTTTAACCATAAGAAGGTTGCAGGCAGATCTTGTGCGACCTGTAGGAATATTTGGGGGACAGAGCCCAGAGATAGCTGGAGGAGCAAGGCCGGAGAGGAGTCGGTAGAAGACAGAAAGACCACCAACCTGCCTGCGGTGAGTAAGTGAAAGGCCCTCGGAAGTAGCTTCATCGCAGGAGATTCCAATGATTCTGAACGCTTTGGTTTCAACAGCGTGAAGACGAGCTAGGTGTGAGGCAGGAGCACCAGCCCAGAGGGGAGAGCAGTATTCCATTGAGCTGCGGATGAAAGCCTTATATGTGGTGAGGAGCTCAGGTGTGCCAAGGAAGGACTTCGCACGACGGAGGATGCCCAGTCGGCGACTGGCTTTGGAGGCCAGATTTGAAATGTGGTTTTCCCAGGAAAGATCATGGCAGATAGTGAGACCCAAAAGCTTGAGTGACAGAACTTCTTGGAGAGGATTATTCAGAAAGTGGATGGGAGCGTTTCCCAGTCGGTCTTTTCGGAGAGACATCGTAAGAGTGTGAGATTTGTCAGGATTGAAAGATTGAATGTTGCACTTGTTTGCCCAGTCTGTTATTTTGTCCAGGTCTGCAGAGAGTGAGGAGGCTGCAGACTGCCGATCTGAGGGATGAGGAATGGAGCGGCAGAGAGTGGAGTTTTTTTTTTTTTTTGTTTTTTTTTGTATACTGAATCGAGGCTCGTGAAAGAGCTGACATTTACTTCACAAACAAATCAACCAGACAAACAAAATATATAAAAAGAGGGAGCGGAAGACAAGAGAAGGGAAAGCACACAAACACTTGAGTACCATTTATTAGCCGAAGCCGGGGATCCGCGACGCCAGAGTGGCTGGTCATGTGAAGTTTATTTTTGCGGAAGTTTATTCTAAAGATGAGGACATGCATGAGAAAAGGCTCGATTCACCCAGTAATTTTTTTGTTTTGGGGTATAACAAGTAAATACGCATCAGATGAACGAAGACATCTAGTGGGATTATACTGAACAATTCACCTCTTATTACAGTACGGGGCAGAACCATTCAAGGAATGAAACACGAGTAAAAACAACTTGAACACAATTCGATCACGAACCACGAGCCAATGTAGTGTGTTGATTATGAATATTTCGTTATTTATTTAAAAATTGCAAAAAATTGCTGGCGTTATTTTATTGTACTATTATGAGTATTTTGTTCCTCAAACCCTTTGAATGCTCATCACAGCTTTTTCTTCAATCCATCACAATCCCCAACTGCAGGCGTATCGACCAAGCTTCCCGAGTGGGTAGCCGAACGATTTTTTTTGCCGATATCAATTTTTCCGTTGCACCACTGACTTCACAATTGATCAGAAAATTCTTTTATTCGTTACCAACAAGCATATCTTTTCCTCTTCACTCTTTCTTCCACTGTCTGGAAAACAATGTCCCACAGACATAATTATTAAGTGAATTTTCACAATTAAAATCCATCGTGATTACTTTTTGGTAAACCTACAAGTTGCCCCCATATTAAAAGGTAAAAACCTTTAGGGTACTTTGAGAGGTGAAAATCCTAATTTGGCATTCCAGTTGAGCTTTGGCTGATTAAGCTTGCAGACATTTCCATCCAGCTTTCAGATACCATGACATCTTGCTGAGCGGTGATCCCAATTAGTTGTTAAAAAAGCACAACGCCCGAGTATAAACCTGGGTAGAAAAGAAAGTCCTTTCTCAAGCCATTCACAATCCAAATGGTTACAATGGGCACATCAGTTTGGATAGATGTCCCATCTTCATAGTTCCTCGTAAATAATTAATGCTCTACTGGCAGATCCTCCGGGAGAAGAACTCAAAATGTGTCTTGTCCATCCTCCATCAAGGTACCAAAAGCTGGAAATTTTTCGTGATTGTTCTGGACGTCCGACCGGGGCTATCCAGCAGAGCGATCAAGCTTTTGGCTTTGGGGAAATGAACGTGGGTGAACTGCATCAGGCCTTTGGAGATTTACTCTGCCGTGACAGCAGATGGGACACGACTGGCATGAAATATTAAGGGGCTGCAGATGAAAAAAATAAATATCAAGACATACCTGTCAATTTGCTTCTCACCCCTTTCTTATCGAGGTTGGTTGCATTTAGCCAAGCGCCCCCATGGCTTGAGAGTACATGAATAGGGCACATTACAAGTGGGCATGATGACCGAGTGGAAGCGGGGGGGCAAGGAGAGATTCAGATGGGGTTCGGCAGGTGAGTTCTCTCACCCTCTGCTGAAAATGATCTTTTTAATGGAAGGATTACAATAAAATCATGCTGGCAGAGAGAATTTGGAAAACCACATGTATGTATTTCCATCTTCCAACCATTTCCACTTTAATTTGTTTTTGACAACGTTGTCAATGTTTAAAAAAAAAATTAACTGTGCAATCAATTTGGGGAGATTAATTGGGTACATTTATTTTGGGAACAGCGTTTGTCATTAGTCACTGAAGCCAGCATGTAATCTAAAGGTCTGACCCCTCTGCTCCCCCCAACCACCACAAAAGATTAATTGCATCAATGTCAGCTATGAGTTCCATGTACTCTTGGCATGTTCATGTTTAAAGAAAAAACATCCGTTTATCACTAAATAGCTGCAGAATGGGATGGAAAACGTCCTTCAATGCACTTATAATTACAAATTTGCTTTTAATATCACCACTAGTCCTTCAGATTAATATTATAATATATATAAATTATAATATATATATATATTATAATCCATTTTTGCATGAATTAATTTTTTCATGAGTGTGTGTTTTTGTGTGTTGAGTGGTGTATGATGTAAGTGTAGGTGGTTGTTTGGTTGGTGTTCTGTATGTATGTGTGTGTATGTGTGTGTATGTGTGTGTATGTGCGTGTATGTGTGTGTATGAATGATCTGGTGTGTTTTGTTGGTGAGTGGTGAAGGGTATAGAGGTGGGTGTTTGAGTGTTCCACCATGTTTGTTTGGTGCTGTGGATTCTGGATGTGGAGGTGTTGTTGTTGTTGTTGTTGTTGTTGTTGTTGTTGTTGTTGTTCGCACTGGCTGGGGGTGGGGGTATGTACGCATCCAGGTGCAGTTGCTGCATGTGGATGTGTACGTGCCCCTGCTGGCCCACCTTAGCTGACCGTATCGAGGTTGAAGGGCCGAAACGGGATGATGCTGAGGACCCGGTCAGTGCGGCACACATGTGACCAGGTGTGTTTTGAACATATATATATATATATATATATATATATATATATATATATATATATATATATATATATATTGTGCAGTTTTGTGTTTTTATAATAAAAGGTTAATTTCCCCTCATAGTTTAGTTACACTACAACATGTAACCTCGTTTAAGCTCAGTTATTTCATAGTAAATGTAAGCGTAGACCTTTCCTATGTTTAGTTTGCGTTGAGTAGAATAATGAGAATTAGGTCTCCTTCCAATGCTTATGCTGCCTCGATGCTTTTGGATTTGGCGCGAAATCCCACGAGGCCGGCCTGAACAAGTCGATCAAGGCCGAAGGAAGGCGGGACAGGAGGAGTGGGAGTGACGGTAAGCACGAGCCGCCAATCAGGGCTTGAGGGGAGTGGCTTACCACTGCGGCAAAAGGCGGGGCTTGGAACATTCGATGCGGGCCAGGGCGTGGCGATATAACCCTGTGCCCGAAGCCCCCACCTCAGTTATGAGGAGGACATGCGCTGAGTTATAAGCCATACGAGTTATGAGAGTCGGTTCAGAGCGCCAGGTTATGAGAAGGGAGAGGCACTCTTCAAGTTATGAGAAGGGAGAGGCACTCATCAACTTATGAGAAGGGAGGCAGACGAGTTACAAGTTATGAGAAGGGGTGAAACGTGCATGAGTTACAAGTTGAGTGCTCGGTTGAGCTTGAGTCAGATCCTCCGTTGAGTTACGAGAGTGAAAGCGCGCAGTTGTATTAATCACGCTGTGAAAGACAGCCGTGCCGGGCTGCAGAGACGCGCGTATATTTTCCCACCTGCCTGCCTTTGCCAAGACACGTGCTGCGAGGATTCCTCCTGCCTGCCTGCCTGCCTTTGTCGGGGGACGTGCGGTGACCGCCAGAGGGCCACGCCGGGTGAGCTGTTCCTGGATGACCAAAGCCGGCGCGTTCAGCGCATGAACAATTCTTCCTTCATCCCCCTGTGAGTGTGAATGGGCCCATTGTCTGGGTGATAAGTAAGACTGTTTAAGACTGCCCTGTGTCTCTGCTTCTTCTACCAATCATTGTAAATAATAATTAAACCTGTTATTTCTTTGATTCAATCGCTTTTGTCTCTCCATCATTGACTAAGCATTGTACGAATTATATCGCTCTGATCGGGTTCCAATAGCAAGGTAACTGCACGGACCACGTGGTATGCAATCCGCTCGGGTGTACTCAAATTACGCGTGGTTCGTGCGAGACTTGATCCCCGCTTCCACGGCGGCATGGGTACTTAGGTACATGCGAAAATTGTCCCGAAACCCTGTTCCACATCTGACCGGAAGTTGCGACTCAGTCTCGCGGTTGTGAAGACCCAAGGAGAACAAGGGGCTTAATCTCCCCTTGGTAAGGGAACGGGGTCACGCAAAACTGTAACATTTGGTGTCCGGGAGTGGGATTGGACCTGGAGTGCACTTCACGCACTCGAAATTACGAGCGGACGAAATTTAGTTGTTAAATCCAAAATTGTATTCGTACCATGGCTGGCCAAGGCGGTCGAATGCCGGTGGGGGTAGATGAAGAGGAGGAATGGATAACCCAGGACCTGCAGGAGAGATAGTTGGTAGTGGAGGAAGCTGAAGAGGGGGCGGTAGCTGGCGAAGGTAATGGCGGCGCCTCGCACGTGGCAGCGGCAGCCGAGCCCGCTGTGCGAGCCGCATCTGGCATTGAATTGCTCCTAATCCAACTGAATGTGAAAATGGACATCCAAGAGAAGCAATTGAAAGAAATGGGGGACAAATCCACCCGGAAATTTTGAGAAATGAAAAATGGGTTGGAAAACAAAATGGACATCCAAGAGAATCAATTGAAAGAAATGGGGGACAAATCCACCCGGGAATTGGAAAAAATGATGGCAGAGTCAAAGAGGGACATGAAAAAAGCGGGGGAGGACATTGGGCGCAGGTTGAGCGAGGAGGTCGTGGTGGTGCGTGACGAGGTGACGCGGTGTGAGGAACGCGTGGGGAGTGAGCTTGGGCAGAGCACAGCCAAATTGACTGGGGCTATGAAAATCACGACACGAGGAGTAGAAGAGATGGCGATCGTAGCATTGGAAAAATAAATTTCGGGGGCGCCGACGAAGGTCGAGTTGGAGGAAGAAATTTCATGGGCGCCGGCGGTCGCCGCAGAAAAATAAATGATTGAAATTGTGGCCGAAGAGACGGTAGAATCGGAAAATAAATCACAGGAGAAAGTAATGGAATGCACACAAAGTTTGTATTTGCACCGTGATGCCGTGCTTGCTAACCGCAATACAGGTTTACAGGTGCTGGCGAAGAAGCCGGGTAAGGAGGACCCCGAGGTGAGAAATAAGGGCGCGAATGTGTTTGGCGCGAACGGGTTTTTGGCGTGCTTGGGGCAGAGGCGAGACCCGGGCGTTCGCGGAAGGTCCATTGTGCAGTGTACGAAGGCGACTGGCGCGAAGTGTGAGAGAGAGTGTGCGCCGAAGCATGAGCGAGAAGAGTGTGCGCCAGAGTGTGCCAGAGAAGAGTGTGTTATGGAGTGTGTGCAGGAGTGCACACCCGGGGGTGTTACGGAGTGTGTAACGAAAGGGTGTGCACCTGAGTGTGTAAGAGAAGGGTGTGCACAGGAGAGTGCGATAACGGGATGTGTGAGAGGCGCGGGGATGCCTGGGTGTGCGAGTGCGGAGTGGGTCACGAGGTGTGAGGACGCGGCTCAAGCATCGACACCGACCGGGGTAGCGTTTAGCGGGACGGATAGCAGACATGAGCCCCCGGTGAGTTGTGTGCAGCAGTAGTCTGGGATCCGAGGCCTGGAAATGTGTAAAAAAGTGATTTTGAAGTGACACCCTTGCTATAAAATGTTTGACCCCTAGATCATGTCTGTGGGGGTGTTAGCCACCAGAAAAGTGACTTTAGCAAGGTAGTTTGGATTGCGCGAATTCTGTAAGGACGTTTTTTAACTTGGGGCATCAACTGTAAAAAAGCAATAAATTTAGGGGTAGGGGAAATTCAATTGACCATATATCCCATAATACAGGGGTGAGTGCAACAAATTACCACTCATTCTTTTTGTTATAAATTTGGCTTTTATATGAAACATGATTCAATGTGATTGGACCATCCATGAGGTCAGCAGAGGTCAAAAGGTCACGGAAAGTGGGTTAAGCTGAAAATTTAGCTCCTTTATCAAATAATTCACATATGTATATGTCACAATATGTTCTTTGCATCCCTCCACTGTTTCTGGCCTATATTGATCGTAATAGTGATGGTTTACTGTGGTGGTTGATGCTTTTCATCTTTTGTGTGGTGCTAGGGATTATTATGCTACATTTGTTTCTGCAACTTGCTTCACTCTTGCTGATCTTTATGATTACGATCGATCTTCAGCCTTAAACTTCCATTCAGAGACACAAGATGGTGGTAGTTTTGATGCTACAACAAATATAATTTATCAGTACACATTTGAGGGAGAAGGAAGTGGGGAGGTAGTGGTGGCAGTGCCCCTTAAGAAAACCAGGAAACTGACTATCAGTGAACCAGACAAATTCGTTCTAGTAAGTAGTAAACTGACACTGAAGGACAGAAGACAGGCTAGGTCATTACGCGATATTGAACTTCCTCATGATGACAAGGGGGAAGCCTGCTTTCTAGCTGACAAGAACATCGTTTGGTTCCTACTGAGGATGTATCCAACACAGTTGATGACGGGTGAAAACGACAAGGACACTGGTAGCCTGACATGGAGCAGCTTCTTTGAATACAGTTCTGGGCAACATACAGAGAAAACAAAGATTGGTTATGGACCATTGCTTCCACAAAACCCAACCAACGCAGATGTAGTCCAGACCTCATTGGACTACTTTGTCTCCTTGAGTCTTAAGATGGGTCAGGCTAAGACGGTGGTGACTTGTGACCAGGCGATATATGACATAGTAAAGGGGTTGTTTAGGAAGGAATCGGAAAAGTACAAAGATGTTATTGTTCGACTTGGAGGATTCCATATTGCCCAGAACTTCTTGGGATCTATTGGATTTTTCATAATGGAGAGTGGCATAGAGGACATTCTGGTTTCTAGTGATATCTGTGGTCGAGGTACAGCCAATAAAGTCATGGCAGGAAAAGATTATTATAAGATGGTCCGTTATCATTCATGGTTGAGTGAGGCATTGTTCATGCTGAAGTGGGAGGCATTTGAGAAATGGCTGTTGTTCGAGAAGAATGAGGAGACACTTTCTTTGCTTTCGTCTCTGCTTGAAAGTCTTAGAAATGCCTTTGACAGGAAAGAGAAGGACGAATTTGCTGCACTCATGAAGGAAGTCATGAAATGCCTAAAGTCACTGGAGTCGCTCTGGGGAGATTTTGAGAAGGGATTAGGAGTGACAGCCCATCTTTGGAGCATGTACATAGACATGGTGCTTATCCTAAGGCGTTACATCCATGCTGAGAGAGCTGGGCTGTGGCAACAGCACTTACAAGAGGTACAGAATATGCTACCCTATACCATTGCTTCCGGCCATAGTAAGTACATGTCCTGCCTTCCGATCTATCTCAGTGAGATGCAAAAGCTTCCAGAAACAGCACCAGAAGTGCACGAGGAGTTTGCAGCTGGCAAATTCACAGTTCACCAGACTGCAGGAGACTTTAATGGTGTGTGGACAGACCTTGCCCTTGAACAGACCTACAATAGGGAAGGCAAAACAAGCCTCTTTAAGGGTATAACACAGTCTGAATCAGCACGAGAAAAGTACATCAAGGCTCTACCGTTCATGACCTCTGTCTCTGAAAGTGTAAAACAGATGGCACACATGGCCTCGCCGCAATCTAACCACCACGAGAAGCTGAGGAAAGACGACATGGAAGCCGTGTTGCAGATCAAACGGACCGTGGAAGAGAAGATGCAAAACCCATTCGATCCTTCACTTGCGACAGATAAACTAATGAACATATCCACAGGTCAGATTCTTGCAGCAACTACCCTGGTAGATGCCAAACGTCTAGGCTTGGAGGCAATGGATGCTGCCACGACGACGAATGCAGACAAGATTGTCCAACCGAAGATAGAAACATTCGCCACGCATCTGAAGAAAAGTAAGAAAAAGATGGACACTGTGAAAGAAGTCATCAGAGAGGAGAGTGCAGTGACAAGGGCACTTTGTTTCGCACAGGACCTGAGTGATGAGGCACGGACTGAGGCATTTAGTTACGAATGGCTTGAGTACCCTCCCTCGTTGTTTGAGCCAGAGAAGAATGGATTTTCCATGCGCAAAGGTTGCAAATCCAACTATCTATCCACTCTACAGGCAGAGGTTGCCGAGTCATGGGAACCGTTAAAAGAGTTGCCTCCTTCTGCATCTGATGCAGTTTATGTAGTCGATGCAGTGGCATTCATCCAGCGGTTCAACACACTTGGTTCGAGTACATTTGACCAACTTCAGGAAAGGTACAGGAACAAACTCTTGAACATGAAACCCAGACATTGCACTGAAGTGCATTTCGTGGGCGATCAATATGATTTTGGGTTAAAGAGTCTAAAAGGGGATGAACGCCAGAGACGGGAGTCAAATACCAACTTGCCAGAGTTTGTTCCAGCGGACATCATGAAAATCCCTGATTGGAACACATTCCTGTCAAACCCTTGTAACAAGACCAATCTGCTGTCGTATCTTGCTTCACGTTGGTCCCAGGAGTCATCCTGGCCTGATGGCTTCTGCCTGGTCCTTGGGGTCAACGCCCAGGCAACTCGTGTGACGCAGACGGAACATACCAATGTTGATGAGCTGTACTGCCCTAACCACGAGGAGGCGGACACCAGAATCTTTGCTCACATTGCTAGCTGTGACAACAGCGTAGTTGTCATTCAGGCTACAGATACAGATATCATCGTCTTGTCAATGTATCATTTCCCTCGGTTGACAAACGTTGTTGAGTTATTGGTGGAAAAGGATGATCTGTTCCTCCCCATCCATGACTTGGTGAATGAGTTGGCCAAAGCAGTTGGAAAGGATGTATTGGCACTCACAGACACACTGCTCATCCTACATTCTGTCAGGTTGTGATTCGGTGAGCTATCCTTTCAAATGGGGTAAGAAGAGAGCAGTGAAAGTCGCACTCCAGCATGTTGACAAACAGCCAGCGTTGTCCAATTTCATCCGACATGAATCCGGACCTTCTGCACATGATCAGGTGATAACTGAAGCACGAAGCTTCTTTTGTGATCTCTACGGCAAGCCAGGGTATTCATCCCTGGATAAGCTCCGCGCCCACTTGTTTGCATCTAGCAAACTAGATCTGCGCTCCCTTCCTCCAACAGAAGATGCTTTTCACTTCCACGTTCTCAGGAGCCTTTGTCAGATCAGCTTATACAAGCAAGCTTCACTCAGAAATCCAGTGCTTCTTCCACCTGAAGAGTATGGCAGGAGTGTGGATGGGGACAGGTTAATTCCTGTCATGAAGAGCAAGCCATCAAAGCCTTCTGCTGCGAAGTTGAAGTACTGCAAATGTAAGAAGAAACCGAACTGCCTGAGGAATTGCCCTTGTGCGAAAGCTGGAGTACCATGCATCATTGCATGTGCCTGCAATGGCGACAGAGAAAAATGTGGACGGCTTCTGACTGATGACGGTGATGATGATGAGTAAATAGAGGTAATGACACTTTTCCAGACAGTATGTGGTATGACTTGTCGTTTTAAAACATGTTGAAGAGTACCGTGCAAATAGATAGTGTGAATGCCCGATTTTGGTGATTTTTTTTTAAAGTTATGCACATCTAAAGTGACATACATGCCAGTAAGTTAAGTTCAGTCGGGGCATTTCTTTCCCAAAAACATCAGAGGGGTACAAACAACATATTTTGGGTGTAAACGTTTGGCTATATTGAGCTTGAAGTAGGAAAAATGTGATTTTATTTACTAAAGGAGCTAAACTTTTAGCTTAACCCACTTTCCGTGACCTTTTGACCTCTGCTGACCTCATGGATGGTCCAATCACGTTGAATCATGTTTCATATAAAAGCCAAATTTATAACAAAAAGAATGAGTGGTAATTTGTTGCACTCACCCCTGTATTATGGGATATATGGTCAATTGAATTTCCCCTACCCCTAAATTTATTGCTTTTTTACAGTTGACGCCCCAAGTTAGAAAATGTCCCTACAGAATTCGCGCAATCCAAACTACCTTGCTAAAGTCACTTTTCTGGTGGCTAACACTCCCACAGACATGATCTAGGGGTCAAACATTTTATAGCAGGGGTGTCACTTCAAAATCAAATTTTGAGGTCTCGGATCCCAGACTACAGGGACCGGCGGGGATCGGTGCCGCGGCGGTCTCACAAGGACCGGCGTGCACAATTCGTGCCGGCCCCCGCACTGTGTGGTTGGTGCCGTGCCGTGGCGGCAAAGGCAATCGGCGAGGTTCAAGGGGAGGTAGGAGATTTCGGAGCCGCGCACCTTGGCGGGTGTGGTGCTCCGACCGTGGCCAGTTGGGCCATCGTGCGTGGGACCACGAGGCCCCGCGCAGGGATGGGGCCCTGCACCTCGGCCCGTCCATCCCTCCTCCCTTGGATCGAAAATGCCGGACGGACCCAACATACAAGAGACAAACCACCCGCATGGATTGCTCGGCCAGCGAGGCCGAGCCATGACAATGTACATCCACTTGGTGAGGCTCGACTGTAGCGGACTGATGAGAGTAGTGTACCCTACGTGGAGGAATGGTAATTTCACCATTCCTCACATGGCCAGGGCCCATGAGCATTAGTTTAAGGGGATGGCAGTGTTAGGCACATGGAGGTGCCAGCAATGGTTAGCTCCATGAGGCACCGAAGCCAGCTGGGGGAGGGCTAGGATAATGTTAGGGAATTAGCAGACTGCAGGGACGAGATTTAAGTAGTGACAGCTGTACAGTAGAGGGGACGTAGAGAGGTTAGGTGGTTGATAATGAAAAAGGGAGTGCACAGTTTAAAGGGACGACGGGGAAGCACGAGTTTTAGGGGAAGTAGTCAGCTAGATGATGCTGTGTGTGTGGGGGAAATAAAAGGAATTGTGTTGAGATAAATGGAATTGTGTTTGAGGTGTGTGAGCACCAGAGGTGTGCTAGATATTTGGTGTGTAAGAGTAGTAGTGTGAATTCACTTGCATGGTGTGCAAGACGAAAGGTGTGAGAAATAAGTCGTGTGCGAGATAAGTGGTGTGGAATGCTTGGTGTGGGAATAAAAGGTGTGGAATGCATGGTGCAAAGGAGTGAATGGGGGGAGGTGGAACCCATTCACGGACGCCCGGGGTGGGTAGTGTAAAGCCAGGTAGAGGGCTTAGGCAAAATTTGTAAAGATATTGACACCTGTGGTGCAGGTAGTAGAACGAAGTGTTCTGTTGGGTGGATGAGTATATGGAATGGCTGGGCGTGTGGCTTAATTGGTGCGTATGGTTATTGGGGCAATCCGCCACTGGTAGTTTGTCGGCCAGGTGAGGCCGCAGGAAGGCTCTGGGAGTCAGTTAAGTTAGTGTTGAGTGGGACCCGAGGATCCCAGGAGAGGACCCGGGTTGCCCAATGCCAAGGTGGGCATCAGGGGGTAAAGTGCCAGGAGAGGCCTTCCCCAGTTTAGGTAGTCGCAGGAGCAGGTAAGCTCGGGTGGCGACTTCAGTGGCGGAGGTGCGCAGGTAGGTAGACCTGCTGGTAGAGCCACATGACCCAGCCCCGAAATTGTGTGAGGGCACAGTATGAAAATTTGTGGGAGTGAGACCCAAATTTTGGAGGGCACCAGGTGGGCAATGGGAATTCAGGTTCTTAGAACCACATAGTTTAAAATGGCCGATTGGCAGGGTACGAAAAATTTTTGAAATTGAAATTTTTGAAAAAAATTTGAAATTGACTTCCGGGTTCGGTTGCGAGAGGACGCTGGCGTTGCATATTCGCCGCTTCTCCGACTGGATGGATGTACAGGGTCTGCTTCTACTTTTCTGACCTGACATCTCACACCTGTCCTGCCTTTTCACACCCGCACGTGCCGCGTGTTCTCCGGCTGGATAACGGAATCTGCTTTTGATGGTACGGAATACGGAATCGAAAGGCCCGCTCCCGTTGTTTGTGGCCGTGGCCTTGTTTGCCGGTGGCCTTGTGGTCTTTGTGGCCTTGTTTGCCGCTGTGGTCTTGATTAGCGGCTGCAGTCGTTTGCCGCTGCGTTTGCCGCTGCGTTTGCCGCTGCGTTTGCCGCTTTGCCTCCTCGACCTTGGCCTCGTACTCGTCCCTTCGCTCCTGCCTGGCATGGCTCTGAAGTACTCCGCCGCAAGGCTTCTTCTGCTCAATACCCGCTCCACCCCATCATGCATCTCTGCCATCAAATCAAATGGACTCCTCCGACGACCCAGGTACATTCACCGTGGCTCCGGTCGCAAGTTTGTTTATTTGCAATCAGGTCACTCCATCCCCGTCCTCTGGTCGGCTCAGCGCACTCTCACTCTTCGTCCCAGCGCACCTGGTCACAGCAACCCACACGATCGCACCTCTTGCCTACGAACCCTGGCTAAATCACCTGAATTCATCCCTGCTGTTCAAAACAACATCAAGCTCACCCTGTTCAACACCCGGTCCCTCAACAATAAATGCCTCATCCTGAACGAATACATCCTGGATAACAAACTGGACTTTCTCTGTCTCACCGAAACCTGGCAACAACCTCTGGACTACTACACACTCAACCTCACCACACCCAATGGATATTCCTACGTCAATAAACCACGCTCGGAGGGCCGAGGTGGTGGAATTGCCGTTATCCACCGTCAAGACATCAAGACCAACCTCATCTCCATCTCATCTGCTCCATCATTTGAACACCTGGCTTTAAAACTCTCTGGTCACACGCAGTCAGTCATGGCTGTCGTCTACCGCCCTCCCAAACCCCACCCATCATTCCTGTCTGACTTCTCCTACTTTCTGACCCAGCTATGTTCCCTCTCCCCCTCAATCCTCCTCCTTGGTGATTTCAATATCCACATGGACTCCACTGACTCCACAATAACCACTGACTTCACTGATTTACTCACCTGCTTTAACCTCACTCAACATGTCGACTTTCCTACCCATATCCGTGGTCACATTTTGGACCTTGTCTGCTCCACTGGATTAAATTTGCACCATCTCTATGGCTCCGACCTCACCCTCTCTGACCACTTAGCCATCACTCTGACCATCAACATCCCCGCCCCAACACCAAGGCATTATCGCACAATCAACTTCCGTAAGCTAAACGCTCTTTCACCTACCTCATTCTCATCCACCCTCTCTGAAAAAATGTCCACTTCTCCCTTCATTGACCTCCACACCCCTTCCGACCTCACTGACTACTACAACCACACTCTCTCCTCCTGCCTTGACCAGCTTGCGCCTGTAAAAACCAAAACAGTTTCTTTCACCCATTCTGCTCCCTGGTTTACCCCTGAACTCCACCTGATGAAAACTCGTGCTCGCCAACTTGAAAGACTCCGCAATAAAACGGGTCTCACAGTTCACTCCCAAGCCTACAAGGACCACATACAACACTACAAAGATGCCCTCTCCCGCGCCCGCTCTGCCTACTACTCTCAAATTATCCACTCTGGCTCCGGAAACCCAAAAGCACTCTTCTCGACAATAAACAAACTCCTCCGCCCCCTGAACACCACCACCCAGTCATTCACAGTAGACAACTGCATCTCCTTCCTCTCTTTCTTCCAACGCAAAATTGACAACATCTACAACAGCTTGACCACCGCCGCACCCGCTCCCCCTCCAACCACCTGCCCCCCCTTGTCCTGCCATCCCCTGTCTCGGTTCTCCCCAATCTCTCCTACTGACCTCTCTGAACTCCTCATAGGAATGAAAACTGCCACCTGCACTCTTGACCCCATCCCCTCCAGCTTTGTCAAAGCCTCCCTCCCTGCTCTCTCTCCACTTATCATTGCAACAATAAACTCCTCCCTGTCTACAGGCATCGTCCCACCTTCCCTCAAAATTGCTGCTGTTACCCCCATTCTAAAAAAACCTGGTCTAAACCCTGACACCCTAAACAACTTCAGACCCATCTCCAACCTACCCTTTCTGTCAAAAGTTTTGGAACGCGCTGTAGCCACTCAACTCAAACATCATCTCTCTGCCAATAACTTGTATGAAACATTCCAATCCGGATTCCGCTCCAACCACAGTACTGAAACTGCTCTCCTCAAAATCACCAACGACCTTCTCCTCTCCTCTGACGCTGGCAACCTCAACATTCTCGTCCTCCTCGACCTCAGCGCTGCCTTTGACACCATCGATCACACTATCCTCCTCACCCGACTTGAATCCACCTTTAACGTCACCGGCACTGCCCTCTCTTGGATTAAATCATACCTCTCTGACAGATGCCAGTTCATCTCCATCAATAACTGCAAATCCCCCACTGCTCCCCTCCCCCAAGGTGTCCCCCAAGGTTCAGTTCTTGGCCCCCTCCTCTTCATCCTTTACCTGTCCCCGCTCGGTCACTTAATCCGCCGTCATGGTCTCCAATTCCACTGCTTCGCCGATGACATCCAGCTTTTCATCTCCACCAAGTCCGTCTCCACCGACACCCACTCTATCCTGACAAACTGCATCACTGAAATAAAATCCTGGCTTCAAATCAGCTTCCTCAAGCTTAACTGTGATAAATCTGAAATAATCATCATTGGCCCAAAAACGCTCACAAAATCCACCCATAACTTTGCCCTCAACATCGACGGTATCCCAGTATCCACCTCCCCTCACATCCGGAATCTTGGCGTCATCTTTGACCAAACCCTTTCCTTCGACAAATACACTAAACAGATCACAAAGTCAGCCTTCTTTCACCTGAAAAACATTGCCCGTCTCCGCTCATCCCTCTCCTCCACGGCTGCAGAAACCCTCATCCACGCCTTCATCACCTCCCGTCTGGACTACTGCAATAGCCTCCTCTATGGTTCACCCTCAAAAATCACCAATAAACTCCAATACATTCAGAACTCCGCTGCCCGTCTACTCACTCATTCCCGGACCCGTGACCACATCACCCCCGTCCTTTACAAGCTTCACTGGCTCCCCATCCCCCAGAGAATCCAGTACAAAATCCTCCTCTTGACATACAAAGCCCTCCATAACCTGGCCCCATCCTACCTGGCTGACCTCCTCTCCAGACACACTCCCACCCGCAACCTCCGCTCTGCTGGTACCAACCTCCTGACCCCCTCCATCCGGACCAAATTCAGATCCTGGGGGGACAGGGCCTTCTCCATCGCTGCTCCCACCCTCTGGAACTCACTACCTCACACCATCAGAGACTCCTCCTCACTCACCACATTCAAAACATCACTAAAGACCCACCTGTTCAACGCTGCATTCAACATTCAACCCACAGCATTTAACCCCTGACTATCTCTTCTCCTTCTCCCTCCTTTTGCTTTAAATATTTCCCTATTGATTCTTGTCTTGTCTTTTTGATTCTTTTCTTATATATATGCCGTATATCGCTGCTGTTTGTTTTCTTGATTCTTGTCTTTTTGCAATTGTTGTTTTCATGTATTGTTATGCATTATGTTTTCCACTCTGTCAAAGCGCCTTTGGGCTTCTGGAAAAGCGCTATACAAAATAAATGAATTATTATTATTATTATTATTACGACCCCGGGTAGTTTAAATGAGTTAATGTCAGTAGTGTAGTTAGGAGATGAGAAATCCCTGCGCACCATCCACAGCCAATCACCAAGGAGGACGAAGCTCCACACCGAGTGTGTAAGCCGTTTGAGTTGTAAAGACACATCACGACGTAAGGGTGACATTGTGTTTGTTCCATTCCTTCCTTCCTGGGAGGGATTGGGAGACAAATTTGGATTAGAGGGGATTATATGGGAGACAATACGTAGAGACGGATTGTAAATACAAGGAGGGCTAGGGTAGTGTAAGCCGACGGTGGGGGGTACGGACGGATAGGGACGAGCCTGCTCTGCTCACTCTTCCGTGCCCCTTGCGCTGCATTACCTTGTGTTTCTGTGTGCCGTTGCGTCTTTTCCGCTTTGCTTGTTGAGCCTCGTCTCTCCCCCCACCCCAAGACAAATTTGGAGGTGGAGCTGTGCAGCACCATCGACCTGTGCAGCATCCCTGCTGCACCTTGCTACATCTGTGCAGCTGAACTGCACAGCACTTTGCTGCCGTATCCTTTTGCTGTAACTTTGCTGCACCTGTGCAGCACTTTGCTGCCACAAACCCTTTGCTGCACCTTACACACTTATGGACCACAAGCTTTGTGGCCTTGCACCTCTGCTGTGCAGCGCCTTGTTGCAAAACATCTTGCACTTTCGGACCACTTGTTGAGTGGCATAAATGTCACACAGTCGGACCACATGAGGTTGGCCCTGCCTGGCAAAGGAATAAAATAAAAGCATTTTTTGTGCATTTTTACTATGGTGTGCTAGGGATGAGAAGATGTGTAAGTTTAGGTAGCCCTGAAGATTAAAAATGGCCTGTATGCCGGTCCGGGTGGCTAGCCGGTTTGATATATGCACACAGAAGAAGCAAGAAGCAAGATGCAAGAAGCAAGCAGCAAATGTCATGATTTATGAGTGTGTTTTGTTTTTGCTGTGCTTTCTCTCCCTTCCAATCTTCTTTTCCAAAAAGGACAGGTCCTGGGTCATAAAATTGTAAATAAGATTAAGTTTCTGTGCTTGTAAATATAAAAATGCTGCCCACCGGCTATGTGTTTAGTTTGACGAATTCCGGAATTCGGTTAGTTGTGGGCGTGAATCTGATAAATAGCTACTCAATGCATTAGGAGGGACATATCTAGTGTTTTAAAACTGTCGCATACACGGGTTAGAGTAAATGTTAGGGGGAACCACACCTATATGTCACATCTAAAAGGAAAAGTTAATTTTGCATGTCATTCTCCAACCGGTCGTTTCATTTGTTGGTTCCGACTCGGGGACGAGTCTGACGAGGGAGGGGTGTAGTGTTGCGGTTTTGTGTTTTTACAATAAAGGTTAATTTCCCCTCATAGTTTAGTTACACTACAACACGTAGTCTCGTTTAAGCTCAGTTATTTCATAGGAAATGTAAGCGTAGTCCTTTTCCTGTGTTATTTTTGCGTTGAGTAGAATAATGAGAGTTAGGTCTCCTTCCAATGCTTATGCTGCCTCGATGCTTTGAGTTTTGGCACGAAATACCGCGAGGCCGGCCTGAACAAGTCGATCAAGGCCAAAGGAAGGTGGGACAGAAGGAGTGGGAGTGACCGGTAAGCACGAGCCGCCAATCAGGGCTCGAGGGGAGTGGCTTACCACTGCGGCAAAAGGCGTGGTTTGGAACATTCGATGCGCGCTGGGGCGGGGCCAATATAACCCTGTGCCCGAAGCCCCCAACTCAGTGATGAGAAGGGACGCGCTGTATTCAGTCCTCTGTTGAAACAAGTTATGAGCTCGGGTGAAACGCACATGAGTTACAAGTTATGAGGAGGACATGCGCTGAGTTAAGAGCTCGAGTTATGGGAAGGGAGGCAGACGAGATATGAGTGAGGCAAGCCCATGCGTCGGTTCAAAGCGCTGAGTTACAGGTTGGGATCTCAGTTGAGCTTGAATCAGACCCTCCGTTGAGTTACGAGAGTGAAAGCGGGCAGTTGTATTAATCACGCTGTGAAAGACAGCCGTGCCGGGCTACAGAGACGCGCATATATTTTCCCGCCTGCCTGCCTTTGCCAAGACACGCGCTGCGAGGTTTCCTCCCGCCTGCCTGCCTGCCTTCGCCGGGACGTGCGGTGACCGCCAGAGGGCCACGCCGGGTGAGCTGTTCCTGAACGACCAAAGCCGGCGCATCCAGTGCATGAACTTTTCTTCCTTCATCCCCCTGTGAGTGTGAATGGGCCCATTGTCTGGGAAAAAATAAATTAAGACTGACTAAGTTCTGCCCTGTGTCTCTCTTTTCTACCGAACCATTGTACATAATAGTGTAAATAAATCGTGTTATT